>NC_073396.1:18210407-18574157 GCF_028641065.1 Leucoraja erinaceus
TGAAGTGGCACATTTGGAGTGGCCATGTAGGGAGAGAGGCTGTGCAGAGGTTAAGTCATGGTCATGGTGTGGAAACAGGCCTTTTGGTAGCAATGTTACAAAATTGTGAGATTTTAAAAATCAAGTCTGTAGTTTATCCCATCAGGTAAAGCATAAAAAGAAGTTTAATTTGACACCTAATTCACTTTCATATCTTCAGTATTAAAAAAGGTTATGGCCATTTTCATACTCGGAAATTAGCATCTTGTTCCCTATTGATTTTCCATTGATTTAACACAAAAGCTGTGATCAAGAACAGTCTAAAGCCCATAACTTTATTAAAAATTAAGAGAACTGAAAGAAAATTTCAGTTATTATAGATTGAAGCATTCTGAAACAAATATTAAACAATCTTACTTGGATGACCTAAAATTAAAGCATATAATTAGTTAGTTACCCAATTGTAGCTAATTCAAAAATTCAATTACCAGATCTAAACATCTATCCATTTCTTAAGGAAAGATTAACATATTTAAATAGCCTAAGTGTCCAAAGAACATTCACACAAGAATTCACAATAAAACATGATTTTTAAATCTCATTGACATTAATTTATAGGCCAAATGGAAGGAATTTAGTGTTCAATTGCTGTAAATTAATGGCCATTTAAATCAGCTTGCGAGTGGGATTCTGTGGAATGCACTGGTTTGGAACGCTGCCATTGCGGTGGATTTGAAGCCCATATGGCATGAAAGATACTGCAGGATTGAATGGGCCCCCAAGTCAGCTACTCGCAACATAAAATTTTGTATAAAGGGATCTTAAGAAGCCCTTTTTAATGTAAAAATAAACAACCTACCTTGCCTTGTCCCCTACATGAGATCTGTCCCATTGTCGGGGTTTGCGGCTTTAGAGGATGATTTTTAATCTACTATGACAATTAAATAACCCAATTTAGTTTAAAAATACCTGCAGCCAACGAATTTCGCAGCGATTTTCGTCAGCAACTAAGTAGGCTGAACAACATCGATTTCAACAGCCTAGAGAAAATCAAGTTTTAAACTGCCCCCCTCTCAAAGGCGCCAAAGTCGCGCACACGGGCAGCGGCAGAACTGCAGCGCCGCTGAAGATAGCTTTGCAACATACCTA
Organism: Leucoraja erinaceus; assembly: GCF_028641065.1. Classification (NCBI taxonomy): domain Eukaryota; kingdom Metazoa; phylum Chordata; class Chondrichthyes; order Rajiformes; family Rajidae; genus Leucoraja; species Leucoraja erinaceus. The sequence continues at coordinate 18,211,536 of NC_073396.1, forward strand.
CTTTTGGCCCACCTTCCCCACACCAACCAACCAACATGTCCCATCTGCACTAATCCCATTTGCCTGCGTTTGGCTCATCTATACTATTACTAAAACCCTAATCTTGTCCTCTTCCGGTTTGCGTTTTTTTTAATTTGCGTTAAAAAGGTACCCCATATCCCAACCCCACACCCCCCCCACCCACCCCCACTCACCCCCTCCCCCCTTCCATACTCCCCCACCCACACACACACCTCCCTCCCCTCCTCCCCTCCCACCCCACACACCCCCTTGCCACACACACCCACTGTCCCTCCCCTCCTCTCCTCCCCTCCTCCCCAACCCTACCCTCCTCCCTTCCCACACATGAAGAGGAGGGGAGGGAGTGCTGGGGGATGAGGAGAAATGAGCCGCGCCTGCATAGTTAGGGGCCATGGGTGAGTGGTGGAATATTGCGTTGGGGGAACGGGTTGCATTGGGGGAATGGGTGAGTGGTGGAATATTGCGTTGGGGAACGGGTTGTGTTGGGGGACCAGGCCTCCCGTGTGACTGGGACCCAATGGGTCCCACTTAGTCCAGTATCCCTCTAAATCTGTACTATCCAAGTACCTGTCTAATTGCATCTTAAATATCGCAATAGTCCCTGCCTCAACTACCTCGTTCCATACACCCACCACCCTTTGCGTGAAAAATGTACCCCTCAGATACCCGCTGGTTCTCGATTCCCTCACTCTGGTCAAGAGACTCTGTCCGTCCATGCAATCTATTCCTCTCATGTAGGACAAGTCTTTGGCGAGGAGCCTGAGGAGACGCGGGTATGAGGTAAAGGTATAATGAGTTGAACCTGTTGTGTAGCCTGTTATGTTTGATTTTTGTGCCTTTTCTTTCTTGTTTCAGTGCAGTAGCAGTGACTGGTAGAATGGTGCAGTGTACCTCCGGCAGCATGTGGGAAGTCAGGGAAACTGCTGGTATCCCTGATGACTACAGCTGGGGAAATTGCGTCCAGGTGCGGCTCCTGGCAGATGTAGCTGGAGGGCCTGAGGATCATCTGGGAGAATAGAAACATAGAAACATAGAAATTAAGTGCAGGAGTAGGCCATTCGGCCCTTCGAGCCTGCACCGCCATTCAATATGATCATGGCTGATCATCCAACTCAGTATCCCGTACCTGCCTTCTCTCCATACCCCCTGATCCCCTTAGCCACAGGGGCCACATCTAATTCCCTCTTAAATATAGCCAATGAACTGGCCTCAACTACCCTCTGTGGCAGAGAGTTCCAGAGATTCACCACTCTCTGTGTGAAAAAAGTTCTTCTCATCTCGGTTTTAAAGGATTTCCCCCTTATCCTTAAGCTGTGACCCCTTGAGGGCATCTTGGATAATACTTATAGCAAGGTGAACACATCTAAGGGCACACCTGGAAGGGAGTAGGTGGGTGACCACAAGGAAGTGTAGTAGGCAGAGAGTGCAGGTAACCCCTGGTCATTCCCCTTCAAGGTAGCTATGCAGTTTAGGATGCTGTTGGAGAGGATGACACGTCAGGTTTGAGCTGCACCAGCACATGGCAGTAGCACCGGGCCTGTCTGGCTTGGAGTCTAGGATGTTGTGTTGCCTCCCTGGCCCCAGGGTTCAGAATGTCGTGTAGCAGCTATATGACATTCTCAAGAGGGAGAGTGAGCAACAGGAAGTGGTTGTGCATGTGGCACAAATGACATTGATAGAAAAAGGGATGAGATTCTGCAAAATGATTGTAGGATTATAGGCAAAAGGTTAAAAAGCAGGACATCCAGGGTATTAATCTCTGGATTACTCCCTGTGCCATGTTCTAGTGAAAGTTGGAACAGAAAGATAGGGCTAGAAAGAGTGCATGGCTGAGTAGTTGCTGCAGGGGGCAGGGATTTGAATTTTTGGACTGTTGGGATTTTTTTTGGAGCGGAGGAAACCAGTAGAAGATGCACCTGAACTGGAGGAGAACCACTTTGCTGGAAGGCCAGTTTGCTAATGCTGCACGAGTGGGTTTAAACTAGATTTTCAGGAGGGTGGGATCCAAGGCAGGTTTGAAGCTGGAAATCAGTATGAATTGTGATGAAAGAAAGTTCAGTGGGTAGAATAGGCATGACAGGGAGTGAGGAAGGACTGTAGGATTGAATTGCACTTATTTTAATGCGAGAGGCCTGACGGGTAAGGCGGATGAACCAATGTCCATGTACACTAGGGCAGTGGATGTTGTACACATGAATTATAGCAAGACATTTGATAAAGTCCCCATGGTAGGATTAAGGATAGAGCTTGATGTGAGAGGTATGTGCTGCCCACACACTCATGGTGACCGCTCATTCTTTCTGCAGGAATCGTCCGAGCTTCCAGCCTCTTCCCGATACTCAGTGTGGGACTACTCTTCCTGGGAGGAATCTGTGTAGCAGCTGGTGAATTCTACAAAAGCAAACACAGCATTGTCCTCAGCTCTGGGATTCTTTTTGTTGCTGCAGGTTTGTTATTTTTTTAACTGAAACGGTGTTCTGAAATGATTTCTGAAGAATCAGCCAATCATCAGTGCAGAGTTAAACTCCAATTTCCAAACATTATTCTGAAGAAGGGCCTCAACCCGAAACGTCACACATTCCTTCTCTCCAGAGATGCTGCCTGTCCCGCTGAGTTACTCCAGCAATATGTGTCTTTCTTCGATTTAAACCAGCATCTGCAGTTCTTTCCTACACATTCTTCGTGTTTAGTTTAGTTTAGATACAGCGTGGAAACAGGCCCTTTGGCCCACCTAGTCTGCTCAGACCAGCGATCCCTGCACACGAACACTATTCTACACACACTAGGGACAATTTATAAATTTACCAAGCCAATTAACCCACAAACGTGTGCGCCTGTGGAGTGTGGGAGGAAACCAGAAACCCTGGAGAAAACCCACGCAGGCCACGTGGAGAATGCACAAACTCTGTACAGACAAGCATCTGTAGCCAGGATCGAACCCAGGCGTCACCATACCGCCCTGGTGATGAGTACATAGCAGCATCCCATCCAACCTGCAAAATGTGACTACATGGTACAGTGCTGGACTAGGAGCAGGTGCAGTACATTGGCATTGTGGAGCAGTTCAATGGATGCTTCTCCTCACACAAATATTATATCCCTTCACACACACTCTGGGATGCTGGGACAGACTTTGGGACTCTGGAACGGAATCTGTTCTTTCACACACAGGAACAGTGTGTCAAACTCTGCGCCACTTGGTCTGGTCCAGTCCTTACACATAAAGGGATACTACGTCATTTCACACTGAAATACTATAAATACACAGCTGAGGGCAAAATTCAAACATAGAAGAAAATACTTGGTCAGTGCAGTTAGCTAAAGCAGACATGGGCACGGTAAAACACACACGAGAACCGCATCTACATATGCCAGGAGCCTGACTAGAAAGGTAGATAAATCGAGAGGATTGATCAGCATGATGACATTTTGTTGATTAAAGAGACATCTCTGTAGGAATAAGGACTGATATCTAGGAAGACATGTCATATAAGGCCCTGCAGGTAGACCTTAGAAATTAAATAGAAAATAAATAAAATGAAAGATAATATTCCCGGAATAAACTACTGGCCGGGGATGGGAGATTGCAACCGTCACGTGGTTCATGCTGTTTCGACGAATGCAATCAACCTGGTGTGCACAATCAAATAAGATCAAATAGAATAAGTTGTCCTACAACTTTAGGCTGTGCACGGCATACATAAGAAGAAGAAGACTACTGGCCTCTCAACACGCAGAGGGAGAATAAGGAGCTGATATGTAGGCAAGTTACCAAGTGCTGTAAGCAAAGATTATAGAGCGGGCTCCGCTCTATGATCTTTGGTTGTAAGAGGAATAGGGTTATCTAGAGACTTCAGCTTCCACAACATTAATCGTGATCACCTTATGTGAAAGAATTACATGGGTGGAAATTTTCAAGTGCAACCAGGAGAGCCATGCATTTCAATATGTGGAGTGGCGCAGTGGTAGTGTTGCTGCCTTTCAATGTCAGAGACCAGGGTTCGATCATGACTACGGGTGCCTGTCCGTATAGAGTTTGTATGTTTTCCACGTGACCTGTATAGGTTTTCCCATGGTTTGGGAAATTTAACCCGTTCACTCTCCCAGCAAACATGCACAGAGACATCAACCATTGTGACTTGTGCATCTTGCACATGTGAAGCTGACATTGTCACCATGTTCAGCGTTGCCAGTGATGGGGAACAGAGTGCTCCCTCGTTGCAACCATGCCAATTGTAAAGCCAGGCCTCACTTTGCTCTTTCACTGTAGGTTGTTGTAAGCTTACACACTGAGGCTGATGCAGGGACACCGGTTAGATCCACGTTAACTTTCACTTTCCCATGGCGATTTCATAGAATTCTGAAAAGTGAGAGACTTACTTATGGAAGGTCATTCGGCATGTTTGCCTTCACAGGAGGAGATAATGAGTATCAGCCTTGGTTCGTCATGCTACAACTGTGTGTCATGTTACAAGACATTGGTAAGACCAAACCAATGACACTGTGCATAGTTCTGGATGCCACACATTAGGAAGGATGCAATTAAGCTACATAGGTTGAAAGAAACACACACAGCAATGATGTTGGGACTGAGGGCTTATAAGAGGAGATAGGATATGCTGGGGCTGTTTTCCTTTTAGTGAAGAAGGCTGAGAGGTGACTCTATGGAGGTTTGTAAAATCACGAAGAGCATTGATAACGTGGAGAGTCAGTCATTCTCCAGGGTGTGGGAAGCTAAAAGAAGGCATAGGTTTAAAGTGGGAGGGGAAAGATTAAAAAGGATCTTAAAAGTGGTCGAGTCGGGGGAAAATACAACTTTTAAAACTCTATAAGACCTCCATCAGCGTTGTTTAACTCTATGACCTTCTATCCTGTCTCCGGATGTTTGCCCCCACTAGACTGGCTCCTGAGTTGGGATAGATAACACTGCCCACATCACACCAAATATCTGCACTGTTAGCCATGCTGTGGACAGTTCTGTCAGGGCCACGGTCAAACACCACACGCCCCAGGTGCCTGACCATGAGCAGGGAGGGTGTGCACAAAGTACACATGTCACTTTGTGATGGCAGTGGGATTCTGCACAGCGTAAATAGGAATAGGCTTGAGCTGCAGCAAGGATTTCCAGTACTATGTAGGTATGATCCTATTTCTTAGCAGTTATCTCTCAGTGGGCAGAATATAACAAAAAATCAATAATCTGGCTTTTAATGAACTGAGTGAAAGAGTCAGGAAGTCATGTTGCAGATTTATTAAAAAATTAGTCAGGCCACATTTGGAGTATTGTGTGTATTTCTGGTCACCATTACAAACTTTGGAGAGGGTACATTAAAGGTATATCAGGATGTTGCCTGGATTAGAGTGTATTACCTGTAAGGAGAGGTTGGGCAAAATTGGATTGGTTACACCTTAGTGGAGGCTGAGGGGAAAGCCAGATCGAACTATATAAAATTATGTGAGTCAGAGACAGGGTAGATAGTCTGAGTCTCTTTCCTCTGGGGAAATACCAAGTACTTGGGTGCAGAGCTACAAAGTGAGAGATAAGGGGCCCACTCGCTGTAAATTAATTTACCCAGAGGGTGATGAGTGCCAGAAACACGCTACTGGGGAAATAGTGGTAAGAGACACCATGGAACCAATTTAGAGTGATTTGGACTGACAAATGAGCAGGCAGGGAATGGAGATATACGGACCATGTGTGGCAGATGGAGGTGGTTGGATTGGCTTCATGAACAGCGCAGAAATGGTGGATCGAAGGGCTTGCTCCTGTGCTGCACTTTTCTCTGTTTGATACTGCTCACAGGGTTTTCCTTTCCCTAAAACCTGTAACTGGGATCCAGAATTGCAGCAGGATCAGACTGGTGAAGTTAATGAAAGGCTGCAACCTCGGTGGGACGTCCTGTGATCAGGCACCTGAGAAATGTTTTGTCCACCTTGCAAAAATGTGATTTAGTGGCAGTCTTGCACTGCTCTATCGCAGCATGTAATTATAACCTATCCTTTCCCCTTCCTTAGGTTTAAGCAACATAATAGGAATCATTGTGTACATATCGGCTAACGCAGATCCCGGACAGAGTGATTCCAAAAAAAACAATTATTCCTACGGATGGTCGTTCTATTTTGGGGCGCTGTCATTCATCATTGCTGAGACAGTGGGCGTGTTAGCAGTGCACATGTACATCGAGAAGAATAGACAGGTGAGGGTGAAGTCTCGGAGCCAAGTGGTGAAGAAGTCCGCACTTGCCCGCATTCCCAGCTACAGGTATCGGTTTCGGCGGAGATCAAGCTCCCGATCCACAGAACCTCGATCGAGGGACCCTTCTCCAATCGGGGGCAAAGGCTACAGCTCGCCCCCCTCAACTGAGATATCAATGTACACGATGTCCAGAGACTCTTCGAAAGCAATTGTGGCAACAAACTTGACTTCCGAAAGGAATGCTAAATTCCTGCAGGTTCGCAACTGTATTTCCAAGGACTGGAAGGGGAGTGCTCAGTCCAACGCTGCCAATAGGCGCACTACCCCCGTCTGACTGTGCAGCCCCGGACCATTCCCTGCCAACCTAGAGTCATGAAAATGTTTCTATTGAAAACGCCCTGGAAAAGGTTCCAACAAACTCCTAACGGATAGCACCACCCTTCTCAACTTCTGCATGTCCCTTTATGAACTCACCGGTTTACTGACAGACCTCCCTTACAGAGCAGCGTCTAGTTTTTATCAAACGATTGATATGTTCCTATCACTTTAATGCTTAATTATCATTAAAATTTTGGAAAATATGAGCACAGTTGCAAATCGAATAGTTTAGGAGCACTGAATTAGATTATGAACCTCGATGATTTATGTAAAACAATCAAGAGGAATAAAAACATAGGTCATTCAACTTTTGGCATCACTCATTATTTGTCAGGCAGTTTTGATACTGTTAACCTGCCATTAGATATCCACCCATTATTATACATCTGCCCATTGTTAGATATCATTGCGCATTGTTAGATATTGTTGCCCATTGTTGGATATCTGCTGATTATTAGAATGTTGCCTATTGCTAAATATTAGTGCCCATCATTAGATATCTGTCCATTGTTAGATACCTGTGTCCATTGTTAGAAACTAGTGTCTATTGTTACAAATCCAACCTTTATTAGATATCTATTCATTGTTAGACGTCAGTGCCCATCGTTAGATGTCAATGCCCATTGTTAAATATCTGCCAATTGTTAGATATCTGCCATTTGTTATATAACTATACATTGTTAAATATCAGTGCCCATAGTAAGAGATTAATGTCCTGCGTTAGGTATCCGCCCTGTGTTAGATATCTGTCCATCATTAGACATCAGTGCCTATTGTTATATATCTATGCCCATTGTAAGATATCTATACCCATCATTAGATGTCAGTATCTATTGTTAGTGATCCTTGCCCATCATTCGGTATCAGTGTTAGATATCAGTGTCCATTGCTAGATATCTTCCCATTGTTAGATACAGTATCAGTGTCCATTGTTGGGTATTATTCATAGACACTGATTTTCATTGTTATGTATGAATGTTGGGTATAATTGCCCAATGTCAGGTGTCAGTGATGGGTATCAAATCAATGTTAGGGTTCCACTACACATCGCTAGGTATTGGTATCCATGTTGCGTATGAGTATTACTTGCATTGGTTACCGGTTTCCGCCATCAGTGGTCATTCTTGGATATTACTGTTAGACATCATAGCCCTTGATGGCCATCTTTGCACTTGGTTTGCCAAGGCAATGCAGGCTTTGGACTAAATGCTGATAAAAGGATGAGTTGGGTTGAAGGGCCGGCCTTTGTGCTGCACAAACTCTGACTTTATTAAAGAGGATTTGCCCAGTTAGGGACTTGTTTGTCAGCGTGGGGGTGGTAGCTAAGGGCCTGTTTCTGTCACACTGTATCAGTGCTCATTGTGTATTCTTGTTGCATATTGCTGGGCATCAGTGCCCATTGCTGGGCATTGTTGCTTGGTAACACCAACTGGTGTTATGTATCAGCACTTAAACTTGATTTTTCGCAGCAGTGCCACGTGCTGGGTACTTGTGTTGAATATCAGCCCTCCTGTTCCGTTTGGCACCCATATTGGGGATCAGTGCCAACCGGTTGCATCAGTGTCAAGTAGCCGAGTGTATTATTGGGTATCATTGAAGCATATCTGTGACAAAGCTGGTTATCTGTGTCCATTGCTGCGAATCAGGATTGATTAACACCAGATTTATGCCAGATATCAGGGCCCATCGTTGATACAAGGCAAAATCCTAGGGAACAGCAAAGAGCCTAGGACTGGGTATTAATGCAGTATATCATAGTCTATTACTGGGTGTCTGTGCTTTGGGCTGGATATTAGTTCACGGAATCAGATCCCATTGCTGGATATCAACACCCAGAATTGGGATCAGAGTCCAGTGTAGGGTAACAGGTTTGCATATCAGAGCCAACTGTGGGATAACAATGTTCCAGATTGGAGCCCAGTTTGTGGTCTAGTGTTGTATATCGGTGGCCATATGTGATATCAATACTGAGTTTTAGAATCTTATTTGGGATGTTATTGTTCAATACAGAGTCCAGCATGGGGTAACATAATTGGGTATCAGAGACCAGAATGGGGTATCAGTGATGAATATCAGAGAGCTGTGTGGTGTATTTCCAAGTTTCCAGGCATCTACAAGTTTGCAGATGAAACAAAGCTGGGTAGCAGTGTGAGCAGCAAAGGGGATGCTATGAGGCTTCAGGGTAACATGGATATGTTGGGTGAGCGGGCAGATGCATGGCGGATGCAATATAATGTGGATAAATGTGTAGTTATCCACTTTGGTGGCAAGAACAGGAAGGCAGATTATTATCTGAATGGTGTCAGATTAGAAAAAGTGGAGGTGCAACGAGACCAGGGAGTCCTTGTACATCAGTCACTGAAATTAAGCATGCTGGTACAGCAAGCAGTGAAGAAAGCTAATGGTATGTGGCCTTCATTGTGAGAGGATTTGAGTTTAAAAGCAAGGAGGTCATACTGCAGTTGTACAGGGCCCCGGGTAAGATCGCACCTGGAGTATCGCGTGCAGTTTTGGTCTCCTAATTTGAGGAAGGACATTCTTGCTATTGAAGGAGTGCCGCGTAGGTTCACCAGGTTAATTCCCGGGATGGCGGGACTGACAAATGATGAAAGAATGTGTCGACTGGGCTTGTCTTCATTGGAAATTAGAAGAATGAGAAATTCTCATGAAGAATGAAATTTAGAAGAATTATAGAAACATCTAAAATTCTTAAGGGATTGTACAGGCTAGATGCAGGAAAAATGTTCCCCATGTTGGGGGAGTCCAGAACCAGGGGTCACAGTTTAAGAATATGGGGTAGGCCAATTAGGTCTGAGATGAGGAAAAATATTTTCACCCAGAGAGTTGTGAATCTGTGGAATTCTCTGCCACAGAAGGCAGTGGAGACCAATTCATTGGATGTTTTCAAGAGAGAGTTAGATTTAGCTCTTAGGGCTAACGGAATCAAGGGATATGGGGAAAAAGCAGGAACGGGGTACATAATGTTTTTGATATACAATGATCATATTGAATGGCGATGCTGGCTTGAAGTGCCGAATGACCTACTCCTGCACCTATTTTCTATGTTTCCATGTATCAGTATTGTACAGTTTATCAGAGCTCAATGTAGGATATCAATGCTGGGCATCAGAGCCCAATGTGAAATATCACTGTTGCATTTCAGAGAGCAGTGTAGGGTATCAGTGCTGTCTATTGTATAAGGATCCCAGGGATGATTGGGTTAATGTATGATGAGCATTTGACGGCACTGGGCCAGTACTCACTGGAGTTTAGAAGGGTGAGGAGGCACTTAATTGAAATTTATCAAATTGTGAAGAGTCTAGGACCAGAGAAAGGAGGTGAGGAGGAATTTCTTTAGTCAGAGGGTGGCGAATCTGTGGAATTCATTGCCACAGACGGCTGTGGAGGCCAGGTCATTGAGTATTTTAAAGGTGGAGATTGACATATTCTTGATTAGTAAAGGTGTCAAGGGTTTTGTGGAGAAGGCAGGAGAGGGAAAGATAGATCAGCAATGATTGAATGGCGGAGTAGACTCGATGGCCGAATGGCCTATTTCTGCTCCTATGACATGTGAACTTATGAAGCTAAAGAAGAACTTGCATGTACCCTGGCTGAGATACATGAATCATCATTAGATATGAATGAGGTGCTGGAAGACTGAAGAGTTGCTAATATTGTGCCTCTATTTAGGAAGAGCTGCAAGGAAAAGTCTGGGAACTATAGATCAGTGAGCCTAACATCTGCTGTAGGCAAGTTACCAGAGAATATTCTGGGGGATAAGATATATATACATTTGGATAGAAAGAGGTTGATTAGGGATAACCAGCATGGTTTTGTGCATGGGAGATTGTGTTTCACAAATTTGATTGAGATTTTTGAAGAACCAGTTTAGTTTATTGCCTTGTGTACCGAGGTACAATGAAAATATTTTGTTGTGTGCTAACCAATCAGCAGAAAGACAGATCATGATTACAATGGAGCCATTGATAGTGTATAGATACATGATAAAGGAATAATGTTTAGTGCAAGGTAAAGCCTAATCGAGGATAGTCTGAGGGTTACCAATGAGGTAGACAGTAGTTCAGCACTGCTCTCTGGTTGTGGTTGGATGATTCAATTGCCTGATAACAGCTGGGAAGAAACTGTCTCTAAATCTGGAGGTGTGCACTATTCACACTTCTATACCTATTGCCTGATGGGACAGGGGAGATGCCAGGGTACAACTCGTTCTTGATTATGCTGCTGGCCTTGCTGAGGCACCATGCGGTAAAACATTGAGTCAATAGAAGGGAGGTTCTTGGTTCTTGGGTCTTGCAAAATATTCCAACTGGAATTTAAACTGGAGGTGGTGAAGGGAAGGATTAAGCCAGAAAGGGTATAAAGAACACACACTATAGAATTTAACATAAAACATCCCCACACAGCAGAATCAAAGTTTCCCACTGTGTGGGAAGGCACCAAAGCCAGGTTGATTTGTGTGGTGGTCTGGGCTGTGTCCCATAGACCAAAGAAGTAATCAAAAAGGTTGAGGACAGAACCATAGATGTTGACTACACGGATTTTAGCAAGACATGTGATAAGCTACTGCATGGGAGGCTGCTGTGGAATGTTAGATGGCCTGGGATCCAGGGAGAGCTATCTGATTGGATCGAAAAATGCCTTAATGGAAGGAAGCAGAGGGTGGAAGATTGTTTTTTAGACTGTGACTGGTGAGGCTTGGCATGCTTCAGCAATTGCTGTTGATCCCATCGGTGTTTGTGGCTTATACCAATAATTTGGATGAGAATGTAGAAGGCACGATTAGTAAGTTTGCAGACGACACTAAAGTGGGTTGTATTGTAGATAGCGAAGATAGCGAAGATGGTTATCAAACATTACAGCAGATCTAAATCAGCTGGGCAAGTGGGCTAGGGAATGGCACAGACAGCACCCATATGCAGGATCGAACCTGGGTCTCTGGCGCTGTATAGCAGCAACTCTACTGCTGCACCACCCTGCCACCTTGTTCAAAACAATCCTAAAGCTTATGGATAGAAAGGGGCTGCAGATGCTGGTTACACCGATGATAGATATAAAATGCTGGAGTAACTCAGCGGGACAGGAAACATCTCTGGAGAGAAGGAATGGATAACGTTTCGGGTCAAGAACCTTCTTCAAACGCCCAGCATTTTGTGTCTATTTTCGGTTAAAACCTATGGAGTTGATCATCTCCATGGTCCCTGAATGGAGGTGAACAAGCAGGTGTAGGGACAGACATTACACCTCCTGCATTTACAGGGGAAAGTGACTTTGAAGGGGAAGGGTGGGTGAAGAGTAGAGTGAACCCAAGGAGTCATGGAGAATTCTTGAATACTTTGGTTACATCTAGCTCAAGACTTTATCTAAGGTTTTAAATTTCTCTTCATGGACCATAGACTTTAAATGATAAGATTGTTTTAGTTGTCTCTTCTGTTTCTTATGAGAAGGAGACTAAAAGTCAACCAGAATTTAGTGCCAGATCATTGTGAGGACCAATCGGAGAGATTGTGATGGACCAGGGCATCGAAAGACCCCTCAAAGACAACGGGTTAGTGCTTGTTTTTTTTTATGGTTTGTGAATGTTGCTAGAAGTGGCTGTGTATTAATTTGAGTGCAGGAAGATGTCAAGGAACTGTGCAAAGGCAGCATTCAAACAGCAGAATGTCAGGTACACATTGGAGGAGGGGCAAACACGGTCATGGAAGATACAACAGATGTTACAGGATAGTGTAGAGGAATAGAGATATGCTACAATGCATATGCACAGAACAGAAACAAGCCCTTTGGCCAAACCCATCCATTCCAACATTCCCATTTATCTGCCTTTGGCCCATATCCCTCTAAACCTCTCCTAACCATGTACCTGCGCCACCCTGCTGCCTTGTTCAAAACAATCCTAAAGCTTATGTATCCATGTACCTGTCCAGTTGTCTTTTAAATACTGTTATAGTACCTTCCTCAACTACCACCTCTGGCAGCCTGTTCCATATACTCAACACCCTGTAAGTGAAAAAGATACCCCCCCCAGCTTCCTAATAAAATCTTGCCCTTCTTACCTTAAAGCTATGTCCTCTAAACATAGAAAGTACAGCACAGGAACAGGCCCTTCGGCCCACAAAGTCTATGCGGAAGTTATTTAAATGTCATTAACATAGCTGCTTCAACCACTTTCCCCGGCAACACCTTCCAGGCACTTACCACCCTCTGTATAAAAAAACATGCCCTGCACATCTCTTTAACCTGTTCACTGCCAAGATTTTTTTTTCATTTGTATACTCGGGGATGGCACTGAACGGACATTGACATTCATGACATGACATGACAATCTATCATGACATTGAAGCCCTTCTTAGTTTTCCTCATGTAAAATAACAAAATATTTTTAAAATCACAACTCATTGCCCTATCAGTTTCTTTATTGAGAGTCTCTGCAGTAAAAAATCTTTAAGATTTTAAAGAGTTTTACCGCAGGAAGCACTTTGGATGGATGGGTGCACTTGTTTTATTTCTATCCTGCTCTGCCTGCATGTAAGAGTGAAGCCATTATACCGAGTTGATAGCTTGCGGCTGTGCTCTAATAAACTGCTTTTATCTCATTCAACTGTGCCCAGTGTACCACTTGATGAAAATTAGGATTGAGAGATTCAAGCAGTGAACCGCTGACCTCAGATCCAAGAGTAATGAGTTTCAAAGAACTGACAGCTGTGCTAAATAGGGAACACAAACATATCCCACAGAACATGATGCACAGCACAATGTTGCTTTATAAAGTGAAAGCGGCAGAGCCTTGGGCCAGTTAGCAATTGATTGAAACTCAATAAAATAGGAGGTTTAGAAATGCACAACCAAATTAGAGTATGGATCATGTCTTTCATGACAAAAGAGTAAAGAATAAAGTGGCAGATCACTTCAGTGTGTGCTAGAGTGATTCTTAGGAAAATTCATCAAACATTTAACTTTTAACTGGCACTAAATAGCTGTCATCAGATTATACTTCCACTATAATTCCACTTTACCTTGACAGAATAGTCGTGCAGAGTCAAAGAGCATGGAAACATGCCCATTCGGCCCGACATGCCCTTGACGAATCTTGCAGAGTTTGCTCAGATTTTCATCGGGAACACGTATTTTATTTTCATTGTAAAGATATGAATTCTAGAAACATAATACATGGCCACTCATTGGCAACCTTCATCCATATCCCAAGGACAACTTATCCAGGTCTAACACATGCTTTTTTGATGTAGATTTCATTTGTTGGTGATCTTGCAAGTTGTCCAATTTACCTGGCCTTGTCAAATGTTTTAAGATATCATACTGGCGAACAAAGGGGTAGAAGGGAGGAGGGAGTGGAGCGCCTCCCTGCTAGCTGTGTTCCTATTGCAGGAAGACAGTCATTGGGACAAATCCGAGACCACCAGCGCCACCGTGTGGTCTAATCTGGTCTGCCAGGAAAGAAATGCTGATTTAAATCGAAGATAGACACAAAATGCTGGAGTAACTCGACACAACAGGCAGCATCTCTGGAGAGAACGAATGGGTGACGTTTCGGGTTTGAATGGCTGGGGCAAGCCTGAAATGCCGGAACCTCTTCCTGCCTACAGACAATGAGGGACTGCACCCCCCCCCCCCCCCCCCCACACAGGGGTAAAGACTGGCCACCAGGATGAGCCAGAGACATCACCTCTTCCTGCTCAAAACTGAGCCACCAGTAAAAAACCTGTACCGTCAGCACCTCCTCTCGAGTCAAGGGTGAACTAAAGGAAGAAGCCTGAGATCGCCACACCTCCTCCTTCGAAGACCAGGAATAAGTTGCAAGGAGATCGCCAACATCATCGCTCAAGCACCTTAAGATTTGTGGAGGAGTGTATTCCCAAGAGACACAATCTGAATGTTCCCTGACCAGAAGCTTTGGATGAACTAGGATGTCCACAATCTTCTGAGGACAAGATCTCAGGCATTCCAGTCTGGCGACACTGATTCATATGATAAATCCCAGGTTATTGAGAAAAGCAAGAGAGGAAATTGCAGTTATGCCTTGTTCGGGCTGTCTGTCATGTACAGGAGCAGAAGGCAGGTAGGGGACATGGAAGTTAAATGTCAAATTGTTGATTCCAGAAAACATCAAGGAACTAAAGAGGGACTAAGCAAGTTGGGGAACGGAACCTTTTTAAAAACCCTGATGCACTGGTGGAAGCAGCCAAGGAAACCATGAAGAGGTACTTCATTCTTAAGCTGTATTCTTTGCCTCAGAATCCAGAGTATGTTCCATGAATCAGGATGATTGCTCGCACTTGTTCCAAAAGGTTTATAGGATCACTCTATGACGTACTGGTTGAGTTGGCCTCAGCACTGTGGGAGTGGATGGGCCCAGAACTGTTGGAAGGGTATGATGCTGTTTCTGACTGGTATAAGCAAAAGGGGCATCAAGAATTGGACATCCTTCTCACTGCTAAACATAGACTATAAGATCCTGTCCGACGCCATTGCCAACTGAGTCAATTATGTCTGGGACAGGTGATCCACCCAGACCAAACCTATGCTGTATTGATCAAAAAATTTACAGCACATGGATGATGTCGCCATCTTCGGTTCAGATCCATGGTAGGTTCACAGATTAATCAGCATCTGTGTTTAACAAGGAACTGCAGATGCTGGAGAATCGAAGGTAGACAAAAATGCTGGAGAAACTCAGAGAATGAGGCAGCATCTATGAAGCAAAGGAAATAGGCAACGTTTCGGGTCGAGACCCTTCCTCAGGCAGTGACCAGTGACCAGCATCTGTGACCAGTTTGAATTGGCATCCAGAGTAAACCGCACTAAAAGCATGCTCATGCTCTTTGACAACTGCTACCAAATTGGTCTCCAAGCACAGCGAGATGTCCGTAAAGGAATGTTGCTGACAGGCTCATTTAACACTGCAGTAGTACATGCTGAGGGATGCACTGAACATTAGTGCTGCTAACCGGAAGGATCTGTGAAGGAGGACCACAATTAGAGTTCTTCCGCTGCTGGACATTGCCAACTGAGTCAATTCTGTCAGGGACAGGTGATCTGGGAGGCTGTGTCCGAGGCTGAGGGACGGAGACTGATGGGGACACCCCTGAAACAAGGGAAGAAATATCACCTCAGGGGGTCACATGAGTGGCAAGAGTGTTTTGTGTAAACACAGGTACAAACACTACTGAGGGTTGGTCCCACTTACGCGACCTTGGCTCGCAAATTACGCGACCTCGTGGTCGCTTGAGGCTTACGGACACCATATGGTTGTGCGTGGCTGGTCCCACTTAGAAGCGCGGAGGGGTATGGAGTATGGAGTTGTGCGGGGCTGGTGACCGAAATCTTCGCGCACCAATGGCCTGTCGGCCCGCGTACGCACACAGGCGCATTGCAGTCGTACACAGTGTCTTCAGTGCCCCTGAAGACTATACCTGGGTTCAGCTGCAACTCTTTAAGGTCAGTTTTTGAGTAATTGGAGCTGCATCTGGATGACCTCAGGATTATGGGTGAAAGATGTGAGATCATCATGAATAAGAGTTACAGTGAGGTGGTCATGCCTAAGGTACAGGCCGGAAGTAGATGGGTGACCACCAGGAAAGAGAGTAGGCAGAAAAGGTAGGAATCCCCTGAAATCAGACCTCTCGACAGCAGGTATGCTCCTTTGGATACTGTCATGGTGAGGGGAGAGTAGCAATAGCAGCAGTGGTCTGACCTGCAGTGTCAGGCCTGTCTCTGAGGCAGTGAGTAAGGGAAACATCAGGCAGCCATAGCCATAGGAGACTTTATTTAGGGACACAGACAAGAGATTCTATGGCAGCAAATGAGACTCCAAGATGGTGTGTGCCTCGCTGGCGTCAGGGTGCAGGATGTCGCAGGGACTGTCGCAGAACATTAAGGGGAGAAATAGGAAGATGGGATAGTTGAATCTGGGGCTCATGAGTTGGCGCAGGGGGCAGGGATTCAGGTTTGTAGACCATTGGGATCTCTTCTGGGAAAGAGGTGACTTGTGCAAGAGGAACGGGTGGCATCCAAGATAGAGAGAGACCAGTATCCTTGCAGGGAGGTTCATTAGTGCTACTCAGGGGTGGTTAAACTAAAGAGGCAGGGGGTGAGAACCAGAGTAGAAATTGGAAGAAGTGATGAGAAGGTAGAGGGGTTAGGACAAGTAAGTCATAAGTGGAAAGACAGGGAAAGGTGAAGGAATATGGTGACGTTGATTGGCTGAAATGTGGTTATTTCAATGCGCGTATTGTGGAGAAAGCAGATGTGCAGGGCAATTTTTTTAAGACAGAGGGCAGTGAGTGCCTGAAATACGCTTCTGGGGATGGTGGTTGAAACAAATATGTTAGTGGCATTTAAAAGACTTAGTTCAGCATATCGATATGCAGGGAATGGAGGGGGTATGGGTTATATGCAAGTAGATCAGTGATCATCTTGGCATTGTGTTCAGCAAAGACATTGTGGGCAGAAGGCCTGTTCTTTTGCTGTACTGTTCTATGTTCCAGGGAATGATTACTTTGATGGAAGTGAATTTTAGGTCCCCAAATAGTCTGCTGGAATTAGAAGAGTAGATGTGCGGGGAAGTTGCAGGTAGCTGTAACAACAATAGGGCAGTATTTGTAGGAGTTTTTCTTATGTTGATTAATGGGAATTGGAATTTGTTCAATTTGTCAAAAAAAGCTTCCTTTATCAATATACAAAGACCTCTATAAGAGTATGCAACACTAGACCTCCTCTTAGGAAATGAGGCGGCACAAGTGATTATGTGTCAGTGGGGAGCACTTTAGGACCAGTGACCATAATTACATTGGTTTTATAGCAGTAATGGAGAAATGCAGGACTAGTCCACAAGTTGAGGTCTTAAATTGCTGCAAGACCAATTGTAGAGGTATTAGGCAGGAACTTAGAGGTCATTTGGGGCATCTGTTTGCAGGTAAGGGGATGACTGGCAAGTGGGTGGCTTTCAAATGTAAGAAAGTAGGAGTACATGGGCAGCATGTTTCTCTTAGGGTGAAAGATGAGGAACGATATCCAACTTTACACCAGGATCTAGATCAATTGGGAAGGTCTGGCTAATGGAATTTAATGGAATTGGCTAATGTAATTTAACCCTGACAAGTGTGAAGTGTGAAATACAATACATGTATTTGGCATGTCACAACAGGGCAATACTTAGAGCAGGAGAGGTACAATAAAGGGCCTGTCCCACAGACAATTTTTAGGCGACTGCCGGCGACTATCATAGTCCTAGCAGGTCGCCGATAAACTGGCGACTGGACCCCCCCTTCGACATAAAATTTGAAATAGAATCATGACCATGTGGCGACAGCCTAGTTGCCTGTTGTCACCTAAAAAATCGCCTGTGTGACAGGCCCTTAACATTTTTAAATATTTGGCCAGGTAAATGGATAGGAGAGTTTTAGAGGGATAATGGACAGGTAGCCTCATCCAGAACTTTAGGATACATGAGACCCATGGTGACATGGTAGTTTAGATTCAGAACTGGCTTCCTCATAGAAGACAGAGTAGTGGTACAAGGATGTCAGCCTTCCTGGAGGAATGTGTGCAGTGGTCTTCTGCTGGGTTCAGTGCTGGGACCTCTGTTATTAATATCTATGACTTGATGGGTCGGTTAGTAAGTTTGCAGACGACACAGAGTTTGGTAGAATTGTGGAGCGTGAAGAAGGCTGTCAAAGGATGTAGATCATTTACAGCTATGGGTGGAGGAAGGTTTTTTGGAATATAGGTCAAATGTGGACTAGCTTGGATGGGGCTTCTTGGGCGGCGAGAACAAATTGGGCTGAATGCCATTTATTTGCTGCGTGATTCTACGACCCTGACTCAGTGCCTCTTTAACTCACTAGTTTGAATGGTTCAAGTTTAAATAGAACCGAATCTGACAATAACAAAGGTAAAATGCCAGGTAATTACCACACTACTAACTTTTGACAATTTAACCAAGCTTATTATAGATCTGGATTGCATCGATAGTCAGCAATTAGTTTCAGGTCAGTACAATTGCTCATTAACCCATCATAACCTTGAGAGATAATTTGATTACAATTGATTTGTTAGTACAAGGGGACACAGACAAATAAACAACAGGAAACTGCACCATTCTAAATGTCAAGGAATATTTGCGAAAAATAAAAAATAAAATTTTGGAAGGCATCACTAGGTACAATTCCTTCAATCTGCCTCCTTTAATTCCACAATAAATTCATTCAATGGCTCGTTTATGTACAGATGTGATGATATTGAGTCCATTCTGGAGTCCAAAGCCTGTCAAGACTTTAAGCCCTATCTGTTATAAGCATCTAGAAGCTGCCTGACTATAGGGAGACTAGATTCAAAGATTCATTTATTTAACGTATTTGTCTCATTTCCCGAATGGGTTTAGCTGTCAATAATCACTACCTTGAGCATTGGGTTCCCCCTCTCATCTGAGGAGATGCTTTGAGTAAACAAAGCTAAACATGTATGTATTTTTTTAAATAATAAGATGAAATTTGGGTGGCACAGTGGCGCAGTGGTAGAGTTGCTGCCTTACAGCGCCAGAGACCCAGGTTCAATCCTGACTATGGATGCTGTCTGTACAGAGGTTTGCCTTCTCCCTGTGACAACATGGGTTTTCTCTGCGTGCTCACACATTGCATAGACATACAGGTTTGTAAGTTCATTGGTTTTGGTATAATTGTCCCCGGTCGGTGCGGACTTGAGCATGTTTCCGCACTGTATCTCTAAAGTAGTATAAAATTCTGCAAAGGTTACAAAGTCTAAAATTTACAAAGGATTTGCAAAACTGAAATGCCATTCTTACAATACTAGAAAAACATACCAATGAATTGCAGACGAACAAGTCACATGTTAATGACATAGGCATTCTGTGCCTTAACATTGTTCCTTTAAACATGTTAACTCTGAAAATAACCTACATTTTTCTATTTTTTATACCATTTTTCAGCTAACTGCATCATCTATATGCAAGGGTTACATTTCCCAAATCAAGCGGGTGGCATGACCTAACTATGTTGAGGTGGACCTTATCTTTTCTTTTATTAACACCATATTCCTTCTAAGGTAACTGTGTGCCTTTTGGCTTTCTTCTTTCTTTGGTCCTTGGTACAGGAGGATTTATTCTGAAAGGCATGATGGGTCAGTAATATATATATATATATCTTGATAGTGGGAAAGATTCCACATATTAATCCACAATAAACCTTTTGAACCTAGTCAATCTCGGGTGCTGGCTGAAACATCTTTCAACTTCAGCTGTTAAGATCAAGTTCAAGTGAGTTTATTGTCATGTTTCCCTGTATAGGACAATGAAATTCTTGCTTTGCTTAAGCACACAGAACATGGTAGGCATTTACCACAAAACAGATAAGTGTGTCCATATACCATAATATAAATATATACACACATGGATAAATAAACTGATAAAGTGCAAATAACAGAAAATGGGTTCATAATAATCAGAGTTTTGTCCGAGCCAGGTTTAATAGCCTGATGGCTGTGGTGAAGTAGCTATTCCTGAACCTGGTTGTTGCAGTCTTCAGGCTCCTGCACCTTCTACCTGAAGGTAACAGGGAGATGAGTGTGTGGCCTGGATGGTGTGGGTCTTTGCCAGCCTTTTTCAGCGACTACGATAAATCCCCTCGATGGAAGGACGGTCAGAGTCGATGATGGACTGTGCAGTGTTTACTACTTTTTGTAGTCTTTTCCTCTCCAGGGCGCTCAAATTGCCGAACCAAGCCACGATGCAACCGGTCAGCATGCTCTCTACTGTGTACCTGTAGAAGTTAGAGAGAGTCTTCCTTGACAAACCAACTCTCCGTAATCTTCTCAGGAAGTAGAGGCGCTGATGAGCTTTCTTGATAATTGCATTAGTGTTCTCGGACCAGGGAAGATCTTCAGAGATGTGCACACCCAGGAATTTGAAGCTCTTGACCCTTTCAACCATCGACCCGTTGATATAAATGGGGCTGTGGGCTCCCATCCTACTCCTTCCAAAGACTGATTGAAAGATACTGCCGAGTTATCGCCGATCATCATTCACCTGTTCATACTAGTTCTATGTTATCCCACGTTCGCATTTACTCCCTACACACTTGGGGCAATTTACCATGGCTAATTAACCTACAAACTCGCACATCGTTTGAATGTGGGAGGAAACCCATGCAGTCACGGAGAACAAACAAAAGTTGCAGACAGCATTCAAGGTCAGGATTAAACTTGGGTCTCTGGTAAAATGAGGCAGCAGCTCTACCAGCTATGCCAACCATCGATGTCATGCAAAGATTCCTCCCATGAGCAGATTCTCACTCAATCAGTTGTTCTAATATACTACCGGTACTAGAGGAGCTCTCCTTGATCGAATGCTCAAGGGAGTCATCGAATGCCTCTCAATAAGTTTCTGTGTGATCATGTTTTATTGCTGTAGGCATCCTAGATGCACACATCTCTCAAAATCTGAGAATATTATTGTCCCTACGTTTGTCATTTTAAAACTGCATGATAACAATGCACAAATGTTAATATAATCAGTCAATTTTAGTTAATCTTTAATATTTTTCCTCATGAAATTCTTGTTTTCTTCTAATCTTCAAAATAATTCAAGTTTAGATTACAGTTGTTGTTACCAATAATTCATCTTGTCAGATGGTGATGTCATATGTTGAGCCAAAGTAATTAATTCCTTTTTCACAGGAGTGTTCATATTTTTTTGCATGTTGCTTAGGATTCATTATTTGAATTTCCTGAAAATAAGTCCTGTAAACAAACTACAGATTATCATTTAATTAAATTGTGCACTTTAATCATTTGTACAAGGATTAGTAACCTATGTTTAGGTTGAAAAGATCAAAGTTACAGAATTCATCAGTGTAAGCTTGAGGTAAAACAGTCATAGAGAGAATGGAACGGCTGGGCTTGCATACTCTGGAGTTTAGGAGGATGAGAGGATATCTTATTGAAACATATAAGATTATTAAGGGTTTGGACATGTTAGAGGCAGGAAACATGTTCCCGATATTGGGGGAGTCCAGAACCGGGGGCCACAGTTTAAGAATAAGGGGTACGCCATTTCGAACGGAGACGAGGAAACACTTCTTCACACAGAGAGTTGTGAGTCTGTGGAATTCTCTGCCTCAGAGGGAAGTGGAGGCTAGTTCTCTGGATACTTCCTAGAGAGATCTAGATAGGGCTCTTAAAGATAGCGGAGTCAGGGGATATGGGGAGAAGGCAGGAACGGGGTACCGATTAGGGATGATCAGCCATGATTACATTGAATAGCGGTACTGCCTCCTAGGCATATGTGGGAAGGATTGATTGGCTCAAGGGAGCGCCACGCCAACCCAAAAGTCGAGCCGGGAAGCGCTGACAACCTCTCCCCCCACACGTGGGTGGGAGGGAGTGGCTGAGGTTAGGGAGTAATTGAGGGTAGGGGAAAGGAGAGGGAGGGAGAGAAGGAGGGAGTGGAGGAGGTGAGAGGAGACAAGAGGGAGGGTGAAGAGGATGGGAGGGAGTGTTGTGGGTGTGAGGGGAAATGAGCCGCACCTGCGCAGTTGGGAGCTATGGGTGAGTGGTGGAATATTGTGTTGGGCGAACGGGTTACGTTGGGGGAATGGGTGATGGAGGTGATTGGCTCTGGGGGGAGCCTGTCTCCGCCACGTCATCCGGGGACCAGCCCTCCCTTGTAACGCTGTGCCCCCCCCCCCCCCCCCCCCGCATTGGGGACAGGGCCCAACTGATCGCACTTGGTCTAGTATGTTTTACTAAAACTCTCATCTTGTTTGTGATTCTGTGTGTCTGCATGGGTTCGTGCGTGCGTTAGTGCGTGCATATGTGCTCCCCGAACTACGCCAAAAGATAGCACTACACGATAACGCTACAATTTTTGGACCACCTTACTCACAATTGTCTTGTGGTATGTTTTTATCAAGCTTTGTTCTGATTGATGTTATATTTTACAAGTTATTCACAATATCTTTACAAAATCCAGTGTGAAGATGAAGTTGCAGCTGCAGTTAGCAGCTATGACATCACAATGAGATCTCATTTACATAAACTGCCCCTCATCAGCGTTGCACTGGTAGTTACCAGCATATGACGTCACAATGGGATCTCATTTATATAAACTGCCCATCAACAGTGTTCCACCCAGTGCAATGAGAGATTTGTTACATTTTTGTAAGGAGAGGGGGGGGGGGGGGAGTGGGAGAGGGGAGGAGGAGAAATGTTATTTAAACATTGTGTTTAGTGGGGGAGTGGGATGAGGGAGAGGTGAGAAGTGGGAAGCAGGGAGATAGAGGGAGAGGAAGCGGGTAGGGAGGGGAGAGAGGTTATGGAGGGAGGGAGTGACTGAGGGTAGGGGAAAGGCGAGGGAGAGGTGAGGGAGGGAGTGCAGCAGGGGAGGAGAGGGGAGAGAAAATGGAGGGTGAAGAGGAGGGGGGGGGAGTGTTGGAGGATGAGGGGGAATGGAGGATAGGGGTAGGAAGAGGGATGGCGAGGCGCAGTTGGGGAGGGTTGCCGTGACTCGCATCACAACAGGGATCTCTGGCGTCACAATGGGAACCCGTCAGTCACGCCTGCGCAGTTGGGGGCTATGGGTGAGTGGTGGAATTTTGCATTTGGGGACCAGCCCTCCTGTGTGACATGGACCCACTTGGTCTAGTATTATATAAAGAGATGCCCATATCAAAAAGATATACGCAAAGTACCCAAAATTGATGAGTAACAATGTTTGGCGGCTCTTCTGTCAGCAAAATTGTGTCAATAGACCGATTATTTGCAATAGACACATAAAGACCTTCCTCAAGATGAGGTGAGAATCATTCATATCCGGAACCAGCAATGGTGATCCTGAAACCAACAATGATCAGGACCAGGAAGAAAGAGCAAGAATGGCACGATAAGGATTGTGGCTGCTCTTAACTCTTCCATGGAAGAGGATGAACCTGAGGAACAGGTGGAAGTGGAGGATGTGACAGTGTATGCCAAAGCAAACATATGGGAGGTAATCTATGATACCAAAGGAGAAATATTGGATATTCAGGTCAGAGGAGTGACCATGGTTATAAGCAGATGTCATCAAACATCAGTCCATCAAGGCTTCAGCATTTCAACAGGATGAGCACTATATTAAAAAACGATTCCAATGGCTGCAGGGGAAACACCAAATAAATATTCAATCCAGCTAACTCACCCAGAGGCTGTGTTTGTCACTACAGAGTAGCCACTACAAGCTGGCTACTTCTGGAAATGTCTTTGCTTCTAGACCATTAACTCAGTCAAGGACTTGATATGAGTCTGCAAAGGAAACTTGCAAAAGGAAGTGTCTTGTGTGTCTAATCGTTTCAGGAGCATTATATTTGGTAAAGGTGACAAGTCATTTTGTAGCACACATGTGGGCCACGATGCTGGTTATAACTGTGATCTCTGCATTCTGAACAATAGGGGTCATTAAATTTGATTTGTGAGGAAATGAGCTGATCAACTATTTTAAGTGGCACCACAACAAATGAATCTCTACTCGTGGTGCGCGCCACACTCCAAGTGTGAGATTACAGGACTCGTTGCACGGTGAAATGGTCATCATCCCATATGACCCATTACCAAATCCATGAATATTTCTTTAATCACCAAGAACTTGAAATAGCTGTGACAGCACTATCAAAGTATTCCCACTTTGAAGAATTTCTGACAATTACCTTGCCAGAAGCAAGAATTAAGGGTTCAAGTGTGTTTGAACAAGAAATAGGGGCAATTTTCTGACATTTAAATTGTCATTTTTTGCAGATCTCTTGGATTGAGTATTTTCTGAAATGTTGTTGAAGGGCGTTGTGCCAGATGATGCAATTTCTGTGGTACATGCAGCGTTATCTGCTAAAAGATCATATGATGTGTAAAACAGCACATTATTATAATAAGCATAAAGATCAAATGGTGTAAAAATAACATTTCTTTATGGAATGTGGACCTTTCTTATTCCACAATCTTATTCTTATTAACACAATTGGTACAAATTGGCAACAACATTTCCTCCTCGAGATAACCATCAGCACAGGAACACCTCAAGGCTGTGTGGTCAATCCCCTGCTCTATTCATGCTTTATCCGTGACTGTGTAGCCAAACACATTTCCAGCTCCACCTTTAAATTCGCCGACAAAACCACCTTTGTTGGACGAATTGCAGGTAATGATGAATCAGTGTATGACGGAGATTGACTGGCTGATTGAATGGTGCCAGGACAACAACCTTGCTCTCAAGGTCAGTAATACCATGGAAGTGATTGGTGACTTTAGAAGAGCAAGGCTGAGAATCCACAAACCTGCCTTTATCGACGGGTCGGTGGTGGAGTGAGTTAACATCTTCAAGTTCCTGGGCATGCATATCTTTGAAGATGTCCTAGACCCAGCACATTTATGCAGTCATAAAGAAATCCCACCAACGCATCTACTTCCATGGAAGATTGAGATATATCCTAGGACACTTTGAGCAGCTAGAGAGGAAATTGCAGGTGCCCTGGCTGAGATTTATGTCATCATTAAATGCGGATGAGGTACGGTTAGAGTGTAGGGTGGCAAATGTTGTACATCTATTTAAGAAGGGCTGCAGGGAAAAGCTTGAGAACTATAGGCCAGTGAGTCTAATATCACTGGTCGGAAAGTTATAAAAGAGTATTCTGAAGGATAATGTATTTAGATGGACAGAGGCTGATTAGGAATAGTCAGCAAGGGTTTGTACGTGGGAGATCGTATCTCACAAATCCGATAAGAGTTTTTGAAGATGTAACCAAAAAGGTTGATGAATCCATAGCATTCATGGATTTCAGCAAGCCATTTGTCAAGGTTATGCATGGTAAGTTGCTCTGGAATGTTAGATACATAGGATCCAAGGAGAGCTAGCCCGCTGGATGGAAAATTGGCTTCATGGAAGGAAGCAGAGGGGGATGGTGGAAGGTTGTTTTTCCAGAGGTCTGTGATTATTCATATGCCTCAGGGGTCGGTGCTGGGCCCATTGCTGTTTGTCAGCTATATCAACGATTTGGATGACAATGTAGAATTGAACTGAACTGAATTGAATTGAATACATTTTATTAGACAAGAATACATACAAGGAATTTGCCTTGGTGCTTTGCTCGCAAGGATAACACGATATACAGTAGACAATTAAAAATAAAATATTATAATTTAAACATGTGAAAAATAAAATAAAATACCAGAGCAAGAGGCTAGACTTTTTCGCTGTTGAATAGAGCTACTGCATGGAAAAAAAAGTTTTTATATCTGGCTGTGGCGGTTTTGACTGTCCGGAGTCGCCTTCCAGAGGGAAATGCTTCAGTTTTTGTGGCCAGCATGTGTGGGGTCAGAGATGATCTTACCCGCTCACTTTCTGGCCCTTGCAGTGTACAGTTCATCGATGAGGGGAAGGTTGCAGCCACAACATTCTCGGCTGATCGAACGATGCGCTGCAGACTCTGGGTGTCATGCTTGGTAGCTGAGCCAAACCAGACCATGATGGAGAAGGTGAGGACAGACTCTATGATGGCAGTATAAAACTGGACCATCATTGCCTGTGGAAGATTGTTTTCTCAGGTGCCGCAGGAAGTACATCCTCTGTTGGGCCTTTTTGACTGTGGAGTCGATGGTGGCCTCCCATTTAAGGTCCCTGGAGATGATGGTTCCAAGGAACTTAAATTACTCCATAGATGTGACTGGGATGTTATTGATGGTGCGTGAGGGGAGGGGAGGGGGAGCTCTCCTAAAGTCTACAGTTAATTCAATTGTCTTAAGAGCATTGAGCTCCAGGTTGTTGCGATGGCATCAGGACGCCAGCTGTATCACTTCCTGTCTGTAGACAGATTCCTCCTCATCCTGGATCAGTCCAATCAGGGTTGTGTCATTCACAAACATGAGATGCTTGACAGAGAAGTCTGTGGAGGTGCAGCCGTTTGGTGTAGAGTTAAGGAGAGGGGAGAGTACGCAGCCTTGTGGTGCTCCTATGCTGAGGGTCAGCGGGTCTGAGATGTGCTTTCCCAGCCTGTCTGTCAGGAAGTTGGTGATCCACTGACAGAGGGGTTCAGAGGCACAGTCAACTGTGAGAGTTTGGAGTGTAGTACCTCTGGCACAATGGTGTTGAATGCAGAGTTAAAATCCACGAACAAAATCCTTGCATAGGTCCTCTAGTGGTCTCAGCACCTCATCAGGAGGATGAAGTGCAGGCCTAGGTTGACTGCTTCAAATATTGGCCCGGTATGCAAACTGCAGGGGGTTTGTGATATTTTTCAGGTGGGCCAGCACAAGTCTTTCAAGGGTCTTCATGATTATAGAGGTCAGTGCGACAGACCTGTAGTTATTAAGACCAGTAATCCTTGGCTTTTTGGGTACAGGAACAATAGTGGAGACTGGCGGGGACAGTGCAGGTTTGCAGGGACTGATTGAAAATGTCTGTGTAGACTGGTGCCAGTTGTTCCGCACAGAGCTTGAGGGTAGCAGGATTGCAGCAGAATCTTGATTGGTTGGGCAAAATTCCCATTTCTTCTATCCTTATCTGACATATTTTGTTTTTTCATCTCTGGCTGTCCAAACATCTGCCTATCAAAACCCCCTCACACCTGCATCCGCCCACAAAAAGCTGGAGTAACTCAGCATGTCTAGCATTATCTCTGGAGAAAAAGAATAGGTGATGTTTGAGGCCGAGAACTTTCTTCAGACTGAATCATGGAAAGGGAAACGAGAGATATAGAAGATATATAGAACAATGAAATATATGCAAAAAGCAACAATGACCAAGGAAAGGTGGAGCCCACAATGGTCCATTGTTGACTGTAGGGAAGGTGATAACAAGTTATACAGACAGTGTAACTCAACATAACGATAATGAAACTAGTACAGCGACAGGGTGGGAGAGATATGGAAAGAGAGGGGGTGCAAGGGTTACTAGAGAAATCAACATTCATACCGCTAGGTTGTAAGCTGCCCAAGTGAAATATGAGGTGCTGTTCCTCCAATTTACATTTGGCCTCACTCACAATGGGGGCCCAGGACAGAAAGGTCAGTATGGGAATGGGAATTAAAGTGTTTGGCAACCAGGAGATCGGATAGGCCAAGGCGGACTTAGCAAAGGTGTTCAGCGAAACGATCTCACCGATATATAGGGAGTCTATACCTGGAACAGCGGATACAGTAGATGTGGTTGGAGGAGGTGCAAGTGAAACTCTGCCTTATCTGAAAGGACTGCCGGGGTCCCTGGACAGAGTCGAGGGAAGAGATATAGGTGTTGGAAGGTACCTGCGGAGTGGATAGTTTTGGGGGGGGGGGGGGCAATTTAGCAGGTCAGGCAGCATTCCTGAAGAAAAGGAATGGTCCATAATCCCAGATCAGAATCATTCTTCAGAAGTGTCCCAACCCGAAACATCATCTAGGTATGTTACAAAACCTACCTTGTTCGTCATTGGGAATCTGCCCGCAGCCATGTCCGCGATTTTGGCGCTGTTTGGAGGGGGCGGGTTTAAAACGCAGATGTTCAGCCTAGTAAATCATTAACGAAAAATCGCTGCAAGACCCGGTCGCAAAAGGTATTATTAGTTTTATAGGCCTCGATAATATAGTTCTAATAGTTCTCTAAAAAACTGATGTTTCATTCCGCAACCTCTCTTCAGCCCCTGGGTTTTGGAGAGCAAACAATTAAAGGTATGTATCTTATTTTAATTAAATGGGGCATAAAAGCATAATGACCCTATATATCAAGTTATCTATAGCGAGTAGACTGTATTTTGGGCTTTTTATATCCCGCAGTATTTTTCAACGGCATTTGAGGAAACTAATCCAGCGCTATGGGTCAAGAGTTCTAAACCAGCGCGTTCCACATGAACCCACTAGAAAGCCGATTTAAATGGGCATTTATTTACAGCAATTGAACACTAAATTCCTTCCATTTGGCCTATAAATTAATGTAAATTAGATATAAAAATCATGTTATATTGTGAATTATTTGTGAATAATCTTTGGACACTTAGGCTATTGAAAAATGTTAAAACTTCTCACTTATAGAAATGGAGTCTTTTGATTATCCGGATCACAGCTTTTTTGTAATGTCCATTGAAAATCAATAGGGAACAAGATGCTAATTTCCGAGTATGAAAATGGTCATAACTTCTTTAATACTTGAGATATGAAAGTGAATTTGGTGTCAAATTAAACTTATTGTTATGCTTTATCTGATGGGATAAATTGCAGACTTGATTATTTAAATCTCAAAATTTTGTAACATTGCTACATCATCCATCTTTACTCTCCATGCAGATGCTGCCGAGTCATTCCAGCACTTTGTGTCTTGTTTTCTAATCTTACATCACATCTTCTGAATTTCAAGGTTTAAAACAGTTTCTCATTGATGCAACTCGAAAAAAGACAAACTGCTGGATGGATGACTTTTCGGGATGGGACGCTTTTTTCTCTCTCCCTCCTCCACGAACTATCTTTGATCGGGCTTTACTGACTTTATCTTGCACTGAACGTTATTCAACTATCTGTACACTGTGAATGGCTCGATTGTAATCATGTATTGTCCTTCTGTGTGATTAGCACGCAACAAAAAAAAATTAAACTGTATCTCGGTACACGTGACAATAAACTCAACTCAAACATTAAATAAACCAGGTAGATAGATGGGAAAAGCTTAGAAAGATACAGGTCAAACGCAGCTCTGGTAGACGATTTGGTTGGCATAAACGCGTATGGCCCTTCCCGGGCTGTACCACTCACTGACCAAAAACACCTCCCGCGTTTTCCGGTTCACACTTTCACTGCTCGGAGCCGACAGTTCGCCCTGTCATGTGACATCAACCCGCGCTGGAAGCGTGAGCGCGCCCGCGGCCTTATGCACCCGAAGGAGCGCGCGGCCGCCGCGGGAGCGGGGGAGAGGGGGAGAGGGGGGGGGGGGGGGGGAGGGGGGGGGGGGGGGGGGGGAGGGAGGAGGAGGGGGGGGGGCTGGGAGTGGCGGGGAGGAGGAGGGGGGGAGGGGAGAGGAGGAGGGGGGGAGAGGAGGAGGGGCTGGGAGGAGGAGGGGCTGGGGAGGAGGGGCGGGGAGGGGAGGGGGAGGAAAAAGCTCGCGCGCAACGTCCGCCGCCTGGCGCCTTTTGGCGGCGATTGTGACGTCACTGCCCCTGCGTTGGGCTGCAGGAGACCCCTGGCGTTATTGCGTTGGAGACGCCATTGTTTTGGAGGTGGTGTCGGTTTGAAGGTGTCGGCTCACCGCCGAGCGGCTACGGAACCTTCACCGCCCCCACGGCCTTCCGCTACTTCGTTTCCCCGTTGTTTGAATACGCTTTGCGGGCCGGACTGGGCCAACGTCACGACGATGGATGTGAGGATGCCGGTCTGCACTTCCGCCGGCTGCTGAGCCGGGTGCGGCCCTGCTCTGCCACCCGAGCCGCAGCGTTGTCTCCTGTCCCGGCCCTGCCCCAGCGCCCCTTCCCCCCTCCCTCCCCCATCTCTCCCCCTTTAGTTCCCATTCGTGCTCCCACCCCCCCATTTACTTCATGGCCTTTGCTTATGCCATGGATCCAACTGACGGCTGAGAAGGGATCGACTGAGGCCTGGCTGACCGTCGCAGGAGCAGAGTCCGCCCGACCTGAGAGGCGCCTCGACCCCGGCTTGTGTCCGCAGTAAGGAGCGCCCCGGATAGACGCCGTCCGGACTTTCCCACGAGGAGCAGGAGCAGTGGACATTATTGTCTTAGATTTAAAAACAAGACTGCGCCCAGACTTGCTGCATTGCGGCTTTGCAATAAAAAAGCAGGAGGGACAGCAATCTCAAGACCTGCGAACTATTTCCCTGCGAGTTAAATCCTTTGAACTTCATTCAATTTCATGGACGTTTAAAATATACCATTGACTTTTGAACTACCCGGTTTATTAGTGAGTAAAACAGCCAGTATATGATTTTTTGTGCATTGTGAAGTTAAAAAGAAGCTAGTTGCTTATTGAGTTACGGTCCAGATTTAGTGCTTTAAAAAAAAATGCTATAATACAACAAAGTCTAAATACTTGAATTTCAGATATGGGAATTAAATTGTGAGAAAAGAGATTTTTTTTGTTTTGTTTTTGCAATTTTAAAAGGATATTTTTTTGTGGGTAAGACTTGTCCCATTAAAAAAAACAGAAATGTCGTGTATACATTACAAATTTTCTTCTAAACTGAACTATGACACGGTCACTTTCGATGGGCTTCATATTTCTTTGAGCGATCTAAAGAAGACTATCATGGCCCGGGAGAAGCTGAAGGCAGCAGACTGCGATTTACAAATCACCAATGCACAGACTAAGGAAGGTAAATGAACTGACTTTTTAAACTGTTTTAGGTTGTCCTTTTTTATTTTCTCTAACCATGTTCTGTGGTAGACAAGATGGCGCGGATTGCTGGATTTGTCTGATTTCATTAGGAAATCTTGCTTACAGGTTTGAAGGTAGTGCATGTCCGGGACACAGGAAATTGAAAGATGTAAATATATGCTGGGTATTACGTTTGTAATTTTGATTTGATCCGTCGAATTTTCTGCACAGTTTTAAAATGTTCACCTTTGTTCTTTGTGCATTGTTTTTAATATGAAAGCTGTTCTTTGCCTTTCGTCATTCTCAATCTGTTCTTCTGGCCTCGATGGGTTTAATTAGAGAACTGTGGTAAGCTTTTTGGTGACCCGAGGAAGAGCTCTTAACTGGAGGCCACACTGTTCCAGCCTATAACCTGTCAGATGATGACAGTCAAAGACAATATACTAAATTAAGAAACAACAAAATGTATTGAAGTTGGAAGGCATGTTGTTGTCGAATTTGCTTTAAATCCTCATAAAACAGTTTAAAGACTAAAAGCTAGATGGCACATATTAGATGAAATCATAAATTATATTTAATTGCTGCATAATTTTACACAATTCTGTGTTTTCAAATTCCATGCGGCCTGCTGGTCAGGCTGGTAAAACATTGTATGGAGATTGATCACCTGTAGTTTTAATGACATATTAATAGGATTGGTTTGTTATTCGACTGACTGGCTA
The DNA here is from genome assembly GCF_028641065.1 of Leucoraja erinaceus. NCBI lineage: Eukaryota > Metazoa > Chordata > Chondrichthyes > Rajiformes > Rajidae > Leucoraja > Leucoraja erinaceus. The sequence goes on from NC_073396.1 coordinate 18,243,209, forward strand.
AAATTTCAAATCTAAGTTGAGTTGTGGAAAATCTTTCTGACTGTTAATGTGGGAAAAGCGCACCCAAACTAAGTTCACTTTCACGGTTTGATCCCTGTCCATTGCACTTGTTAAACTACATATCGAGGCATAGCATGGTCAATGTTTCTTTACCATGCCTTTCCAGTAGTGAAGCACATGGAGATTGGATGGGGGTAACTCGCATTGTTCCTACAACTCTATTTCCAATTGTAGGTGCTTTGACTTTTGTAGAACATAGAACAGAACAATACAAGAATAGGCCCTTTGGCCCACAATGCTTGTGCCGAACATGTTGCGAAGGCCGTCATTTATCTACCTGCACGTAACTCGTATCCCTCTATTCCCAGCTTATCCATATGCCTATCCAAAAGTCTTTGAAATGGCACTAACGTATCTGCTACAACCACCATCCGCAGCAGTGCGTTACAGGCACCCGCAATCCTCTGTGTTTTGCCCTGCCTGTCTCTTTAAACTTTGCCCCTCTTACCTTCAAACTATACCCCCTAGTATTTGATTTTTTTCATCCAGTGAAAAAGGACTCTCTTGTTCCAGGGAAAACAATACAAGTTTGTTCAATCTCTCCCTGTAGGGTAATATCTACCAATGCAGGAATCATTCTGATATAGCTGTGCACCCTTTCCAAAGCCCTTGCACCTTTCCTGTAATGGGGTAACCAAAACTGCACACAATATTCCAAATGTGGCCTGACCAAGGTCCTTTCAAGTTGTATCATGACTTCCAGACTCTTATATTCGATTCCCTGTCCTATAAAAGCAAGCATATCACATGCCACTTTTACCACTCTATACTTTTGTTACTTTTATGGAGTTAAGGACTTGGACCCATTGATCTCTGTATATCAGTGCTGTTAAGGGTCATGCCATTAATTGTACATTTTCCCCATGCCATTTGACCTCCCAAATGACAAAGCCTCGCACTTGCTTGGATTAAACTTGGAACGGCCATTTTTCCACCCGTAGATGGAGGTGATCTCTATCCCCTATAGTAGGTGATCTATATCCCCCTGTATTATTGACGTTCTTTGCTTAGTCCGAGACCCCAGCAATCTTGGTGTCATCTGCAAACTTGCTAACCTACCCAACTATGTTTGCAACCAAGTTATCTAAATCACAAAAAGCAGAAGTCCCAGCCAGACACGTGCCGTGAGTAATTACTCAGGGTAGGCAGTCAGTCGGTTTTTTAAAAATCTTAAACCGCGCATGCGCAGATTGTTCTCTACGTAAGCTGTCAGTCGACTTTTATAAAGTCTTCAAAAGCCAAATCTCTTAATAAAGTACCGTATTTCCCGGCAATGAAAACGCACCCCCATTTTGAGTTGCTAAATTTTGAAAGAAGGCTGGTGGGACATAGAATTTCTCATGCTCGAAAAAATAAAAATAAAGAAAGCAATTTGCCCAAGGCTTCCAAATCGCCTTCATTCTGAATTACTGAATGGGTGGGGGGTGGAGGGTCACGACAGGTGGAGAGATGGTGGGAAAAACGGGAGCACACCGGGGACAAGTTGAATCAGTTGTGATCTTATTGAATGACAATACTTGTTCAAGGGACCAATTGGGGGGAGAGTTCCTTTCACCGCGTGTGGTGAGTCTGGCCAGGGGTAAAGTTGCTCCCCTCGTTAACTTAACACATTTCTCTTAAGATAAAACACATTAAGGTAAGCTTTGATGACATTCTCACAAATCTCATCGCCATCTAACCACATTGTTCTGTGAACGTAAATGCTTTTTTCTTTCGTGTCAACAATTTATGTATTGTCGCAAATTTCATTATCGCTTCCCTCGCCAATGTTTGGGTCCGAATTGTTGTTGTAAAGAGTGAAGAATAATAAGAATGGGTTCTGAGCCTTGTTGAGTACCACTGCTAGCAATCTCAGCTGTAAAATAAAATGCCTTTTTTTAATTTTTTTTTTTTTATAAGTCTGCTAACCTGATTAAAAAACGTTCATACTCCATTTGAAACCGACTGAACTCATCAATCCTTTTTCCATTTAAAAAAAAAATGGTTAATCAAAAAAATCTTTCCTTTCCAGATGATTAATCTCCTTTGTAATTGAAGACTTTAAGATATTTTTCAACTGATTCCAGCATTTTATTCCAAAACATTTCGCATCACATAATTTTTCCCTGCAATTTCCTTAAAATGAGACATCAAAAAGGACGAAGTTCAAGGAAAATGTAGAATAGATCATTGTTAGCTAGGGAAAGGTGACAATGAAGCATACAAAGATAAAATTTAATCAGGAGGACAGTCAGATTGGACGGAGAACTAGGATGGAGGAGGGCTGGGGAGAGGGAAACCAAGGGTTACTGTAAGTAGAAGTCAATGCATTCTGCCTTTATGTAATCCACATCCCTGCATTTCCAGTACATTTATGTGCCTGTCTAAAGGCCACAAATAATGCCATTGCATGTACTTCCACCACCCCTTACAGCAGGGGTCGGCAACCTGCCGTCCTCGGGCCGAATGCGGCCGTAATCCGAAATAATCCGGCCCGCAGGCGATTTCCCCCCCCCCCCCCCCCCCCCCCCCCGTAATCATCCGGTATGCCATGCTCCCTGAGCAGTGGCTGGGCTTACCGAGCACCCCGAGCAGCAGCAGCCCAGCTCTGGCTGTACTGTATCCTGCGCAAAGCCGCCGGCACGGCCGCACAACTTCTGTGAACACGTTTAAGAAAGATGCTAGAAAAATCGAAGGTAGACAAGAATGCTGGAGAAACTCAGCGTGTGAGACATGCAAGGATTGCATGAGGCTGCCTCACCCGCTGCGTTTCTTCAGCATTTTTGTCTACCTGTGAACACGTGATTTGATGCTTGCCATCTGGGGCAGGATGGGGGCGGGATCCATGTGTACACGTGATAGATGTGGCCTGCCATCCGATCACAGACATGCATCCCGTCCCGGCCCCTATGCAGAACAAGGTTGCCGACCACTGCCTTACAGAATGTTCCATGCACCTACCACTCTGTAGAATAAAAACATGCCCCTCCCATCTCATTTAAACTGCTTCCCTCTCAGCTTAAGTGTTTGACATTTCCACGTTGGACTCGTGACTTGTCTACCCTATCTTTACCTCCCCTCAGCCTCCTTTCCAGAGAATACCATCCGAGGTTATCCCAACCTTGCAATCTATACCCTCCAGGCAGCATCTTGCATCCACGGTAAAGCCTCCACTTCCTGAAATGGAATGCAATTTGAGAGTTTAAGTATGGGTGTTAGAATGGCGCGGTGATAGAGCTCTACTGCCTCAACACAGGAGACCAGAGATTGATCTTGACTGAGTGCTGTACATGTGGAGTTTGCATGTTTTCCCTTTGAGTGCATGGGTTTCTTCTGGGTGCTCCCACATCCCAAAGATGTGTGAGTTTGCAGGCTAATTACACTCTAAATTGCCCCTAGTATGTAGGGAGTGGTTGCAAATGCGTGATAACATAGAAGTTGTGTGAATGTTTGATCAATGGTCAGTGACGACTCTGGGCTGAAGGGTTGTGTCTCGAAAATAAAATATTTTGGGTTGCATTTCTGTGTCGAGTCTAAAGCCAGAAAGTATGGTCTATGTAGCTGATTCCTTCTACTTTGTGTATCAGGCTGTTCACAACCTTTATGCCTGTTGACCTTAAAACTGATTGGTTGGCCTCCTTTCCCACTCACCAAACTAGCTTCCATAACCCGCACTAATCGTGTCCCAATTTTCATAAGTTCTATTTTTCCGCTTTCTAATTACCTTTTCTTGTCTCATCTAATTTTTAACGTGTTTGGAACCTGTTCTTGGCTCAATTCCTTCAGATGAGCAATCCAATAAGTACTCTGTCGTTTTGTGCTGCATCTGCTTCACTTACCCTTCCTATGCAGGCATCAACACCTAAAGTTAGGATTTCCCTCTGTCCACAAAACTCCCACTTTTGAGACATTTTGTTGAAGCCTGTACCTGATCCATCTTGTCACCCGTACGAATTTATTTTCAAGTTATCAGTTTTGGCTTGATAACTTTCCTGGGAAGCACCTTGGGACTGATATTACATTGATAGAGCTTACATAAATATAAACAAATTAACTTAAAATATATATTTTATTATTTGGGCATTAGCATTATATGAATCGTGTTTCCTCAAATAAGTTGCAGCTAAGGAATACGTCAAGATCGGCAATTAATTATTTTGCATCATGCCACTCAACGGGTAGACAAATTAGTCTGGTTATTATGATTTGCATATCTCATTTCAAAAGATTGTAGGAACTTTATAATTCATACAAATTTCAACAAGTTTCCCTTTTAAAATTGTGGATTTTGTTTTAAAACAGTCCAATTATAGGATTTTTCCCCATGGATTGTGTCGAAGATAAAAGATTATTTTAACTATTGACTTTACAAATCTGGAGCTGTAGGGAGAAAGGGTATGTGTTTTAAAGCTGCAGTGCTTCTAACACGATAATGCCAAGAGTAGTAAGCTCCCTAAGCACTATATGTGATGCTGTCCTCAGTATATGAGCAAAGAGGTCCTTCTGCAGTTGTACAGGGCCCTAGTGAGACCACACCTGGAGTATTGTGTGCAGTTTTGGTCCCCTAATTTGAGGAAGGACATTCTTGCTATTGAGGAGGTGCAGTGTAGGTTTACAAGATTAATTCCCGGGATGGCGGGACTGTCATATGCTGAGAGAATGGAGCAGCTGGGTTTGTATACTCTGGAATTTAAAAGGATGAGAGGGGATCTTCTTGAAACATATATGACTATTAAGGGATTGGACACGCTAGAGGCAGGAAACATGTTCCCAATGTTTGGGGAGTCCAGAACCAGGGGCCACAGTTTAAGAATAAGGGGTAAGCCATTTAGAACGGAGATGAGGATGCACTTTTTCACGAAGAGTTGTGAGTCTGGAATTCTCTGCCTCAGAGGGCGGTGGAGGCCAGTTCTCTGGATACTTTCAAGAGAGAGCTAGATAGGGCTCTTAAAGATAGTCGGGGGATATGGGGAGAATGCAGGAACGGGGTACTGATAGGGGATGATCAGCCATGATCACAATGAATGGCTCGAATGGCCTACTATCACCTATTGTCTATTGACAGGTCAGTATGGGAATTCAAATTAAAATGGGTGGCAGCTGGAAAATCCAGCAGACCTTTGCAGATAGAACACAAGTGTGTACAGGAGGCCCCATTGGGAGCACCAAATGCAGTAGGCATTTCGGTCCCTCATTCAAATTATTGATATATATTTTGAACAGCTGGGGTCTGAACACTGAACTCTGGTCCCCCAATAATCACTGTCTGGCACCTGAAGAAAACTTGTTTATTCTGCATTTTCAATCTATCATCCAACTCTTAATCCATGCCTATATATTTAAAGTTCTAAATTTATTGTCTTCAATTTTGCATTCTTATGTGGGACCTTGTCCAAAGTCTAAATGCACCATCTCTGCTGGTTCTCCATTAACAATTGTATCCATTACTTGATTGTTTGCGGATGTGGACTCAAGTTTTTTTTTTTTTTCAGAACCCATTCAGGCTTTGTCCAATCCTGCAGTATGTCTTCTGTTACTACATTTAAAGTAGATTGTTATTTTCTCTGCTACTTATTTTAGGCTTCCCTACTTTTATTCCCTCTTTTAAATACTGGGTTTATATTTTGCCTCTATTCAATTTGGGTTCACTAGCCATTTATAAAATTGAATTTTTAGTTATGTCAAAGTATTTTGCTTGTTTGACATGTCTGCCCTTGTTTTGTCCTTGTCCCTCCTTATCTGATTTGGATGCAGGCCTTTGCTGTTCGATTGAAGCCTTTAGGACTTCGGCAGCATAATCTGCAAACATCTCTGCACATTGTGGAAACAATTGTTTGCTGGCTGTTTAAATTGAATTAAATTCAGAAATATTTTTACTTAGTTTCACTTCGAAAACCTTTAACAAAAAACTAATTGGGGATTGAGAAATAACATGGCAAGGAGCTTTGCTTTCTAGTTTGCAACCCTCCAACGCCTTATGAAGTCTTATCCAATGTTTTACGAAGTCTTATCAAATTTTATCCTAGTTGGACATCAAGCAAACTGCCAAAATGCCAAACCATCCAATGACTTGTGATTAGGAAATCAGTCTATTTAATTAAGTACAGAAAATATCTATTTCAAATATCATTGCATCTATTCAGAATTTGAAGCCAGTCTGTTAGCCCCAAGGGTTTAAGGATAAAAAACAAATAATTAAAAAAATGATGGAAGAATACTAAATTTATGGCAGGATAATTGTGTATCTACCCGCTGTTGCATGAGCAGTGTTTCCACATTACTAAGCTACTGTTTCGCTCTAATCAAATGCTCATAGTGCTGTGTACTTATTCAAGGTGAATCAGCACTCGGATTAAGTCAAATGGAACTTTCTAGTGAAATGCTTCAGGGTTTGTGTCCTAAACCTTTTAAAGTGTCTAACTTCTGAACAAAGTAATATATGCCAAAATGCCCAATAATATATAATGCACAAAATCCTGTATAATCTGACAAAGGTTTATGTGCACCGTCTCTAACCTTATATACTCCGTTTGATGTTCCTAATGAAGCCTCCTTTATATCAGGGAGGCCAATAGTGGACTCGGCGACTGTTTTGCCGAACACTTGCATTGAGGCCTAATGGATCTCCTGGTTGCTAATTATTTTAACTCCCCTTCCCTTTCCCATGACTTTTGTGTTGGGGTGCTTTGCATGTAGGCTTTATGTTTTCCCTGTGACCCTGAGTTTTCTTCGAGTGCTCCGGTTACGACCCAACTCCAAAGATGTGCAGGCTTGTAGGTTAATTGGCCTCTGTAAATTGCCCCCTTGTGTTTAGGAGCGAACTAGTGTAATCACTGGTTGCCTTGGACTTGGGCCCAGTAAAATGCTCTGAATAAATAAAAATAAATAGATTCGCTCACCATTGATCAAAAGTACTAAGGTATCTAATCCAAAAGCTGTTGAGTGGGGGAAAAACATCCGTTATCCTTGTAGTTACGGATTAATTCATAAATCAAAGTGAATAAAATCTTCAATTATATAAATTATCCCTGGGAATAGAATGTTCTTGTTTTTATTCTGACACCGTTAATTCTTTACAGAATATACAGATGATAATGCTTTAATACCCAAGAATTCATCTGTCATTATAAAAAGAATTCCCATCGGAGGTGTGAAATCTGCTGGCAAATCATTTGTCATGTAAGTTTGCAATTTTATTTTAACGTTTAACCTATTGCCCTTTCACAGTGAAGCAAATTCAAATGGTTTAGGAATAGGATTATTTCAGTTGAATGTAGTCTTGAATTTATTTTTTTAATTTACATTAGTATACTGAATGCTTAAGAGTTTAAAAATGTATATTTATATGATAATGGAGGCTTGACGGTGACTTGTGAAAGTGAATAGAATGATGTGAAAGACACCTTTAAATTTTGGATATAAGGATTTTCTATTTTGTAAAACATCATTTGATAATGTATTTTGATGAATATTGTGACAGCTTGTTATTAAATATGGTCATTAAAAGTAAAAATTGATTTTCTTGAAATGTTTAAGAAAGAGCTGCAGATGCTAGATAAATCTCTTGTTATAAAGTGTTTTGTGATTGGCTATGGCCAAGTTGTTGCATTAACCACATTTCTCTGATTACACTTCATTAATTCTAAAGTGAGGCTCCAAGTGGTGCTGTGAACATGTCACTTATTTATCTTGTATTGGAGGAGGGCTTTTGTTTCAACACAAAGCAGAAAGTACCAACACCGATAGATGATTTGGATGAGAATATACATGGCACAATTAGCAAGTTTGTCGATGACACAAAAGTGGGTGATATTGTAGATAGTGATGATTGTTGTCAAAAATTGCAGCAGGATCCTGCTCAGTGGGGCAGGTGGGTTGAGGAACAGTTGATGGTATTTATTGCAGATAAATGTGAGGTGTTGCATTTTGGGAGCACTAACATGGGCAGGGCATATTACACAGTAAAGGGTAGGGCTCTAGGGAGTGTTGTAGAGCAGAGGGATCTAAGAGTACAGGTACAAAGTTCATTGAAAGTGGCATTACAGGTAGATAGGGTGGTCAAAAATGCTTTTGGCTCATTGGCATTTAGTATTGAGGATAGAAGTTGGGAAGTTATGTTGCAGTTGTATAAGATGTTGATGAGGTTGCATTTAGAGTATTGTGCTCAGTTTTGGGCACCATGTTATAGGAAAGATGTTAGAAAGGGTGCAGAGAGGATGTTGCCAGGATTCGAGGGCCCCAGCTATAGGGAGAGGTTGATCAGATTAGAACTGTGCCCAAGTCCAGTTGATCACACTAGTTCTCTCGTACACACGGGGCAATTTACGGAAGCCAATTTGTTGGAGCGCAGGAGGATGAGGGGTGATTTTAGAGGTATAAAAAAATCATGAGGGGAATAGATCGAGTAGATGCGCAGAGTCTCTTGCCCAGAGTAGCTGCATTGAGGACATTGGTTTAACATGGGGGGAGGGGGGGGGTGAAATTTAACAGGAACCTGAGGGGTAACTTTTTCACACATAAGTTGATGGGTGCATGGAACGAGCTGCCGGGGGAGGTAGTTGAGGCAAGTACTATCGCATAGTGTAAGAAATATTTAGACAGGTACATGGATGGGACAGGTTTAGAGGGATATGTACCAATTGTAGGAAGGTCGGACTAGTGCAGATAGGACATCTTGGCCGGTGTGGGAATTTAAGCTTACATTTCTTTGCTTATAAATGATGAGAATGTGATACTTGCTAACACAGAAATTGAGGTAAATAGTGTTGAGGGATTTTGGGGGAATGGTAATCAAAACAGGAAGGTACATGAAGGATGTTTAGGGAATTGTGTGAAATTTGGGATATTTGAGAAGGCAAATGTTGAAGAGCATTCATTTTCTCCTGCACTTGAAGTACTGTGCATCTCTGAGATTAGAAGCTGCTTGAATCTCGTTAACACATTTCAAAGCAGTGACTAGAATGAGCTTTGGCTTTTGGCTGTGAGGTGCAATGGGCAAAATTGGTTAGTTTGTATTTGTTTTGGTTGCTGGAATTCTGTCAACTTTCGGCTCTTGGTTCATAGCGTCCTATATCTGGGAGATTTAAGTACTCATCTGGATACTTCAATGACTCTGCTTCCACCACACTTCGGCAGTGCATTCCAAGTATGCATAACTCTCTGTGTGGGAAAATGTCTCGGATGCTATCTAAATCTCTTCTGACCCTCATCTGTGCCTTATCTAGGGAATACTTTCCTGTAGTTTACTGTATCTATACCTGACCTCAATCATGTCCCCAGTTAACCTCCTTCACACTGAGGGGAGCAGGCCCAGTCTCTGAATAATCAACATTACTGTACCTCTACATCCTACTGTCACATCCTACCTACAACATGGTGACCACATCAGGAATGCTGCACACGGCAGATAAGATTAGAGGAGGTGCATGTGAACCTCTGTCTAAGCTGAAAGGATTGTCAGGGTCCCTGGGTGGAGTTAATGGAGGAGATACAAGGACAGATGTTGCATCTCTTCCGGTTGCTGGGGAAAGTACCTGGGAAGGCAGTGGTTTGGGTGGAAAGGGATAAGTGAACCAAGGAATTGAGGAGGGAGCAGTCCCTGTGGAAGGCAGAAAAGAGTGGAGATGGGAAGATGTGATTAATGGTGGGATTCCTTTGGAGGTGGTGGAAATATTGGAGGACATTGTGTTGGATGCTGAGGTTGGTGGGGTGAAAGGTGAGGACCAGGGGAACTCTGAATGTTGCATCGGTGGGGGGGGGGGGCGAGAGCAGAAATATGGGGCACTAAGGAGTCACGTGAGAGCCTGATCTATTGCAGAAGGGGGAGTGGCCACGTTCCCTGAAGAATGAGAAAATCTTGGATGTCCTGGAACACCTCATCTTGGGAGCAGTTGCGGCAGAGACTGAGGAATTGAGGATTCCCTTGCTTTCCCCCTTGGGATCACACCTTCCTTAGCCAATGATGAGCTTACCAGGCACCTGCATGAGGTCATTTGTGGCCAACCTTGATTGGCCCTGGTCTTTTCTCGACTCCAGTTCTTCACCCCGCCCACCCCAGTACTTTCAGCCTGAAGGAAGGTCCCGACTCGAAACATCACCCGTCCTTTTTCCATAGCAATGCTGTCCGAGTCGCTTAGTTACTCCAGCACTTTTGTCTATCTTTTATATCTAGATGAAACTTCATCTGCCATTTCTCAGTCCATTTCATTGTCACATCGATATCACTGTACACATCCTCCATATTGTCAACAACTCTGCCAATCTTTGGGTCATTTGATCATGCCTCCTACATGCATTTTCAGTCCCAATTAAAGTCTATAAATGATAATACAAAAGCCAAATTCTGATAAATGGTTGAAATATTAAACAAAGGCAGAAAATTCTGGAAGAAGCCATGATTGATGGCTGGGATAACCATACATCAACCCCCCCCCCCCCCCCCCCCCCCCCATCCTCAGATTATGACACCACCTACACACTGAAGGATTTACACTGGGCAGTTTAGTTACCGACCTGCACAGCTTTGGGGTGTGGGAGAAATCAGAACACTGAGGAAACCCATGGGCTCACAGAGACCAAGTGCAAACTTCACACAGGCAACACCAAAGGTCAGGATTGAACCTGGGTCTGTGGCACTGAGACGCACGCCGTGGGCTCTGTCAGATGTGCTACCATCTAACAAAGGTTTGTTTTGGAGATATACTATCTGCCATACATTTATTCTCTTGTGGGTAGCTTCAAACAAGTGGTTAGGCAGCAAGATTACTCTTATTCAGCGATTGCCGTAAACCAAGGAAATTTTTTTTCCCAATGAGGACAAATTGTAAATTTCCATTTAGTCATTCGTGAGGAACTATCAAAACTCTCAAATCTTCCTTCACATGCCCACTGTTGTTACAGTTAATCTAGTTCAGTTTGCTATTGTATGCTATGTCAAAACATCTTGCTTTCCCCATGCTTATTTTTGATATAATTTTATTTATGGAATGAAAATTTCATTACTGTAACAACTTGAAACATCTTTGCTTTCCAGAGATCGTTCTGAACCAGCAAGTGGGACATCGAAAGCAGTATGTAAAACAAAAATACAATCTGAACCTTTCTATTGGTTAAATCTAAGTTGCTGTTTTTAGTAAATGCTATTCATAAGTCATTAATGTTTTTGAGTGCTTAAATGCCTAAAGCAGGTATACATACCTGGCAAGGTCATGTTTTGTAATGCAAAGTACATTCGTAATATTTTAATGCTGTTGGGCAACACTTAGTGATAGTTGCCCTACCTACAGAATAATTATGTGTGTGACCTGATAGTGCAAGGTAAAGCACTGTATTTCATATTGAAACTGGAACTTAACTTTAGGGTGCAGTCTGTAACAGATCAGTGTATGATTTTTAGAGACTGGTTTAACAGTTTGCTGTGGAGAACATGAAAGTGTTCCTGCAATGTCTGTCTTTTAGCATTATGTGTATAGGGTTTTATGTGCATTTTCCTTCAAATAAAGAATGTCTGAAGTGTATTATCTTCCATTTCACATTGTATCACTAATGTTTTTAATGCTTTATTAGGTATGATTTAATGGTTTAAAAGGTTGCTTTACACTATCATAAGTCACATGAAAAGCATGCTAGATGACTGATTGTAAATGAAATGCTGAATTTGTGCAGTAACAACTTTCCTATAACTTTCATATCAGTATATATTATATTTGAGCTCAAATAAACAAAATTTACCACATCTAGAATATATATGTTAAATAATGTCTTTGTTGTTTTGATTCCCACCCCTCCCCTTCCTGTTCCCAACTTTACAAGTAGAAGTTAGTAGGATTTTGTGGTGTTCTTAAAACAGTTGTTAATTTTATATATGTATTAGTAACAAGCCGATGTTTCATACATTATGTATTTTATTTCATACCGTTACACCACAGAAATCTCCTGACTTGTCAATTTAAAGTACAGATCTGGCTGTTTTCTTCTGCAATTTCGACAAGTTTTTGTTTGAGCCATTTTATCAAATATTGATTTGTTTTTTTAAAAAGCACTGAATTTCTGTAGTCAGACACACATAGAATTAAGTTGTTGAATAAATGTAGCTATTGAGTACTTGATTTTATTTTCAATATCCGAACATGCAAGTGTTGTGATATGTAAACTGCAAAGTTATTATTCTTTGAGGACTTACTTTAAATTGTTAGAAGCAACTTAACTGAGTCAATTTAAAGTTGTTTTCTATTGCTTTATTGGTTGTTAGTTCAGTGAAGTAATATTTAAAAGAAAACTAGTTTTTCTGCTTTGATTAAATATAACAGTAGATTTGAAAATTGATGATTTTTTGTATTACTGGCTATATGAACAAGGCTTAGCTGTGTGGCCATTTACAAAAATATTTAGCACTTCATGAATGTAAAAAGAATAAAGATATTTTTTAGTAGTTTTTAACTTAGAGCTAATGATTTTCTGAAGTCTACTTTGGGGAAGAGGATTTGGGAATTCCATAATCATTGCACTAACTGAGCACAAATCTGATTTTTGCCATAATATTTCTAAACAATATTGTTTCATTCTTGGCCTTCAAAATGGGTTGCAGTAGTTTTATAACACATTTGTTAGATAGGTTGTGGATTTAACTGATGAAACCCATGGATTTTAAAAGCAAGAAAGCTGTATACTTCACACATTACCATCGAGAACATGGAAATCTTCATGTTTTTGATGTTTGTGAGTTGAGAGTAGATTCATTTAGTCCAATGGTTCTTAATCTTTTTGGCATACGTATGTGCATACACAAACACAATACTGCATGTGGTATGTGCCTTTGTTAGGTTCCTAAAAATGGGCTAAAAAAATGGATATGTTATTTATGACCCCTTCATGTCCCCTGGTAAAGTCCCGACCCCCAGGTTAAGAACCACTGATTTAGCCCAACCCAGGTCTGAATTTGTCCTCCACCACTGCCAGAGTGATACCACACGCAAACTGGAAGGACATCACTTGCTAGGCTTTGCCCAACTTCTAAATCACTTTTCCAGCTTTCCTGTACTCTGTCAGACACCACAGATGCTGTCTTGCCCACTAAGTTCCTCCAGCACTTTTTTGCTCAAAATTCTCATATCTGCAGTTGCTGGAAGTGCTTCACAAGTGGTTTACTTGAATGCCAATATCCCCTTTAATGTTATTCTCCAAATGACAATGTGATGAACGACCAGCAAGTCTCTTACCTGTGATATACAATATATCATATTGTGGTCTTGTAATAGTATTTTATTTAGCTTTCATGTGTGGAAAGCTTCACAGGCACAATGTCAAAATCTGCCACAAAGGTATCAAAGGGTATGCTATCCTAACATAAATCTGAAGGGGATGGCAAAGAGAAGCATGCAGAGGTTAGGGAAATCATTTCTGAAGATAAGGACCCAGCTAGTTGGAACTGCAAATTGTGAAGTAAGTGAAAATCAAGTTGCTTGTGGCCAAAACTTAAGTGGTAAAACCTTAAGAAATAATAGAGAACGAGTCTTAGATTTAAATGCAAGGATGAGAATATTAAAATCGATGCACTATCTGACTGGGCATAAAAACAGAAAATGCTGAAAAAAGTTAACAGTTCAGGCAGCATCTACAAAAAAAGAAACAGTCAAAATTTTAGGTTTGCTGCCCTTGGTCAAATCATCTTGATCTCAAGTGGCATAGAGTTGTAGAGAGGTATAACATGGCCACAGGCAATTCGGTCAGCAGAATCCCTGATGATCATCAACCACCCATTTACACTATAATCTACATTAATCCCATTTTTATTCTCTCCACATCTCCTGTCCAAACAGGTAACCCCCCTCCCGATTCTACCCTTCATCTATCTACACATGCGGGACAATTTACAATGACCAATTAAACTCCCTAGTTTGCATGTCTTTGGGATGTGGTGAGAACCCAAAGCACCCAGGGAAAATCCATTGGTCACAGGGTGAATGTACAAATTCCACACACAGGAGCCAAAGTGGAGAGAAAAATGTGGGAGTCGATGTTACAAGTAGATTTTCAGCAGCAACTGAGGGAAGAGCTAAGTGATGTCATAAAGTTGAGATTATTTAAAACTCGTCCTGGGTTTGAATAAGACACCAAGATGACAAGTTGTCTGGTTCATCATCTCCAGGGTGAGGCAATGAATTGTCTTGAGTAATTGAGTTTAGAATCAAAACTGAAAATTATGTTGACAAGGAAAATTTCAGTTAATCAAAACTTGCTATGTGGCCAATATTGTAACACTTTATCATGGAGTGTGTTCTGGAAAGGTAGTGGAGCAGTTGCTCAGGGTAATTGGGGTAATTGGATGTGGTGAAACATGTAAATGGAAGAATGATCCAACTGTGGAATGGGGCATTACCAAATATGAATACAAGTGGTGGCCAGTTATGTTTAAATTGAACCAGGAGTGATATTAATTTTGATTGGAGATACATGATTGGAAGGGTTTAAGTGTATAGCTATTATAAGTTGGAAGATGGCATTTTGGGGGATGAAGTGTTGCATTTGAAATTGACATTGTGGTAGCTGTTGTATATAGTTGTCATGTGCACAGTTATGAATCTTGCCCAGAATGAATTTACTATCCACCTACACATTTCATTAAAACAATACTTTTGTTTAAATACAGTTCCATAATTCCTCATGTGAATGCTTCAAATCACTGGTTCTCAGTCATAAAAAGAGAGAGCATGGAAACTGGCCCTTTCGTCCACCCAATTTACACTAATCATTGGCCATCCATTTACATTATTCCCACGTTGGTGCTATTTATTTAAATTCATCCCATATTGTTATCTGCTCCCCCTAGATTCCACACTCACCACACAATGGACAATTTCCAGTGGCTGAGTAATTTATCATCCTGCATATCATTGGGATGTGTGAGAATCTGGGGGATATGTTACAGGGAAATCATCCAAACTCCACACAGAAATCTGGTTTATAATACAATAGATATGTTCATAAGAAACCTAGTATTGTAGAAAACGATTATTTTGATGGGGATTTGGGGCTAGAGAGTTTGATTGGCTAGAAGTTATGTATTCCTGCATTAAAAACAAAATTGAGATAGCTAGGTTTAATTTTGGCACTACAACCTAAAAATACCAAAAGCGGTATGTTATATGTAATAGAGTACAAGGCCCATTCTTTGGAAAGTGAACCAAAATGATACACACTTTGTGATACATTAAAAAATTCTTGTAAGAGATTATTCTTATTCATTGTTGTTTTCCTACCTACAGAACTATAATGCATGTCTGCAAAAGATATGAACATTCTAGCTGCTTAAAATTCAGTTTGTACAATGCTTCCGTGTGATGTCACACACATGACCACTCCTATTTTACCTCAGTCCCTAAACAAACATCGTCAGCATAAGATATACAATTTTCACTTGGTAAACCGAAAAAATATGAATCGTATATGCAGTACAAAACTATATACCTGTAATGTTTTCAGAATTAGAAGAGAGGTATTCCACAATTTTTCATCCTTTTGGTCACACACGTGACTAAGAATGGGCTGCAAGTGCATTGCACAGGTGTCAATCGAATCAATGCCTTTCTGTGATTAAACCGGCAGCCGTGTTCTTAAGAGACAATGAGGTCTGATTTCTGTGGGGGCTTTACATGTTTTCCTTCTAACATTGATGTTTTGTTCCCTAAGACAGCATTTTTTCTGCTTGTCAATTTCCAAAGGAACTTTTAAGTGGTTCTAATTCCCAATCAAAGTTGCATATAACCAAGTTGCCCACGTTACAAAGTTAATGTTTCCTAATTGATCAGTCATATTATATCCAATTTGCATTATAGAAACACGATTTTAGCAGAACTACCTGCCCTCTAATGTTTTCTTGAGTTGCTATAGTTTGGTTACATTCATTTCTGGACATGCCCTGGTTTTGATGATGCTGTCATCATAATGTAAATTTAGTATGTTAATTTTCCAAAATCTGTATGCTGTAATGTTTAACCCATTAGCTTGATATTTGTTTGTTTATTCTTTTTCCAATGATTGTCTTGTTCTTTTACTTTTAGTATTTTTAGTGCCACAAATTCACAGTCTTTCTTTATTCTGTTTTGTCAAGTTTTATCCTTTTGCTCACGGAAGCAACAGGGGAAGGCAAGAGAAAGAGGTGTCAGACCTAGTTGCCAGACTGCAGGGAAAGCTGAATGAGGTCAGTGTTGAGCAGTAGTAGAGGGCTATACAATGTATTTAATGGGAGAACTATGGAAGGAATAGATAAGGTAGATGGGTTTCAATGGAAGTGAGACGGTTCTCATATTCTTGGTATTGCAGGCTCTTGAATAATAAAAATGCTCATCTGAATTAAAGCCCTTCTCAGAAACTTGTTCCTGATTCAGTAACTTGTAGATTCAAAACTGCATATTAGCATGTTTTAAATATTTAAATGGCTTGTAATAGCACTAAAAGAGTTTTTAGTGCTATTACAATATTGAAATAGTTACTTGATGACCAACTAATTTTTAAATGACTAGGGTGGTGTTTTAAAATGGCCAGATCTTTGCTTAACATTTATCCACATTCAGGCAAGCAAAACTACAGCATTGATACACAAAATCCATTAACAGCTAGTGATGCGCTTAGTTCTGGTAAAGTGTTAGAAATATCTGATGCTGCTGACATTTAGAAACGGCACAAGATTTTCATTTTGTCAATGGTGATCATAGGGAACAGATGGTACAAAGTGACTCTTGATCGGCAGGGGGGCACAGCAAGGTCAGTACTCTACATATTGTACCCAGTATTGAATAGAGGGTCTGTTTATACTTATGTCCATAGTCAATTTTGGCCATGTCAGAAAATGCATAAAAATAACTTTATGGTAATCGTGCCTCCACAGTATTGTAATGAATGGTATCAAAAGCACAGTAAGGAATTATTCAGTGGAGTGAGGGGGAAACCAGTTCTGTCATTAGTAGAAATGAACGTCTATATGTACGTACATTGAACTTTTGAAATTAATAATATGGGTGTTTGTTCCTGTGTATGGACTATAACTTATATTTATTGTGAAACTGTTGGTCTTGAGTTTATGCCTCGAGGATACTCTTATTAGAACCGTACTTGGCAATTTCCAATTTCATTTGATTGAAAGAAGTATTTAACCAGTTTGTATTGGGTGACACCGCTAACAGAAATGCTTGCTCTCCGTTCCAGTAACCCAGAACCAATTCTGAGCTGCTCAGTCCTCGAGGAGTTTGTGTATTCACCTAGTGACATGCGTGTTTCCTCCCCCATCCCAAAGATATGCTGGTTGGTAGGTTAATTGGCCACTTAAATCGTTCCTATCGTCTGCCTCAGAGGGTGGTGGAGGCCGGTTCTCTGGATACTTTCAAGAGAGCTAGATAAGGCTCTTAAAAATAGCGGTCAGGGGATATGGGGTGAAGACAGGAACGTGGTACTGATTGTGGATGATCAGTCATGATCACATTGATTGGGCGGTGCTGGCTCGAAGGGCCAAATGGCCTACTTCTGGACCTATTGTCTATAAATAAGTGGTAGAATCCATGGAAGGAGTATAGTTGAAATGTGGGAGGAATAAAAAGTGTTGGGGTAGGATGTAAATGATTGATAGGCTTGGTAGGTGGAAGAACCTATTTCCATGTTGTATCCTTGTACAACTATAGATCAGCTATAGATAATGTGAATGCCAGTGAATATTGGGTGATTTTTGATGTAGAGCATGGAAACAGGCTTCTTGACTTACAGTCTGTGCCAACACATCAAACATAGATTTACACTACTCCCATACTAATCACATTTATTGTTTCCACAATCCCATTAATTGCTGAGATTCTACCATATCCTAAATGCTTGGGACAATTTATAGTGCCAATTAATTTACCAACATTCATGTCTTTAGCATTTGGCAGGAAACCAGAACACTCCAAAGAAATGTGCATGGGCAAAGGGAGAATGGGCAAACTGCACAAAGCTCTAGAGGTTTGGAGCCTGAAGCAGCAGCTCTACTGCCATTGCCACTTTATTTTTAATAGGCAGCAAGCTGCACAGTGGTGCATCTAGTAGAGCTACTGCCTCAAGGCGCCAGAGATGCGGGTATGACCCTGACCTCGAGCGCCGTCTATTGTGTGGACGCTGCACGTTCTGACTGACCGCATGGGCTTCCTCCAGGTGCTCTGGTTTCTTCTGGTTACTTATGGCCCACTTGGTTACATATTAAAATGAATCTAATTAATGAGACGCTCTTAGCCAACTTGTCTTTCCAAATATATATTTTGTCCTTCAACCTCTTCAGCAACCTATCTATGTTGGAGGATCTTGTGGCCTGGTGACTTCATTGGGTGTAGATTTAATGTACAGATACTTCCAGACTTCAACTGGATTTGTTATTCTGCCATTAGAGGGGGTTTGTAGAGCAGGATCCCTGCACAAGCATTGAAAAAGTGGAGGAAATTATTGTTTGTCATAGTTATCACAGACGTGCAGTGGGGCTGAATTTCTTTATATCTGGATCAAATGTAGGATCAGGATGTTTTATAAGTACATTATGGGAAGGCGGGTAACGAGAGAGAAAATGCCCTGAGGAAAGCAAAGAGGTTGTCTTTGTGCGGATCTTCAATTCGTTCTTTTTTTCTGTTTTTACTGTGGAGGAAGACATGGTTCAAGGAACTTGGTACAGTTAATGGAGATGTGTTGAGGACAGTCCGTATTATGGCTGAGGAGTTACTGACCATACTAAGACATAGTACGGAGGGGAGAGTACAAGGCCTAGCAAACGATAGGAGAATACGTGAAGGGAGGGTATTTCATCCTCGGCAGGTTGGACAAAAGCCAGCGACGAAAAGGCAGTGTGAGATATGGATAGAAGTTGTACAAATTGTGAAGTCAAAGGAAGGTTTAATTGGAAGGGGAGAAATGTTTGTGACCCTAGGTGTAGCACAAGGAAGAGAGGGGGGGAAGGGAAAACAAAAGTGGGGAGGTTTGTACGCTAGTTAACTGAAATTGAATAATTCAAAGTTCATACCAATAGGTTTGTAGGCTACTCGAGCAGACAATGAGATGCTATTCCTTCATTTAATGTGTGGCTTCAAACTAGCAATGGAGGAGACCCAGGGCAAAATGGCTAGCAACCGGGAGATCCAGCAAACCTTTGAGGACTGAGTGCAGTTGTTCAGCGAGACTACATAGTTTACATTTGGTCTTGTCGAAGTAAAAACTAGAACACCAAATGCAGTAAATGATGAGCTCAGGGGAGGTGCATCTGGAAGAACTGCTGAGGTTCATGGATGGAGGCGATGGAAGAGGTATAGGGACAGCGTAGTACCTCTGCGGTTTCAAGGGAAAGCTTCAGGGTACTAGGTGGTTTCGGTTGGAAGGGACGAGTGAACCAAGGAGTTGCTGACGGAGTGGACTCTGGAAAGCAGAAAGGTGTTGGGATAAGAAGTGACGGAAATGTCAGAGAATTATGTGTTGGATGCAGAGGCTGTTGGAGTGGAAGGTGTGGACCAACTGGGCCACAGCCTATGAGAGGAGTCCAACAGTACGGGAACAGTCCGCTGAGGCAGCCGAGGAGTCACGATACCGGTCTGCAAAGTCGGCTTCAGAATTTGGCTCTGGGAACGTTCAAGTGCACTCTGTTTTGTCCAGATTAAAGGAGGTGCCAGACCACCAGTTGCTGGAAAATCTGTGGTGGACCTGTATGCGTTTCCAAATAGAAAATTTGGTAATAAGTTGTTGCTAACATTTTACAGAGATGGTAGACAGCATATGAACTATTGTAATGTTACATACATGTAATTGATGAACATTAGCATTTTCATGGTATTGATGGAAAATAATGCTTCAACAAATACATGTGTCTAAAGTGAGGAATGCAGCATTTTTTGGATGTGAACAGGCACATAACTGATAAGCAATTAATACTAAAGAGCAGTTCTGTCCAGGGAAGATGTGCTAAACTATTAGTTATCTGTACATATGCAAATATCTTGGAACATGACATACATTTGGAAACAACAATAAAATTTGGAGAAATTTCAATTATATTGATCTTGTGTTAGGCAATGTGATTGAAATTTGCAAGACTGGGCCAGGCTGAGGAACATCAATGGATACATTATTTGTGAAGCAGCAAGTGGGCTTGAACTGTCAAAACTAATTGAAGTGTCATGTCTAATGCATGAGCAGATAATTAAACTAAATTGTGCCTCTGTTCTGAATGAATTCAAATTCAACAAAAATGGATTTTGGGATGCACTCTAGTGCATTTAGATTAATGCACTCCGATTTTGTTGTAAAGTGCAGGATAAATAATAGTGCTTTCAAAAAAGTCAAATGTCCATACTAATGAATAGTTCCAATGTCGTTTCCCTGGTCTTAAGTCATTTGCTCCAGAAATTTTGTAACATAGATATTATTTACGTGGGAAGTATTGTTGTTGCCGATCATTTTGTATTTACTTAAAAGTCTTGCATTTTGTGTCATGATTTTTATGAGGCCATAAAGAAGCAGTTTATAGTGTTGAGCTGAGGATTCATTGAAATCAAGTCGCAAATGCCCTCAAACATGGGTTTGTGGCAAAATTCCAGATTCTATATCCTTAATGTCGTTAAGCACATTTTTCAAGCTTGCTATTTTTCTTGACCTAATATTATTATCCTCCCTGGGAAAAGCTTCATCTCATTAATCATTCATATTCAGAGATCTCAGGAGAAAACATTTTTTTGTAATTGTAAACTCGTATCTTCCTACACTTTTCTTTGTCCTTTTAGTATGCACTTGCTATAATTCCAAACTGTGTGCAATAATGTTTAATTTCTTTGTGTGTAATGTCATCTGTATTTTTTCTGCAAAAAGGAGAAACGTGATTTTAACGTATTTTAAGATCTGGCTTTGTATATGCTTCAGATATCAGCATGGAAATATGCCTTTGATCATGTCCAGAGGTCTTTGTTGACCAAGTAGTTGGGGCAGGTACATTAAGAGCATTTAAATTATTTGGACGGGTACGTAGATTGGAACGGTATAGAGGGATATAGACCAAAAGCTGGCAAATGGAATTAGCTTTGATGTGGTATCATCGTTGCATGGACGAGTTGGGCTATTTCCATGTTGTATGGCTCTGTCAAGTACCCATTTCTACTAATCCTACTTTATCCTTTCATGAACTTCACTCATTCGGCAATTCACAATGCCCAAATAACCTACCAGCCTGTAAATACTTGATGTGGCACACAAAAAAAATAAAGCACATCCAGAGAAAATCAATAATTTATTGCTCTATTCTATTTGATATCTTGACTATTCTAACATAAATGTCATTCTCTCCCTTTCTGTCAAGCAGTGTGGCTTCATTTTAAATTCTGTATTGACCTGCATCGTCTGCCTACTCCCCTTCCTGTTAGCATGAAATGTCTCAATCCTTCATGCTTTAATTTCTGATTCACACAATCATACTTGTTGCTGTTCAGATACTAAACAAATGTTAAGTGTATCTGCAAATCTCCTTCAGTTTGTCACTAAATTTTCAAATGGAGCAATCCCTATTATTGAGGCATTTGTGTGTGATAGAAGCAAATAATTCCATATTTGCTGCTGTTTCCGAACAAGAAAATAGCCGCTTTCCAAAGGCATCTTTTACCCAAAACATTTATGTAAATGACAAGCCTGTTTTTTGACCAACAGAAGCTTTGGGCACTTAAGGCTAAGTAATTAGCTGATATTCTGAAATTGTGGGTGACCTATTTTGTCAATTTGTTTTGCGGTCCATACCGTTTAATTTCACCAGTGGGTTGTGGAGTAGGGAGGAAGGTTGTGATGTGGATTTTTTTAAATCACCATACTAGTTAATGTCTTAATGCAACACTTAAAACTGAGAAATGTTTCCAGGTGAAGAGTTTTGCCTTCACAGCTTCTCACTCTATAGTATTCCACCTGTATCTGCTTTCCAAATACTGCTAAGCTTTTTTGATGTAAAATTAAAACATTTTATAAACAGGTTAGAATGTGTGACATAAATAAAAATGAAATTAAATCCAGCAATTTCCCATATACTTACTGGTGGCATTGTTAACAAGTTGCAGTGTCCCTTTTTCCATTCATAGATTTGTCCACATTTATTGTGTCATCCAGGTGATTACTCCATGCTGTAGAGGCATATCATATATCATATATGAAACTAAGAATTTCACTCATGATTTTTGAATAAATATGGATATCCATATTTATTTTCCCCATAAAAAGCAATAAACCAATCATGGGGAAAATAGTTAGACCGTATTTGTGAATAGTAAAACACAGTGAAAGAATGTGGGTCAAGTTGTCTCATCAGAATTTTATTTCTAATTCAAAAATTGTTACTAAGGGAGGAAGTGTGCAAAGAACCATGGGGAAGGCGGGAAAGTGACATTCGGCCTTTCTTCATCCCCGTCCTTTCACAGTTTTGTCCATTGTTTTCTCTTAACTTTGTCCTCAATTCTTTGCAACTTGTTTTATTTCTAACTTCTTTTCATCAGTACTACTTAATGACTTGAAATTATAATCAATTTCTCTGTTCAATGTTGCTGCTTGACCTGAATATCCTCCAGCTTTTCCTATCTTAGCTTCAAAATTCTATCATGGGTATATTTTGCTTTATTTGGTGCTTGTAATACAGACTGTAGGTATTGTAGTTAGTCAATGTTATAGAGTACAAGGAATGCGGTGCACCTGGAATGTACTGTTATTCTTTGCAGATACTATTATTGAACATCAGTTCAACATTAAGTTGTGCATTTGGATCTAAAAACATAGTGAATGCACTATGCTTTTTCCAAGGGTATGGGTAGAAAGAACTAGGGGAACAGGTTTAAGGTATGAGGGGAAAAATTTAATAGGAACTATCCACACAGGGTGGGCGGGTATGTGGAAAAGCTGCAAGAGGAAGCAGTTGAGGCAGGTACAATAACAACATTTTAAAAGACATTTAGATAGAAAGATGGTTAGGAAAGATTTAGAAGGAAAAGGGTCAAACACGGATAGATGGGACTATCTTATATGGGGCATCTTGGACGAGTTGAGCCATCGGGCTTGTTTCCATGTTGTATGACTATGACTTGGATTGCCAAGGCTGCTCATTGCATTCTACTTTCAGCTGACATTTGTAACAAACATATGTAAAAGCTAAAGCCCCTGCATGTGTAAAACTGGTTTTGTCCAACCAGTCTGAAGAAGGGTCTCGACCCGAAACATTTCCTTCGTTCCATAGATGCTGCCTCACCTGCTGAGTTTCTCCAGCACTTTTGTCTACCTTGTACAATCGGTCCTATCAGACCCGTAAAAATTGGAACAATTTGTTTGAGTTATAGCTTCAGTAACACTTCATTTTTAGTTTTGATCAGAATATTCCTTACAACTGCAAGGATTCTGTTATAACCTAAGCAGTTTAAACGTGTCCTCAAGACACTCTTGATGCTTTTTGCGCTTCCTTGTAATTGTAGAACCGAACAGTAGGTTTGATGCAAAATATGCCAAAGAGAGCCAGTACAAATGTTCTGCATGCCACATTTAAATTCTTCAAATTATTTTCTTTGCTGAAGCAACTGTACAAATTCACATACTAATTTAAGGGTCAAGCTCTTGTAATAACATCCCTATTCTTCTATTAAAGTGCATTGCTATGTAGTGTGAATTTTCTTTTTTCTCGTGTGCGCGCACACACACGCAGGCACACACACATGCAAAAAGGTGAGTTTGCAAATGGAACATTATTAGTAAACAAGCTATCTGTTTGGGTTAAAAATATGTGCCTTATGTTTTAAATGTGAATGTCTGTATTTAATTCTTCCATTAACAGATTGATGACTCTGGAACCTCTATCTCACTGGCCCAGCTTACAAAGGTAGAAAATGTTTTATTTTGTTGTTGTTAGTGGTCAATTTTCTTTTCCTCCAAATTCAGTACTTTAAAATTTAATTGTATTAAGCAATCCTCTAATCTGTAATTGTTGCATTAGTAAATTTACTACAATGCCTTGTATTATTTTGCATTATGTTACATGTTCAAATGCATTTATTTTGTCGCACAAGTTACTGTAATTGAGTGTAAATGTTAATAGCATTAATATATGCTGAATATCCTGTAAAGAACGAGTAACATGGGGGTAATGAAATGGGAGTCCCTTGATAGCCTGACCCGGCTACCGTAATTCTTGCCTACGATGGTTAGTTTTGAAAATACAGCAGATAAAACCTTAGCAAAATGTTTTTTTCTTATCTTGAAATGTGGTGAATAATAAGTCGGTTATTTCACCTTTGGGTTTGAACTCTTTGCCAGCAAAGGAGGTGGTAGAAGAATGAAAAAGCCCATATCACTGGATATTGGTATGAAGGTTCTTGCCTTTCGCACCATCAAATCCGTGTACGGTTGTAAATAAAAGGACTGTAATTTCGGCAACACATCCAAGGATTGAAAGCTTCTATGATGTACTGTGTGTAAATTTTCTGATTTTTATAGCAATGTCAATGCACTCAAATAAGTCAATTTAACAAGTGTATGACAATCCCGTGTTGTACTGACCCAAGTTAGTTTTGAACATGTAAATGTAAACCAAATAAAATAAAATAAATTTTCTCTTGAGACCAGATGTTGGAGAGGATGTATATGGGTTCTCATTTGTTTGAACACAGACTGTGTAAACCTATATGAAGATCATTTGTTTATTGCGTACTCTTTGCATGGTTGATTCATAAGAAGAGACTAGTATTATCATGTTAGCAGATGCTTATGGCATAGGGTTAAAGGTGTGCATACCCCAGAAATGACTGTGCGCTTACATATGTTTTTCTTATTTAGCTCTCTGGTGTGTAGAGATATCTGAATTTAAACCAAGTGTGCATTAAGCATATTCCCATTTGGGGACCTGGAGAGCCATATATCCATTCACCATTATCTATTGTTGACAGTGACATTCATGTTTTATAAGTAAAGTTGCTGTTTGGGTTCAAACAAATTTGTTTGTGTGAGCAGTACAGTAAAACCTTGATAGGATCATTTGCTGCATGCCAGAACTAGAATTAAAATACTAAATACCTGTTGAAAATGGGTGAGCAGTGAGGTTTTCTTGTCTTTGGGGCTTTTGGCATGCAAGACTTGAAACGTGCTATTAAGTGTCCAATGGGAATTTCCTGTTCAAGCACTTTGATTTGTACATTGAAATTGTGTTTGGTTTTATATTGTTTTTGAAATGAATTGTTCCTAAAATGAAAAGGTGGTTCAAAACATTGCATTTGTCCTCAGTATTACAAATTAAGGGTTATTTTATGACAAATAACATACATTCAACAACATGAAGTGCTCCTCCCTCTCAATTACATTGGCATGACGTGTGAATATTTTATTTTCTCATCCAACTTCATGCGTTGCACCTATTTGCCGAGAAGACTTGGAACATTTCCTTTTGAGTTAGCATTGCCTCTGAAGCCTAGGGACTGGCTTAAATCCGAGCAACTATCAAGAAATCATCCTAGTCTTGGCCAGCGCCCTGCTTATCCCCTTTTAATACTCAAATGGTTAACAGGAAATTCAACTCAAATCTGCGCAATGGTACATCGTGCGAAAATCCAAGAAATAACCTATTTTCTATCCAGGCATATTTCCAGATGACTTGAGTGCTATTGGATAAGCAGTAAATGTCATTGCAATATTAGTACTGGATTATGCTCAGGTGGCATTTGGAGTCAAAGGTGCAATAATTTGGAATAAAATTGCACCAGATTATCAATTCCTCATTGAGCAAGACTTTAGGTTCTAACAAATGTTAAACTGAACACTTGCCCACTTCTCCATCAACCTCTGAACCCCCCCCCCCTCCATGAAACTTGCATTCCAAATTTGATAAATATCACCAGATAATACAAATAATCTATTGTGATGTACACTTGCTGTTTAATAATTGTGTATCTTAACACATTTTAACACTTTTTAGTCTCAACTTGTTGAAGACCCCATGCCATTTGGATCACAAACTTAACAAAAGTTCAATTGAATTAATTTTCCCCATATTGATATGACACCTGTATTCTGCAGCACCAATAACTAGCATGAATATTGCCTTTTCTCCTTAGAAATTATCTATGGTTTAGAAAATTGAAATCATCATTTCCTAATTCTACATATTGGTGTTTCCTAATGACAATTATCTTTATTCCTTTTTTGTGATACCCTCCTGGTTTGATTTCTATATTGCACTCCCAAGCTTTTGCATTGCAGTATCCAATATAAATAATTATAGTTTGGTGTAATTGTTTAATACCATGGTTTTAACTTTCTTGATTGTTTATATCTAAACAAATGTTAGCTATTACTATGGGAGTACTGTTTGAACTGGATAGAGGGATGAAAATCTGAAAGATGAATTTAATTTACTGTCTTGAACTTCTCTGGAGTCACTGAAGGATGGGTAAATAATATTTATACAGATTACCAGACGCCCCTTGGTCAAGTAATACATTACAGGAATCGTTACTGGTCACTGAATCTTGACAACGATATAGAAAACTTTTCCAAGGAAAGTCCTGAAGGTTAAGATTTCTGAAGAAAGGTAGTTGCTTAGCAGTGACAATACTTCTGTTTTAAATATAATGTTTAACTATTGCGTGTAAAACTTTAGTGGCAGGTAGAACCAAGGAGGTGGGATGAAATAGCTTGACTTGATTTGCTTAAAAAAAACATTGGAGTAGTGTTGTATTATCCAATTAAAGAGATGTGAATTTAGGAGATGTAAAAAGATTTGCATTCATAGTGCCATTTATTTTTATCTCCGTCCGCCAGAGACGCTGCTTGATGAGTTCAGTTACTCCAGCATTTTGTGTCTATCTTCAGTATAAATCAGCATCTGAAGTTCCTTCTAATAAGTTTGTCCACTATAGTTAATAGTCCTCTATTCTAGGCTGAATTTTGGTAAACCTCTTCTGTTCCCTCTCCAAAGCATCCATCCTTCCTGCAATGGTGTGACCAGTACGGCACACAATACTGCAAATGTAGCCTAACAAAAGTCCTATAAAGCTGCAACATGATTTCCTGATTCTTGTATTCAATAAGGCCCAACTGATAAAGACAACTGTACTGTAAGCCTTTTTATTTATTTATTTTACTGCTCCATTTACTTGTGTTGCCACTTACAGTTAGCTATGGAGCCCAAGATCCCTTTGTTCATCAATGGTGTTGAGGATCTTGCGAGTAACTGTATACTTTCACCTTATATTCAACCTCCGAACGTGCTGGGATTAAACTCAATTTGAATTTTTTTTTCACCCAATTCTGTAACTGATTTGTATCCTGTTGAATCCTTTGACAACCCTCCTTAGTGTCCGCAATCCCAAATTTGGTGTTGTTTGCAAACTTACTAACCAATCCATCTGCAGTTTACATCCAAGTTGATCATATTGAAAGATATCAGCATACATGCCTAAAAGAACCTGACTGGTCATAGATCTGCAGTCAGAATAATGCCCTTTCACCATAATCTAGGATAAAGGGATAACCTTTGGTTAGACCAACAGCTTTCCAAATTCGTGATCTTTTCCATCCTAATGAAATACCCAGGTTATGTGTAAACATGTGTTGCAAACCAAGATTGTGCTGCCCAGTGAATTCATAACCTTGTGCCTTATTTTGTCAAAAGAACAAGAGAAGCATTAAGATAACCTTTTCATGCGCTGACTAAAATAGTGTAGAAATGAGCCGCAATAAAGCTTTCAAAAGGGAATTGGATTTGAGCAACTTTTTAGGGAAAATCTGGAGGAATGGCTGAGATGGCCTTTGATTCTTGTGTCACCAGGTTATCCGATTTCATAGTTGGGGCAGCGTGTTGTGTTATGTGAAGTTTATTGAACATTAATAAATAGCTAACCAAACAATTCTTGGTAATGCTATTTAGTCTTTTCATAGAGACATACAGCATGAAACACTCCCTTCAGCCCAACTTGCCCATGCTAACCAAGATGTCCTATCTACACTACATTCACGTTTGGCCCACATCCCTCTAAACCTTTCCTATCCATGTATCTGTCCAAATGTTCAAGTAGCCTTTATTGTCATTCAGACCTTGCGGTCTGAATGAAATGTTGTTGCCTTGCAGTCCTACATATAGTAAAAAATGACTAAACACACAATTAACACAAATTAACATCCACCACAGTGAGTTCACCAGGCACCTCCTCACTGCGGTGGAAGGCAAAAGTCTTAAGTCTTTGTCTCATCCCTTCTTATTCTCCCTCTGCGCCGAGGCCGCTGCCGCTGTCGTCCACTGGGCCCGCGGTCGGGTCGAGTGGCTGCTGCCGCAGGAACGTGCCCCAGCTCCAAGTTCTGGTCGCTGCTGTCCCAGCTCCGAGGCCAGGTCGCCGCTACCGCTGCTCCGGCTGTATTGCAGTGTTGTTACTGGTACTTGAAGTACTTGTGCTCCTTGGGTTCCTACTAAATCTTTACCCTCTCACCTTAAACCCATGTCCTCTGGTTTTTGATTTCCCTGCTCTGGGTAAAAGACTATTCACCTCATGATATTATGCACCTCAGTAAAGGGGCTGTCCCACTTGGGTGACCTAATCCACAAGTTAAGAAGAGTGTGTTCAACCTTCAAGCTCGAGGGCACTCGCCTGGAAAGCGTCGAGCGGGATCGAGTGTGCGCATTGAAACCGCGCGCTGGATCGACCGACCACACACACACACACACACACTGCCAGGGAAAGTGGGGGAGCGCTGTCTGAAATTCACACCTGCGATGAAGAAGGTAAAAGGCTGCTCAGTAACGGTGAGTCCTTTAGACAGCGCGGGGGGAGGGGTAGAAGGAGAGAGGAGGAGTGGAGACACTTTTAAGAAGTATAATTAAGTTTAGCGGGCATTTTAACTACCGGTAGGTTTTCCTTCATGCTGAAAACCCCAATGAGCCAATCAAAATGCCTGGTCAGCGAAGGCGATTGCCTATGGCTGCCCTCGATTGCCTCTAACTAAATAGCGACCCCACTCCACCACGAGTTCAAAAGAACCATGCCCACCAAATTTTACTTGCGGAAAATTTTTCAACATGCTTAAAAATTTTCCGTGACCAAGCTGAGGCCATGAGTATTCGGGAACTTCCCTCAAGCATGAAGGAAAATTCCAGCGACCTCCTAGGACCACGTGTCGACCATGCTCGAGCTCGAGATCGAGATCGAAGACACTTCTAAACTCGCAGATTAGGTAGCCCAAGTGGGACAGCCCCTTTAGATCACACCTGTGCTCCAAAAGGAAAGCCCATACCTGCCCAACTTCTCCCTATAGCTCAGACCCTCGCGTCATGGAAACATCCTCATAAATCATCTCTGCACTTTTTTCTTTTGTTCTTGGTTTAGAGCTTACTTTAGGTATACAGCGTGAAAACAAGTCATTTGGCCCATCAAGTGCATGCAAACTAGCGATCACCCTTCCGCTAGTTATATGTTATCCTATTATATTACATCCTATATATTACAGGGGCAATTTACAGATGTCAATTAGCCTACATACCTGTACATTTTTAGAATGTGAAAAGAATGTGTCACCCAGAGAAAACCCATGCAGTCACAAGGAGAATGTACAAACTCCACACAGACTGCACCCAGAGTCAGGATTGAACCCAGGTCTCTGGCGCTGTGAGGCAACAACCCTGCTGCTACACCATTGTGCTGCCCCAATAAACCATTTGTTTATTGTCATCTACACAAATACAGTAAAAATCATGCTTACAGATGCATAACATCCATCAGTAGAAATTTGTTAAGAGTATTTGATGACATGCCAAATCTCTTTAAAATTGTAAGAAAGGAAAAATGCTGACCCGCCTTATTTGTAATTACAACTTTGCGCTAGGACCAGGACAGATTATCTGAGATGTTAACACCCAAGAACTTGAAGTTGCTTACTCTTCACTCTCAACCACCTGAAACGTGGTCTCCCAATACCTCTTTCTTAGTCAGCGATAAGTTTCTTAGTTTTGTTACATTGAGTGAGGCTAAGTTGTGTGGCATCACTCAACTAGGTGTTCTATCTTTTGCACACTGACTCATCACCATCCGTGATTTGGCCAACAACAATGGTAATGGTGATACCTTTAGGAATGGTAGAGACAGGCAATGGTTGTGTTCTAGTGAGCGAGCTGTCCCAAGTTTTTATAATGGGATCTCTCAATCTGGGCGATTGGGATATCGGAGTGCACCATGTTTAAGGGAGTATATTGTTCTCGAGTCACTATATAAAGGAATAATTCTAACAGCTTAATGGCCATCATGGAAACTAAACAATGGCCTTGCCTGTCCAAAGTTTCCAATGTGTTGTAGTCTTAGGTGGACATTTCTAGAGGATATATGTGTCATTCCAAATGTGTTGGATGATAATAAGTGTTTGCAGTGAATAGGATGTTTCTTTTGTTTTATTGCAATAAAATCACACTGGAAAATAATAAAATCTCTAATGACCACAATGATAATGACATCCTCATTTACTGCTCTCCTTTGATCCTGTTTTGTTTCTTTTGAAAATCATAGTCCATTTCGGCTTTACCAGAATTTTGAATTCAGTTCGTAAGCCCACATTCTAAGTCTGGCACCATCTCTCTTCCTCTTTATCCCTTCCTACACTAGAAATTGCAGTGTTCCCCTTGGTAGCATCACAGTTTATAGCTCATCGAAAAAAAACAATTGAGTGCTATTCAAATGTTGAGTCTCTCCATAGTGGAATCTGTCCCCCCCCCCCCCCCCCCCCCCCCCCCCCCACATGGAATTTATTTGCAGTTATGTTTACAGCTTCCTAGGCATTGACATGCAGCGGCATTGAAATATGAGTTTGAATATTTAAATTTACTCTTAATCCAGAATGTCCAAAGAAGATTGAGGCTCAGAAACCAACATCGTCCACAACAGTGCACTTTGCAAGGATGAAAATATTAATTCCAATGAATTGTCAGCAGACTTGATCTTACCAAGGGTTTTACTGTACATGTGAATATTTACTGCTTGTCTGAGGTGGTGCCCTAAGCGCTGTGTGCAAGTTGAACAGAATGGAACCCAAAGAGCCAGATATTGGAGCATCAAATAATTGTTTTATAGTTCTTGTACTTGAATTGTAGGCATATCACTGTTTTAATTAAAGTCATGTAAATGGTGGAAGAACATATCCCCTCCTGTTGCCAAACAACAACTTTCTCAATTTTGATTTCTTTTTCATAAATGTTAGCTTATTGAACATTTGTTGATCCTATTACTCAGGCGGTGGACTTATCCTGAAGTAAGAATGACATCGACATACTTGGCCCAACTTGGGTGAAGTCGTTTTCCTGTAACATGTGTCAGAGTACTTTGAACCATGAACCTAGTTCAGACTATCCCAGAAACCACCAGATAATCCACGTAAATATTAACAAAAGTATTTGTTTTAATTGTTTTGCACGGTTATCATTTTTATTACATTTATTTTTCATTTTGGAGGTGTTTACCCTGGGAATAGCAAAAATGTGATTTCTGTAACCTCCATGATGTGATGGAGATGTTGCTAATTTCGTTGGTGTTTCAATTGCATACGATTGAAAGTATTATAATTAACAGCAGTACCAGGGTTGAGGAACTCCTACCTCCCCCAACCCCTTGATTCTTCCACCATTTCCCGTGTCCGAGTCAACTTCCTTTTCCTTGGATCATTGGCAAGCTGGATCAACGGTGTTCTTGATAACATAGTTGCGATAAATACTGGGCATCTTGCTGTTCATTACAGGGTGTGATCTGGAGTGTATAGAAAATTCTGGGTAACTACTTTTTTTTTATAACACACACCTGTCAAACAGACGGCCAATCTGGCTGAAGCTAATGCCTCCGAAGAAGATAAAATTAAGGCCATGATGACTCAGTCTGGTCAAGAATATGATCCAGTGAAGTGAGTTGGAAAGATGAAATTTGATAACATTTAATACTGCTTTATAATCCATTCGTAGAAAAGGACATTGTGTATTAATTATGTTACATTTTCTTTCCCAGCTATATGAAGAAACCTTTGGGTCCTCCTCCACCAACATATACTTGTTTTCGTTGTGGAAAACCAGGCCATTACATTAAAAATTGCCCAACTAATGGGGTGGGTAAAACTAGTTCAGCTTTTTAACATTGTTGTGATGGTACTGTGTTAAAGGCAAAAAACAATATTAAAAAACTAGGTGGACACCTGGGGAAAGAAAAATGGACGTTGTGGAGATATTCAGCATATCAGGCAGCACCTGTGGAGAAATAAAGAATGTTTTGATTGGTTTGCTGCAGGATCTCTAGCTTTCGAGGTGGCTCTGCACCAATAATTAAACTGCCAGAATATTCAGTGCTCCTGTGGCAAATACTTCCAGAAAATTATCTCAATGAAGAGAAGAGCAACATTGCAGCATACTGATTGTGTTGCTTTGAGGTTATTTCCAAAGCAGTGTCAGTCCAGTTGGAATACTGGTCACATCTAACAGCATTAGGCAATTGAGTTGCTGAGTGTTTACTACTGAAATTAATGGATTTCCTTTTGGCCCACTGTTAGAGTTGGAATTTGACAAGTAATATCCTTTAAATGTTTACACATTGTCCAATCAACTTGCCATGCAAAGTAAAATCTGAATTTGTACAAAGTCAGAAGCTAATCCAGAGTTGTCAAGTAGTACGGATTTCCGTATTTTGTATGGAAATGCGATGAGAATACTGATGTACGATTTTGTGTTGTTAAATGCGGATTTTAAATACGGAGTTCAATTCAGTCTGAAGAAGGGTCTTGACCAGAAACGTCACCCATTCCTTCTCTCCAGAGTCGCTGCCTGTCCCGCTCCAGGTTTAAACAGAGCGCTGTCAGTTTAACGTGTGGGAATTTAAACGAAGCGCTGTGGATTCTAAATATAGCACTACCAGCTGGAACGCTATGGGCTTTACACATAGTGCTATGGCCACAGCGCTATTGGTCGCAGACTGTTCAGGAAAATTCTCGTATAACAATGAGTCTTTGGAATTCTCTTTCTCAGTAGAAGTTGAGCGTTTGATTATTTTTCAGGCAGTGGTAGAATTCTGGATAAGCCTAGTGGTGAAAGGTTACCGGTTACATTGGGATTGGCCTTGATTTTACGGAACGGTGGGTGGGCTCAAGGGAGAGAGGGAGGGAGGGAATAAGAGAGGGAAGGAGAAAAAAAGGAAGGAAGGAGGGGAGAGGGAGGCTTCCAAAATGGCTTCTACATCATCACCTGGTGCTAAAAGCAGGAAGCAGCCGTTCAAACAGCAGTATACAAAGAGATGGCAATGAATGCACTGTCAAGTAAGGTCCGTAGAAGACATGTCAATTGGTAGCAAAGTTATGCATTCTTGTACTCTTACATGCGTATGACTGCACATAAAATAACAATTTTTTCCATAAAATGGCACCGTGTAAACATACTGATTTTCAGGTACTAGAATACTGAAATGCTCTGACAAAACTTGGCAGCTCTGCTAATCAGTTTTTAATGCACTCTTATTTGTGCTCATTGTATTTGCACAACTGGATTTTTGTAACAATAGACAAACTTCCATGATAAGATGGAAGCTTAGAATGTTTTCTAGGACTCAAGTCCTTTGCAATGGCAACAAAATGACTAACATTGCTGT
Source organism: Leucoraja erinaceus (assembly GCF_028641065.1). Lineage (NCBI taxonomy): Eukaryota > Metazoa > Chordata > Chondrichthyes > Rajiformes > Rajidae > Leucoraja > Leucoraja erinaceus. The sequence goes on from NC_073396.1 coordinate 18,276,895, forward strand.
GTAAGAAGGAACTGCAGATGCTGGTTTACACTGACGATAGACTCAATGCTGGAGTACCTCAGCGGCACATCTATGGGTAGCAGGATTGGGTGATGTTTCAGGTCGAGACTGAACTCAGGATCTAGAACCATAACGTCACCCATTCCTTCTATCTAGAGATGCTGCCTGTCCTGCTGAGTTACTCCAGTATTTTGTCTATCTACTAACATTGCTGTATGTGTGGGAAAGATTCATATAATAAAAAAATAAACTGCAATTTATCTGTAAAAAAAATATTTAGGACAAAAATTTTGAAGCTGTGCCAAGGATTAAGAAGAGCACGGGCATTCCCCGCAGTTTCATGGTAGAAGTTGATGACCCAAATATGAGGGGTGCAATGCTCACCAACACTGGGAAATATGCCATACCTACAATTGATGCGTAAGTACTGTAACATCAGCATTTCCAAGCTGCAGTTCTAGTATTGATAGGTGGTCTAGGTCTTATTTATGTAATTGGCTTTTAAATAATGTGATGAAACGGGTTTAAATTGTTACGTTTGTAAACATCCACTTCAAAATGTCCTACTTAATCCATTTCTAACTTTAATTACTTTGCCCGAATGCATTCGGACAATGTAATTAAACACTAACTTTTTTTTGAACTAGCCATATTATGTCTTGAGTTTTCACATTCAAAACTTGAGGTGAGATTTTTAAACGTGCTAGGATTTGGATACAGAGTGGCAGCACAGACGGATGCAACTATAACTGAATGTGTCTCCAACAAAGTACAAAGGTTGAGAATTCAGTCAGTGTGGGAAATGGGTGAATAGTGACTTTTTTTTTTTTTAAGTTAAATCAATTCAGATTTCAAACTAAATGTAGATTTGAACAATACTTAGAAATTAAAGGAGGTGTTGCTCTCCAGTAAACTGGGAATGTAAAGTGGACAGAAAAATAGGGTTCATAAATAGGGGAATGTGGGAACTTGGAGACACTGCATCAGGATCTTTGAGAGCTGCCTCCTTGTAGAATTTAGATGCAGTGTGGAAACAGGTTCTTCGGACCATCGGGTTCTCGCCGACCTACGATCCCTGTGCACTAACACTATCCAATACACAAGGGTCTCCAGCTCTGTAAGGCACCTACTCTACCACTGTGCCGCACTGCCAGAGGTGCAAAGGGACTTGGGTGTACTGGTGCAGGATTCCCAAAAGGTTAATTTGCAAGTTAAATCAATAGTAAGGAAGGCAAATGCAATGTTAGCATTTATTTCGAGCGCACTAGAGTATCAAAACAGGGATGTATTGATGAGGCTTTATACGGCACTGTTCAGACTGCATTTAGAGTATTGTGATCAGTTTTGGGACCCATATTGATGTTGTAGTGTTGGAGAGGATACTCAGGAGGTTTTTGAGAATAATCCCTGGGATGATTGGGTTAACGTATGATGAGTGGCCTGGATAGAGTGGATGCGGAGAGGATGGTTACACTAGCGGTACAGTAGGACCAGAGGGCATAGCCTCAGAATAAAAGGACGTAACTTTAGAAAGGAGATGAGGAGGAATTTCTTGAGTTAGAGGAGGGTGGTGATTCTGTGGCATACAGTGCCACAGACGGTTGTGGCAGCCAAGTCATTGATAATTTCTTCGGAATTTTGAATAATGAGGAGTAATCTTACTGAAACTTAAGATCCTGAGCAGAGGCGCAAGGGTAGATTTTGGGACGTTTGTACTGTGGGAGAACCTAGATTAAGGGGATGTAGTTACAAGGTAACGGTCTGTAATTTTCTATCCCAGGCAGTTGTGTATCCTGGATTACTGGGGCTATTGAAAGAAGAAGTACATTTTTGAAAGATGGCACAGAATAGGAGATGAGTTCTAGGGTAAATCAGCCATGTTATTGAATGGTGGGGCCAGCTAATTGGGCCAAGTGGCCTATTGTCGTTCACATTTTCATGAAAAGAAGTTACCAGAATTTTAGTAGAGTTAATGTTTGGGGGAAAGAATGATGTCCTAGTAAAACTGGCTGTGCTCGGAGTGAACAAGTCCCCTGGTTTAGAAGGGTTGCATCCAAGAGAGTGCCGGGGCTGAAGTTTGAGGAAGGGCTTGCCACAATCTTCTAGTCATCACTAGGAACTAGCAAATGTAACAGCGTTGAATGCGGGATGTCAGGATATGGGCAGCTATTTCAAGCCTAACAGCTCATCCACTTTTATGGAAAAACTTCTTGAATCAAAAACCTGGGGGAAATATTAATTGGCATCTTGTGATGTTGGTTGACGGTGCAAAGAATGCATAGATTTGATTGGAAAATAATGACTGTGCCATAATTTATTACTTTTTAAGTAACAGGAGGTTGGTGAAGCGAATGCAGTCATGGTGCATATGATTTTTGTAAGATTTGTATTAAAGTCCTGCAGAAAATGCAAGTCAGCAAAATTGAGGTGCATCCAATCAAAGGATGGACAGCATGATTATAGATTGGTTGCTTTTACTCCATAATAAAGTATTGTCAGTGGAGATTTCCAGAGTTAGTACTAGGACCATTGCTTTTTGCTGTTGTGCACAGTATAACTTCTGTTTACCATCACCCACTAAGTTTGAAGAATGTTAGATAATCAAATTTGTCATACAATGAAGTGTCAGCCCACCCTTGTATTTATGCATGATAGATGGAAAATTGCTGGATAACGTCTTTTATTATTGAGAGTAAAGAGTAAAATTAAAATAATGTTAAACAATGAAACTAAGCCTATTGCAGAATGGCTGACGAGTGGAAATTTAATATAATGAAATGCTGTATTATGGCAGGAAGAATGAGACTTGACCATGATTAGCAGGGCATAGGGGATCCTAGATTCATAAAGAAGCTGGGAAGTTAAAGCATTGGTAGGCTAAACAGGACAGTTGTGGCCAGTTCTGACCACCAAGCTGTAGTAACCATGTAAATGTCTTATAAAGGGTGCATGGAAGTATTGTTTACTTGAAAGACCCAGAATGCTGATGTAACTGTGGGTTAAGCAGCCTTTCTGGGTAACATGGCTAGGTGGCGTTTCAGGTCGGGACCCTTCAGACTTGCACGCTAACGCTGACTTCAGCATTTTTTGTCTTTCTTTGGTAAACCAGCATCTATAATTCCTTATTATTATATTTACTTAAATGAATCCTAGGATTATGAATTTCAATTGTAAGACTAAGTGTTTTCCTCAGATTAGAGGTACTAGACTAAGTGGGATCCGTTGGGTCCCTGTCACATGGGAGGCCTGGTCCCCCAAAGCAACCCGTTCCCGAACGCAATATTCCACCGCTCACCCCATTCCCTCAACGCAATATTCCCACCACTCACGCCTATCCCTCTCCCATCAAATCCACCCCTCCCTGTTCACATCTCCCTCTACTTCCCCCCTCCATCCCACCTTGTCAATCACCCCGGACCCCTTCTACCCCCCTCCCTACCCCGCAGCACTCCACCACCCCTCTACCCCACCATCCCTCTTCCCTATGCCTCCCTCTTCCCTATCCCTCCCTCCATCCCCACCCCCATCCCACTTTGTCCATCACCCCGGACCCCTTCTACCCCCCTCTCTCTACCCCGCTGCACTCCACCACCCTTCTACCCCACTGCCTCCCTCTTTCCCCCCCCCCCCCCCCCTATCCATCTCTTCCCTATCCCTCCCTCATCCCTACCCCTCCCTCATCTCCCCCCCCCCCCCCCCCCCTCCCCCCCTCCCCCCCCCCCCCCCCCCCCCCTCCCCCCCCCCCCCCCCCCCCCCCCCCCCCCCCCCCCCCCCCCGTGCTGTGGGCTCCCTCTCTGTGTTGAGGTCAGTTAGGAGCTGCTGGAGTGCTGCCCTTCCCGGCACCCGTGGTGTCCCTCGACAGCGGGGTTCGGCGATCTCCCCCCCCCCCCCCCCCCCCCCCCCCCCCCCCGTTCTCTCCCTCTACCATCCCATCTTTCTCCTCCCCATTTCTCTCATCCTCCCCTCACTCCCATTCCCTGTCCCAGCACCTACCCAGGTCGTAGAGCATGGCCTGGAACTTGACCTGGTTCTCGTGCCCGGCCCTGGCTGTAGGTGGCCGAAACACTCGAGGGTGTGGGCCTCGACGGAGCCAGGCTCGCTGTGCCGGGTGAGGGTGAGGGTGGCGGGCGGCGGGCGGCTGAGCCAGAGCTGCCCGCAGAGCAGGAAGCGGAGGCTGTGCTGCAGGATGGCGGTAGCCAGGCGGGCCCCGCGGCGCTGGTACACCTTGACCCAGGCCTCGGGCTTGGGTACAACTCCAACCCTCAGCTCGGCCGCCACCTGGGCTCCAGTCCAGGCCCCGACTTCATCTCCGAGCTCATCCCGGACCCAAGCTCATCCTTGGTTCCAGGGCTTGGCCCGCGGCACCACCCTCCCCACCAGGTACTGTGCGGCCGCAGCTCCTTGAGCGGCAGCGCCACTCCTTCACCATGGCAACCTCCAGCCGATTTACATCGGATGCGGCCAATCAGTGCGATGCCCCTTCATGACCTGACAGGAGAGACCAATCTGCGTTGTGTGACTCTGCGCATGCACAGGTTTTACGATTTTTAAACCTTAATAACTTTTACAATATCCCCTTGATCGGAACGAAACTTGTTGCACAGGAGAACGGGGGTGAGTAAGCTAGCAAATAATTGTGGCGCTATTGCTTACATAGAAAAACCACGCAAACCGGAAGAGCACAAGATCAGAGTTTTAGTCATGTATAGATAGAAGATAGATAGATAGATAGATAGAAAGACAGACAGACAGACAGACAGATCAGATGAAACCCATGGATAGATCAAGAATCATGAAGCACAGATTGCTCTTAATAGTATATGTGAGGGGCTTGTGGAAGAATCACTTCTAACAGAGAGAGCATTAACCTGTTTTTCAAATGCTCATCCAGGGGAGAGTTTCAAACTCGTGAATACTTTGTGTTTCTTGCAGAACACCAACAGTGAAATTATGTATGATTATGAATAGAGACAATTTAATAATCCAAGGGCACGGTCAATATCCAAAAAGTGAACCTTTTCACTGGTAGTCTTGCTTTAGCTTTCAGCACTGCTAACTCTATTTTAGATATTCACCTTTGCTGCCTTGGTACTTAACTAACATATCTTGTATATTCTAGAGAGGCATATGCACAAGGCAAGAAGGAAAAACCACCATTCTTGCCAGAGGAGCCTTCATCATCATCGGAAGAAGAAGATCCAATTCCCGATGAACTGTTGTGCCTTATCTGCAAAGATCTCATGACGGATGCTGTTGTCATACCATGCTGTGGAAACAGTTATTGTGATGAATGCAAGTGATTTTGAGTATTTGCGTCTTCTTGACTTTTGTATTTGTATCTAAACGAAGCCTATCTGCCTGTATGGAGTAATACAGCATGGAAACAGACCCTTCGGCCCAACTTGCCCACGCTAACAATCTCGTAGGGAGGACAGTTCACTGATCACATGCCCCACATTCCCTATCCAAGGACCTGTCCAAATGTTTCTTAAACATTGCAATAGTTCCTGTCTCTACAGCTTGTTCCATTCCCCATCACCGCCCCCCCCCCCCCCCCCCCCCACCTTCAACCTATGTCCTCTTGTTCTCGATTCCCCTACTCTGGGCAAAAGAATGTGCGTTTACCCAAGCTATTCATCCCATGATTTTGCATTCCTCTAAGATCACCCCTCATCCTCCTGCCTCCAAGCAATAAAGCCCTAGCCTGTCAACCTCACCCTATAGCTCAATCCATTGAGTCCTGTCAACATCCTGGTAATTCTTCACAACCTCTGAACCTCTTCTCCTTCTATACTTCATGACCACCCTATCCACCTGTGATGCCACTGCCAGGGAACTATGCACCTGCACTCCTAGATCCCTCTGTTCCACAGTACTCCCCAGATCCCTACCATTCACTGTGTAGGTGCTGCCCATGTTAGACCTCCCAAAATGCAACGGCTCATTTCTCTGTATTAAATTCCATCCACCATTCCTCGGCCCACCTGCCCAATCAATCATGATCCAGCTGCAATTTTTGACAACCATCTTCACTGTCTACAATATCAGCCACTTTATTGTCAACTGCAAACTTGCTAATCATGCCATGTATGTTCTCATCCAAATCATTGATATAGATGGCAAACAGCAATGGGCCCAGCACCGAACCCTGAGGCACATCACTAGTCACAAACCTCCAGTCTGAAAAACGTCCTTCCACCATCATCTTCCACTCCTTTCCATGAAGCTAATTTTCTATCCTTTTACTTCTTTCTCCTTGGATCCCATGCGATTAAACCTTCCTGATCAGCCTATCATTGTGGAACCTTGTTGAATGTCTTGCTGAAATCCATATATCCATCTACAGCTCTCCCCTCATCAACCTTTTTGGTCACAACAAAATAACTCAAATCAGATTTGTGAGACACAACTACCATGCAGGCAGCATCTCTGGATCAGTTATTCTAGTATTTAGTGTCTACCTTCAATTTATACCAGCATCTGCAGTTCTTTCCTACACATGTATAAATCCATACTGACTGCACCTGCAATCTCCCGTCGAGCTTCCTACAGTGTCCTTGGATATATGTGATCAGGCCCAGGAGATTTGTCATATGCATCAGGACCTTCAGCACCTCCTTGACTAATAGTGACTGCTCTCAAGACATTTCCATTGGCTGTCCCAGGATCCCCAATCCTCATGTCTTCACAGTAAAAACATAGGAGAAATACTCGTTGAGGACCTTGCCCATCTACTGTGGCTCTAAACAGAGTTGACTGCATTGATTCCTCAAGGGTTCTATTCTCTTCACTAGTTACCCTTTTTCCTTTTGTATATACTTATACAATCTCTTGGGATTATCTTTAATGCTATTTGCCAGAGCAATATCCTGTCCACTTTTTGCCCACCTGATTTCCTTTTTAAACTTACTCCTCAGTTCAGGAAACTCCTCCAGGGATACACTTGATCCCATCTGCTTATACCTGTTCCATGCCTCCTTCGTCCTCTTGACCAGAGCCTCAATTTCCCTTGTCATCCAATTTTCCTTACGTTCACCTGCCTTGCCCTTAAATTTTAACAGGAACTTGCATGTCCTGGACTCCTGTTAGCATACTTTTTAAAACTTTCCCGATGTCCCCTTTTCCTTTAAACAACTTCTAATCAACCTGAGCGAGTTCTTGTCTTATACCTTCAAAGTTGGCCGTGCCCCAATTTGGATTTTTTACTTTTAACCCAGAGTAGGGGAATCAAGAACCAGACCTGAATGTTATAATTTAAGAGGGGATGCATCTAACCTCGTCTTAGCTATCGCGTCTTCTCTCTCATGAAGCATTTTCAACGTACAGATATTTCTGTGCTGTATGGAAAATGAGCTCTATTTCTAATAGGTGGGATTTAAGGTCAAAAGGCTTCAGATTATTCAGAAAGATACAGCATGGAGCAGGCCCTTCGGCCCACAGATTCCGCGCCAGCCATCGATCACTCTGTACGCTAGCATTATGTTACACACCAGGGACAAATTATAGTTTACTGCAGCCAATTAATCTACAATCTTGTACGTGTGGAATGTGGGAGGAAATTGCAGCTCCCGGAGAAAATCCACGTGGTAAAACCAGTTGGGCCACTGTGCAGGCCTAATCTTATATCTACCAATTATCTTCATGGCTCAATGTGTTGTATCATCTGCTCCCGTAACTACGTGTGCCATGAACAGTAAATTAGTGGGCACGTTTTGTACATCAGATCTGCAGTGATTTTTTGCATTTTATTGCTTACAAATTGGTTATTTTTCTCTTTTTATGATATGCAGGTATTAGAACATCACTACTGGAATCTGAGGAACATACTTGCCCTACCTGCCACCAAACAGATGTTTCTCCAGATGCTCTAATTGCAAATAAATTCTTAAGACAGGTATGCTTGAGTTTCTTGCATAATGCTTCAATTCAAAATCTAATGTCACTAATTTAAACATGTATACAACAAAGTGGATTGATCCATCATCCTCAACGTAATGTATTTAGATTTAGGCAGGAGGGTGCGAACCAGAGTAGTACGGGTTAGGACCTGTGTCTCCAAGGAAGTACAGACAGGGAGAGCTGAAAGAATATGGTGACGCTGATGAGCTGAAGTGTGTTTATTTCAATACAAGGAGCATTGTAACATAGAGAAACATAGAGCCTGGATTAATGCTTGGGACTATCTGGTTGTAGCCATAGTGGAAACTGTCAAGGCGGCACTCAGAGAGGACATACTGGAGGGTTTGTCCCCTGAGGCACTATAAGGAGCTTAGAAACGAGAAAGGTATAAAAAACACTATAATCGGATTGTTCCATCGGCCCCAAATAGCAAGCTGGAGATAGAGGAATAGATATGCAGACATATTACCGAAAGGTGACAAAGCAACAGGGTTGTCTTCGTGCAGGGGTCGGCAACCTACGGCCCGTAACCCGAAATCATCCGGCCCGCAGGTGGATTTTTTTTTTCCCCGTAATCATCCAGCCCGCCCCGAGTGCGGCCGACCTCTGGCTGTACAGCATCCTGCGCAAAGCCGCCTGCACGGCCGCGTACCTTGTGGGAACACGTTTAAGAAAGAATTGCAGATGCTGGAAAAATGGAAGGTAGACAAAAATGCTGGAGAAACTCAGCAGGTGAGACATGCAGCCATTGCATGAGGCTGCCTCACCCGCTGAGTTTATCCAGCATTTTTGTCTACCTTCAGTGAACACGTGATTTGATGCCTGCCATCCGGGGCGGGATCCATGTGTACATGTGATAGATGTGGCCCACCATCCGCTCACAGGCATGCGTCCCGGCCCCAAGGCAGAACAAAGATTGCCGACCCCTGTCTTAGTGGATGATTTTAGCTTTCCCAATATGGACTGGGACTTGCTCAGTGCCAACGACTTAGAGGCAGCAAAATTTGAGAGGTGCAGGCAAGAGGATTTCTTGAAAAAGTATGTGGATCGTCTAACCTGAGAAAGGAACATACTCGACCTTGTGTTGAGTAATCAGTGGAAGAGCATTTTGGTGGTAGTGATCATAACTGTATAAGGTTTAAGATTGTTTTGAATAGTGACAAGATTGGACTTTGCGGGAAGGTGCTCAGGCAACCTATGATGTTATTAGGCAGGATATCAGGAGGCTATACAGGATATCAGGAGGCTATACAGAGAGCAATTGTTTTTGGGTAAGCTCACATCTGACATGTGGGAGTTGTTTAAAGGCCAGTTAATTGGTGTATAGGACGGCCTGTTCCAATAAGGAGGAGGGATATAAGGATAGCAAAGTAAGGGAATTTTGGATGAGAAAAGAGGTTGTAAAGTTGGTCAAAAAGAAAAAGGGAACACATCAAGGTTTAAGAGATTAGAATCAGAGAGGGTTTTTGAGGAATATAATGAAAGGAAGAAACACCTCAAGAGGGCGATTTAAAAAGGGCCATGAAATGTCTTTGGCAAGTCGGATTAAAGAAAATTTTTGAAAACATGCTCGTGTTTTTTCAGGAAGTGACGAAGGTGAGCAATAGATTTTGTCTACGTCCCATGGTAGGCTGATCCAGAAGATTAAGTTGTACAGTGTTAATAGTGACTTGGTTGTATTGATTTGGAACTGGCTTGCTGATAGAAGACAGGGCTACAGTGGAAAGAGAATATTCAGGTTGGAGGTCATCGACCAGTGGAGTTTCACAAGGGAATGCTTCTGTTTGTGATATATATAAATGACTTGGATGTAAATGTAGACTGTTTGGTTAGTAAGTTTGCAGATGACACCAAGATTGCAGTGGTCTCGGACATTGAGGAAGGCTTGAAGGCATACAGCTGGTATATATTTGATCAGCTGCATAAATGGGCATTCAAGTGTCAGATGGAATTTAATCTGAGCAAGTGTTTAATGTTGCACTTTGGGAGGTCAAATGTATGGAGGAAATTTACAATTAAAAGCATGAGCCTTGACAGTATTGATGTACAGAGGGATCTTGGGCTCCAAATCCATAACTCCCTGAGAGTGACAACACAAGTAAATATAGTGGTAAAGAACGCATATGGTATGCTTGCCTCCATAGGTCAACCATTAAGTATAACAGTTAGAAAGTCATGATGCAGCTTTATCGGACTTTGGCTAGGTGGTACGGTGCCCTCCATAATGTTTGGGACAAAGACCCATAATTTATTTATTTGCCTCTGTACTTTGAGATGTAATAGAAAAAAAATCAAGTGGTTAAAGTGCACATTGTCAGATTTTATTACGTCATTTTTATAAATTTTGGTTTCATCATGTCGAAATTACAGCAATGCTTATACATTGTATCCCCATTTCAGGGCACCATGGTGTTTGGGACACTTGACTTCACAAGCGTTTGTAATTGCTCAGGTGTGTTGCCTCCTTAATGCAGGTATAAGAGCGCTCTCAGCACCCAGTCTTTCCTCCAGTTTTTCCATAATCTTCGGAAATGTTTATTGATGTTTATCACCATGCAGACCAATGTTGTGCCAATGAAAGTCAAAGAAGCCATTATGAGACTGAGAAACAAGAATAAAACTGTTAGAGGCATCAGCCAAACAGGCTTACCAAAATCAACTGTTTGGAACATTAAGAAGAGAGCACTGGTGAGCTTACTAATTGCAAAAGGACTGGCAGGCCAAGACCACCACAGCTGATGAAAGAAGAATTCTCTCTATAATAAAGAAAAATCCCCAAACACTTGTCCGGCAGATCAGAAACACTCTCAGGAGTCAGGTGTGGATTTGTCAATGACCACTGTCTGTATAATACTTCAAGAACAGAAATAGAGAGGCTACACTGCAAGATGCAAACCATTGGTTAGCTGCAAAAATAGGATGGTCAGGTTACAGTTTGCCAAGAAGTTATTAAAAGAGCAACCACAGTTCTGGAAAAGGGTCTTGTGGACAGATGAGATGAAGATTAACATATCAGAGTGATGGCAAGAGCAAAGTATGGAGGAGAGAAGGAACTCCCCAAGATCCAAAGCATACCATCTGTGAAACACTGGTGGGGTGTTACGGCCTGGGCATGTATGGCTGCTGGAAGTACTGACTCACTTATCTTCATTGATGATACAACTGCTGATGGTAGTAGCATTATGAATTCTGAAGTGTATAGACGCATCCTATCTGCTCAAGTTCAAACAATGCCTCAAAACTCATTGGCCGGCGGTTCATTCTACAGCAAGACAATGATCGCAAACATACTGCTAAAGCAACAAAAGGAGTTTCTCAAAGCCGAAAAATGTTCAATTCTTGAGTGGCCAAGTTCATCACCCATTCTGAACCCAGTTGAGCATGCCTTTTATTTGCTGAAGAGAACCAAAGGGAACTAGCCCCCAAAAGCATAAGCTAAAGATGGCTGCAAAACAGGCCTGGCAGAGCATCACCAGAGAAGACACCCAGCAACTGGTGATGTCCATGAATCACAGACTTCAAGCAGTCATTGCATGCAAAGGATATGCAACACAATACTAAACATGACTACTTTCATTTACATGACATTGCTGTGTCCCAAACATTACAGTGCCCTGAAATAGGGGGACTATGTATAAACACTACTGTGGATTGTCACCTTGTCGTGGTGGAGAAGCTTGTGTGATCCTGAGAGCGATGCCTTCTGGACCTATGCTTCTGGTAGGGCCATTCATGGCGGTACGGTCGAGAGGGAGGTCTCTGACAAAGAGCAATCCAACCACGACCTCAACGGTAGAACAGGCGGAGGGTGATGGCTGACCTCAGAGTAGTGTAACAACGGTTTTGAAGGCAGAGGAAGGCTGCAGCAGAATAGGGTCTCCGGTTGTCTTGGACTCCATGCCACTGGATCCTGACGCAGATCTGTCAAGGACCGTGTGGTGGCTGTCTGTGCACCAGTCTCCCCACGTTAAACAAAGTCACGCACCATTGGTCTCCACTGCCCACGTTGCTCCAAGGTGTGTGGATCGCGGATCGGCCTCTACAGACATCTGCAGACCCACAAGTAGACGACCCTATGGAGAAGAGAGCACAGACATACTCGTTTCGAGTGACCGCCAATGAATTTGTGCATGGTGAATCCAAAATGTATAGAAGTGGCCTTTATTAAAATCTGACAATGTGCTTTTTTTTCTATTACAAATCTCAAATTGTGGCGTACAGAGTCAAATAAATAAATGATGGGTCTTTGTCCCAAACATTATGGAGGGCACTGTATGTGGAATATTGTGTGCAATTCTAGTTTTCCCCATTACAGGAAGGATGTGGGGGCTTAGAAAAGAATGCAGAGGAGGTTTACCAGAAAGGTGCCGTTCGTGGGGGTATTGGTTGGGCGAGCTTGGACAGACTTGGATTATTTTCCCTGGAACACCAAAAGTTGTAGGGAGACCTGATAGAAGTATATAATTATGAGAGGCATAGATAGAGTAGCCACAATCTTTTTCCCAGGGTGGTAAAAGCAAATACTAGAGGTGAGATGGGCAGTTTAAAGCAGATATGCGGGACAAGTTTTTACATGGGTTCATGAGTGCCTGGAACGTGCTGCTGGGGGTGGTAGTTGAAGCAGATTAGTCAGTGGCATTTAAAATTACTTTTGATAGGTATATGGATATGGAGGAATGTAGGCTATGTGCAGGTAGGTAAGTGACATAATGTTCGGCATCATTTGGTATGTTCGGAACAGACATTGTGGGTCAATGGCCCTGTTCTTGCGTTGTTCTGTTCTATGGTTTATGTATTAATACAGTAATCTCTACAAATTTGATTTGGCAAACGATTATGTGAACTAAATCAGTAAGTTGCTGATAAACAAAATTCTATAAATTTGACTATTTGGATCAACCAAGCAATAACTTGAAGCGGATGGAGTTTCTGTTCAATCACATCAATAGAATTCTTTGCTTTTGCAGGCTGTTAACAACTTCAAAAATGAAACCGGCTACACAAAAAGATCTCGTAAACAGCAGCTGACCCAGCAGCTGACCCAGCAGCAGCCACGGCTACCTTCTCTTCCAATTCAAAATCAGCTGCCCAGTCTGAGGCCATTGCATTCCATCAACCCTCAGACTGTTTTGCCCTCAACTAGAACAGCCATCTCAAAGTCGGCAGATCTCCCACTGACTAGTGCTTCTGCAACTGGGCAGGTTTCTGTTGCTATCTCCCTTCCGAGTGCAGCTTCCGCCCCAGTACGTGCTGCTTCTCCTGCAAAAGGAAACCGAGATTCCTCTGCTGCCAGTATCCCTGCTCCAGACGTATCAACAGTAGCTGTTCAGCTTCATCATTTACCTTCAAAACATGAGGAAGGAGATATTCTGTAAGTTTTATCCTTGTATGAACAGATAACGATTGAAAAGCATCTGAGAAAACTGTTTAGCAGACTGTATAAATGAATAAGAATTTCTGTACAGGAGTACCCATCAGTCCACTGTTCATGTGCCTCTCCTACATGGAATAATTCAGCAGACTTAGTTTGTGTGAAGAAGGGTCCCGACCCGAAACATCAGTCATCCATGTCCTCCAGGCATGCTGCCTGGCCTGCTGAGTTACTCCAGAACTTTGTGTAGTTTCATCTGAAAACTAGGCGCCGATGCCACTGGTCTGCATCAGCAAGCTCTTCACCAGCAGGCGCACCATCCGGCTGCAGTTTTTTGTTTCTACCTAGTTTCAAGGTGATGCCGACGTGTAAAATCTGACTTGCGTAAAGATTTACAGAACATAACCCTTACATAAGTCGGGGAGTGTCTGTATTCACTTTGCAAGATTGGGTTATGAGACCTGTCTGAGACAACAAGGGCCAATTTCAATAAGAAGGCATGACCGGTTGTAAGTAGATTGGGAGCAGATGCTCGCAGGTAAAGCAATATACAACATATGGGATGATTGTTGGTACAATGGGGGAGATTTGGGGAGTTATATGTAACCAAACATATAACAGGAAACGTGAGAGTCTTTTGAGGAATATAACAGTGCAGGACAGTAATTATTAAGGAAATTAGGAGGTTAGAAAAGGGCCATGAAATATCAGCAAAAAAAAGATTAAGGGGAAATCCATGGCATTTCGTAAAAATAGTAAGTGAAAGAGTAACCAGGCATTTATCTTTCCAATTTCCGAAGGCAGGGATTAAATAGGGCTAATCGGTATGGCTTTGTCGGAAATCCTGTCTCAATTTGATTTCTTTTTGAGAAAGTCACTAAGCATATCGATGAGAGCAATGTGATAGATGTTCACATAGACTTCAGTAAGGCCCCTGCCAGGTTTCTATATCACAAACTAATTGGAAAGGTTAGATCCCATGGGATTCAGGGCAGGGTGGCAAATTTGCACCCAGGTTGATTGGAAGTAGGAGGCAGAAGGTGATAGTGTGGTGCTATTATGATGGGATGAGTGTGAGCAAGCAGTATTGCATCACAAAGATCAGTGCTGCGACCATTGATGTTTGTCATGTGCATTAAAAACTTGGATGTGAATATAGAAGGTATGATACCAATATATGTGATGTCGTAGATAGCAGGGAAGGTTTTCTGAAAGACTGCAGCTTTTGGATCAGCCAGAGTGAGGTAATAGCAAATAGAATTTAATCCTGACAAGTGTGAGGTGGTTGATTTTGGGAAATCAAACAAGGGTAGAATGAACACAGTAAATGGTAGGACCTTGGAGTGTAGATAAACAGATGGACTTTGGGGTACAAATCTAGAGATCCCTAAAGGTAGCAACACGGGTGAATCGGGTAATGTAGGAATCTGGATACGTGCCATCATTGGTTGCAGCATAGACTACAAAAACTGGGACAACATATTACAACCTTTGTAAACATTGGTTAGGCTGTATATGGTGTATTGTCTGCAGTTTTGGTCATATTATAGGAAGCATGTGATTTTGCTGGAGAGGGTACACAGGCACCTCCGCCTCCTTCACTCCCAAGGAATACAATCCCAGCCTATCCAGTTTTTCTTTTCCACTCAAGTCTTCCAGTCTCCCCAACACCCATGTGAATATTTTCTCAGTCCCCTCTAGCTTAATCAGAACTTTCCTCTTGCGTGGCAAAAAACTGCATACAACTCTCCAATCGCAGCGTGACCATAGTTCCGTACAACTATAATGTGACGTCTCAACTCCTTTACGCAAAGACGCATAAAATTAGGTTAAGTGAGCCACCACCCTGTTTACCAATGTCACCATTTTAAAGAAACTATATACTTGTATTCCTAGGTAGACAAAAATGCTGGAGAAACTCATCGGATGAGGCAGCATCTATGGAGCGAAGGAATAGGCGACGTTTCGGGTCGAGACCCTTCTTCAGACTTGTATTCCTAGGTCTTTTTGTTCTACAACACTCCCTGATGTTCTGCCATTCACTGTGTATGTCCTGGCCAGGTCATCTCCAAATGTTGTTAATTATACCACCAACGTCCTCATCCAAATGGTTAATATATAAATGACAAACAACGGTGAATGCATCGCCAATCCCTGTGGTCATAGGCATCCAATCCGAAGTGCAGCCCTCCACTACCACCCTCAACTCCTACCACCAAGCCAATTTTGTATCCATTTGGCTGGCTCACCTTGGATCCCATGTGATCAAACTTTCCCTGCCAGCCTGCTATGTGGGACCTCATCAAAGACCAGTCCTCTTTGTTACCTCTTCAAAATAAAATTCAAACTAATGAGGCAGTTACCAGCTCATCAAACCATGCTGATTACTTGACAAATACTTTGAATTACCTGACAGAACGCTATGAATATAATGCAAATAAATGGTATTAGTGTTGGTAGGTACAGTGAGTAGCCAAAATGACTGTTTCTTGAAGAAAAGGTAGGTTTCAAGGTTGTGTAACTGCTGGATTGCCATTTTCTTAATAAAAACTATCTTATTCACTAATTTATTACTCCCAAGTCAGCAACAATGTGGTTGATTCCTCACTTCCATTTGGCAAAGGAGGAATAATCCATTCAATTTAAGAGCCTTGGATGATGACCAATAAATGCTCCCTATGCTAGCAATATCCACATCGCGTCCCAAATACATTACCATCCCAAAGCACCATTGCAATTGTTGAATCATGCAATGTAGAAACAAACCCTTTGGTCCACCAGATTCATGCTGACAAAGTATTTATCGATACCAATCCCATTCACTAGCTTTTGTCTATAGATTTCCATGCCTATTCCAATGTTTTAACCAACTCTTTAATGTGTATTGGCTGCAGAATAGGTCTGCATTTTTTTAATTACACAAATTATCTATTTATTGCCTTTTGTGATGAGTGAACTGAGGTAGGAAATTTATGATTTGAATTTAGGAAATTCACTTTGGTGAATGAATTTGAATAGATGTTTGCATCTTCCCGGATAACTAATAAATCTGGAAGATAAAATTAGATTTTTTTTTAAGCCAGTGTATGTTATTACTTCCGGTTAGGGAAATTGGCAAATCCACTGTGACCGTTACCTCTGGAATAACCACTGCCAACCCATCCATGCCTACAAGCAGCACCTCGGCACTTAAGGTAAGTTATTGATCTTGTCTATGTTATTAGTTAAATTTTGCTTTGCATGTCTTACTGATAAAGTAGTTAACAACCAAAGGTTTACAAAGTACTATCAATGCTCGATATTACACAGCCAGCCACAACAACAGAATGCTTCAGTGAGCTTTTTAAGGGGCAAAATCTATCTGAAGAGGCTATCTGAAGTTTTCCCATTCTGTTTGAGGATTACATATAGCACCACACACTAGGCATCCAAATACCATGGGATAACAAGGCTAAGAAGGAGTGTAGTTTCAGGAGACACAGAGGTAAACCAGCAGGAAAACCATTATGCCAAAGAAGTTACAACGGTTAAAATAGAACAGAAAATGCTGGAAACACTTGGATCAGGCAAGAGAGACAGGGTTAATGTTTCAGTCCAAGACCCCCAAATAGTGAGATAAGGATAGAAACGGTGAGAACAATTAAACCAGAGAAAGGATTATAAATGGAAAGGAAGAAGATATGAAGGTAGATACATCTCCTGGTCTGTTCAGATAGGTTGATGAGGAAATCAAGGATCCAGTTAAAGAGGGGGCCCAGTTTTGTGAGCTTGGTAACCAGCTTGGAGGGGATGATGGTGTTAAATGCCGAGCAATCTATGAACAACAGCCTGGCTATGTGTATTTATTGTCCAAGTAGTTCAGTGCAGAGTTGACAGCCAGTGAGATTGCATCTTCCGTTTACCTGTTGTGGCAAACATGGATCTCTGGCACTGTGAGGCAGCAGCGCTATCAACTGTGCCACCCTTAATATTTGACGGTTGATTCAGTGAATTCAGAAAGTATTCAGACCCCTTTACTTTTACCACACTTTGTTACGTTACAGCCTTATTTTAAAATTGATTACATTCTCTTTTTTTTTATCATCAATCTACACACAATACCCCAGAATGAAGAAGCTGAAACCGGTGTTTAGAAATTTTTACAAAGTAATTAAAAATAAATAAGTGAAATATCACATTTACACAAGTATTCAGACCCTTTGCTACAATGCTCAAAATTGAGCTTGGGTTCATCCTGTTTCCATTGATTATCTTGAGATGTTTCTACAACTTGATTGGAGTCCACCAGTGGTAAATTACATTGATTGGACATGATTTGGAAAGGCACACACCTGTCTATATAAGGTCCCACAGTTGACAGTGCATT
Source organism: Leucoraja erinaceus (assembly GCF_028641065.1). Lineage (NCBI taxonomy): Eukaryota > Metazoa > Chordata > Chondrichthyes > Rajiformes > Rajidae > Leucoraja > Leucoraja erinaceus. Next base: position 18,294,531 of record NC_073396.1, read on the forward strand.
TCAGAGCAAAATCCAAGCCATGAAGACGGATTTGTCCGTAGACCTCCGAGACAGGATTGTGTCGAGACACAGATCTGGGAAAGGGTATAAAACAATTTCTGCAGCATTGCAGGTCCCGAAGAACGCAGTGGCCTCCATCATTCTTAAATGGAAGAACTGGAACCACCAGCACTCTTCATAGAGCTGGACGCCAGGCCAAACTGAACAATCGGGGAAGAAGGGCCTTGGTCAGGGAGGTGACCAATAACTCGATGGTCACTGATCGAGCTCCAGAGTTCCTCTGTGGAGATGGGAGAACCTTCCAGAAGGACAACTATATCTGCAGCACTCCACCTATCAGGCCAGACAGAAGCCACTCCTCAGTAAAAGGCACATGACAGCCTGCTTGGAGTTTGCCAAAAAGCACCTAAAGGACTCTCGGACCATGAGAAACAAGATTCTCTGGTCTGATGAAACCAAGATTGAACTCTGGTTGAACTCTGCCTGAATGCCAAGCGTCACGTCTGGAGGAAACCAGGCACCGCTCATCACCTGGCCATTACCATACCAACTGTGAAGACTGGTGGTGGCAGCATCATGCTGTGGGGATGTTTTTCAGCTGCAGGAACTGGGAGACTAGTCAGGATCGAGGAAAAGATGAAAGGAGCAAAGTACAGAGAGATCCTTGATGAAACCTGCTCCAGTGCGTTCTGGACGTCAGACTGGGGCAGAGGTTCACCTTCCAACAGGACAACGACCCTAAGCACACAGCTAAGACAACGCAGGAGTGGCTTCATGACATGTCTGAATGTCCTTGATTTACCCAGCCATAGCCCGGACTTGAACCCGATCGAACATCTCTGGAGGGACCTGAAAATAGCTGTGCATCGATGTACCCCATCCAAGCTGACAGAGCTTGAGAGGATCTGCAGAGAAGAATGGGAGAAATTACCTAAATACAGGTGTACCAAGCTTGTAGTATCATACCCAAGAAGACTTGAGGCTGTAATCGCTGCCAAAGGTGCCTCAACAAAGTACTAAGTAAAGGGTCTGAATACTTATGTGAATGTCATATATCAGTTATTTTTAATTGCAAAAAATTCTGAATGCCTGTTTTCACTTTTTTATTATGGGGTATTGTGTGTAGATTGATAATTAAAAAAAAAGAATTTAATCCATTTAAAAATAAGGCTGTAAAGTAACAAAATGTGGAAAAAGTGAAGGGGTCTGAATACTTTCTGAATGCACTCTATCTTGTGCATTTTGAGGAAGCTTGGTATGTTGGAAAAGCAAACTGCTGGAGTAACTCAGCAGGTCAGGCAACACCTCTGGAACATGGATAAATGACTTTTTGTGTCAAGACCCTTCTTCAAACTGCTTGTGGTGGGGGAAGAAAGCTGGAAAAGTGGAGAGGCAGGACAAAGTATAGGCCGACACAGGCGAGGGGGATTTTTGGGCAGGCAGAAAGTTGGAACAAAGGCAGCCGGAAAGCAGCAGGAATCACAAACGTGACAGGATCTCACAAAACTCCCATTGGGGAGAGGAAGTGTGTTAGAAATTCATACAGTTGGAATTGAAATCACTAGGACTCTCTTCTATGTGAATCATTGAGGAACAGTGCAGTTGGCATATACTTGGTTCAAAATATAAATATCCAGGGCAAGTTACAAAATTGGTACTCTACTGAGATGCATTTAACTCTCAGCAGAACAGTTGAATCATAGTCATAGAATACAGAGTGCAATATAGAAATGGGCCCATCACTACATTATGCACTACACTAATCACATTTATCTGCATTAGTCCCACATCCCTATGTGATTTTTCCTATCTAAATATCTGTACAATTGCCTTTTAAATGTTGTAATTGTAACCACTCTACCTGCAGCAGCTTGGGGAATTTAATTAAGCAATCTAGAATTAAAAGTTGGTTTGGGGTTGAAACTATTGGATTATCATTTTAAATTTTAAGCAACTTTAGGGACGACCAATAACTGCTACTTTCGTCGGTACTGGTCACATACCTGTCGGTCATGTACCATTAAGCTTGATTGTGGTGTTCTTTTTTCAGGGTTATCAGGTTCCTGTTCTTGGTCATCCTGCTTCACATGGACAATCCATACCTACAACAGGTTTGTCACTTTGGAAATGATTGTCAGATTGCCTTCCAGTTGTAAAATCTAGTTAAGCATCACATTATTTTTATTTGTAGGTCAGCCAATGAGGACAAGTGGTGTTCGACCACCAGGAAACAGATCAGGCTGGGAACTGTAAGTAAGAACTGTTATATCCACACTCTTCAGTGCTGGAGAAGCTGCCTAACCTGTGGAGTTACTCCAGTATTTTGTCTTTTTTTGTAAACCAGCAACTGCAGTTCCTTCTTATTTCATTAAATCTATCGTTATTTCAGCTTTGGCGACACATCTATTCTGCAAAGTCCTTTGCTCTTCAAGAGTCCAAATAACTGAATCTGTGCCGCCTGCACCAACTCTTCAGCCATATATTCACCTGTACTATCTTGCAGTTGTTGCCCTCCATGGCACACGGCACTGGGAGCAATCTGAAGATTATAACCCTCAAGGTCCTGCTTTTTAACCTTTTGCCTAATTGTTCGCTGTACAGGACCTTATCCCTTTTCCCAGTATTTAATTTGTGCCAGCATGCATAATGACTTCCAGTTGCACGCACTCTCCCTTTAGGATATTCTGCAGCCGCTCGAAGACATCCTAGACCCTGGCACCAGGGGGACAATATACCATCCTGTAGTCTTGTTTATTGCCATAGAGTCTTCTGCCTGTTCCCCTAACTAACAAGTCTTCTATCACTGTTACTCTGCCTGACTTCACATTCCCCTGCTGTGCCGCAAATCCAGGTCAGCGCCAAAGACTTGAGTGCTCTCTCCTGGCTGGTCATAACTCCCAATGGGAAAAAAAGGCATATCTGTTGTCGTGGGGAACGGTCACAGGGACCCCTGCACTCACTGGTCCTCCCTTTCCTGGAGGTCACACATCTACTTTCTCCTGCAACCTAGGGGTGACTACTTCACTGTAATTCTTATCTATGACTTTCTCAGTCTCCCAGTTGATCCTGAGGTTGTCCAGCTGCTGCTCCTGTTCACTAGTGTGATCTGTAAGGAGCTGCAGCTGAATGCATCTCCTGCAGGTATAGTGCTCACTAGAAATCTCTCTGACTTCCCACATCCTGAAGGAAGAGCATACAACTGCCCTATCTGTCACCGCTAAGGCACTAGATAAAGGAATATTTAAGAATAAATGAAAAACACAGAATGCACCATATCCTGCTGATACCCTCTACGCTGAAGCTTCCTGAGCCAAAGCCGTGCACTTACTCTCATCATGGCTAGTCCCAGCATGCATGCTCCACTAGTATATATCTTTCTTTTATACACAAACTGGGATCAGTCACTCCAAGATGCCAAAGGTGTATGTATGCCATTGATATTTCGAAGTGCCAAACTTTTGTAATGTTTATTGCACCTACTTAAATTGTGGGGTAAGACTGAACTGTAGCCCACAATTTATGAATTTATGCAGCCTATTGTCACCTGGCCAAGCTACATACACAATGTTAATTATTAAAATAATTGAAATCAGAAAACTGCAGATTCTGGAAATTGGAAATAATAACAGGAAATGTTGGAAATGCTCAGCAAGTTAAACCACACCTGTGAAAACCGATATTAGAAAATCCCTGTAACTGTTTTTCTCTCCCAAGTACCATAGAAACATAGAAAATAGGTGCAAGAGTAAGCCGTTCAGTCCCTCGAGCCAGCATCGCCATTCAATATGATCATAGCTGATCATCCAAAATCAGTACCCCGTTCCGGCTTTATCCCCATATCCCTTAATTACAAGATACAAGATACATTTAATTGTCATTTGGACCCCTTGAGGTCCAAACGAAATGCCGTTTCTGCAGCCATATATTACAAACAAATAGACCCAAGACACAACATAATTTACATAAACATCCATCACATTGCTGTGATGGAAGGCCAAATAAACTTATCTCTCCACTGCACTCTCCCCCCCCCCCGATGTCAGAGTGTCAAAGTCAAAGCCCCCGGGCTGGCGATGGCGATTGTCCCGCGGCCATTAAAGCCACGCCGGGGGGTGCGAGGTCGCACACCGGGTCTAGGTGTTAGAGCCCCCGGCGTGCGCTCGCAGAGTCCCGCGGCCATTCCAAGCCGCGCGGGGCGGTGATGTCAGGCCCCGCTCCAGGAGCTCTTCGACCCCGCAACTCGGGCAGGAGAAGTCACCGTTGCGAGAGCCCTGAAAAGCGGTCTCCCTCCAGGGACCCGCGGGCTCCCGGTGCCGCCGTCCGCAGACCTGCAGTTGAAGCCTCCGACTCTCCGGTCGGGCCGCAGCAGCAGCAGCAGCAGCGCTCTCCTCCACCGCTCCACCCGCTCCGGACTCGGCCAGCTCCGCGACGGTGAGGTGAGTCGTCGGCACCAGAGCCCCCGGTCTCTTCCTGTTGGAGGCCGCTCCTCATTGCAGCCCCAACGATAACGGAGACCCGACGAGAAAAGGTCGGGTCTCCCGTGCAGGGAGAGATTTAAAAAGTTTCCCCCCCCCCCCCACCCCCCACACACACACCCCAACAAAAAATAACAAAAACTACATAAAAACATAGACAAAAAATAATAAAACGCGGACGGGCTGCAGAGACCGCTGCTGACGAGAGTCGCGCCGCCCACCGGAATTCCCTTGGCCCTAAGAGCTAAATCTAACGCTCTTGAAAACATCCAGTGAATTAGCCTCAACTGCCTTCTGTGGCAGAGAATACCACAGATTCACAACTCTCTGGGTGAAAAAGTTTTTCCTCATCTCAGTCCTAAATGGGCTACCCCTTATTCTTAAACTGTGACCCCCCTGGTTCTGGACTCCCCCAACATCGGGAACATTTTTCCTGCATCTACCCTGTCCTATCATCTAAGAATTTTATGTTTCTCTAAGATCCCCTCTCATCCTTCTAAATTCCAGCGAATACAAGCCCAGTCGACCCATTCTTTCATCATACGTCAGTCCCGCCATCCTGGGAATTAATCTGGTGAACCTACTCTGCACACCCTCAATAGCAATAATGTTCTTCCTCAAATTAGGAGACCAAAATTGCACACGATACTCCAGGTGCGGTCTCACCAGGGCCCTGTACAAGTGCAGTAGGACCTCCTTGCTCCTAAACTCAAATCCTCTTGCAATGAAGGCTAACATGCCATTGGCTTTCTTCACTACCTGCTGTACCTGCATGCTTACTTTCAGTGACTGATGTACAAGCACACCCAGGTCTTGTTGCACCCCCACTTCTCCTTATCTGACACAATTCAGATAATAATCTGCCTTTGTTTTCTTGCCACCAAAATGGATAACCTCATATTTATCCACATTATACTGCATCTGCCATGCTTCTGCCCACTCACCCAACCTGTCTAAGTCACCCTGCAGCCTCATAGCATCCTCCTCACAGTTCAACTGCCATCCAGCTTTGTGTCATCTGCAAACTTAAGAGATTTTACATTTAATTCTCTTGTCTAATTCGTTAATATATATTGTAAACAACTGGGGACCCGTTAATTCCTACTCTCTGCTTCCTGTCTGCTAACCAGGATACCATGTGCACACTGATCTCTTGTGTGGGACCTTGTCAAAGACTTTTTGAAAGCCCACATACACCACACCCACTGGCTTTCCCTTATCCATTCTACTTTTTACATCCTCAAATTCCAAAAGATTAGTCAAGTCAATCCTTCTATGAATCAAATCTAATTTTCCTAAACTCTAGGGAGTGTAGCCCCATGCCAATTGACCTATCTTCACAAGACAATCCTTGTCACTTGAATACAACTGAAAGAAAACTTGCACCACCTCCAATGAAAGAACTGCAGATGCTGGTTTATACCGAGGGTAGACACAATATGCTGGAGTATATGCGGGACAGGCAGCATCTCTGGAGAAAAGGAATGGGTGACATTTCGGGTCCTTCTTCCCTTCTTCCCCATTCCTCTACAGAGATGCTGCCTGTCCCACTGAGTTACTCCAGCATCTTATCTTCCAAGAAAGACATGTTCCTCCACAAGTCCAGTATATATCGCCAGCGCATTTGATTCTAATTAAATAGTATTGTTTTCTTTCAATAAATCTGTTTACCATTTAGCTTTGACGGGTTTCAGTGCAATTTAAAAGCAATTTTAGTATTTGTAGAATGGTGTCATTTATCCAAGAAATTGCTTCCAGTTTACTTTTTGCATTTGAGTAGCCAATATGAATCTCTAGAAGCTGGTGTTCCTCACACTCTCCATATCAGATTTTCCATAGTATGTGGACATTTATTTGAGGATGCTATAAAAATGTTCATTGATGCATCTCTATTTATGGTATCTGCTAAAAGTATTAACCGTCACTTTTGAGTGCTTGTGAATCTGCAGATCTGTTATCTCACCACTTGTTTTTAAATCTGCTTCATTAGACCATCCAACAGAGGGCATCATAGTGATCGGATTCCAAGAAGTCGAACACAGGGAATTACAAACCCTCCCCCTGTCTATGTGCCTCCCCCAACTCTCTACCCTCCTCCACCTCACCCAGTTCCTCTTCCACCAGGGGTGCCTCCCCCTCAATTTCCTCCACAGTTTCCCCCAGGCCAACCCCCACCTACAGGATTTAGTGTCCCTCCCCCAGGATTCCCTCCAGCACAAGCCACAATATCTGCCCCCTGGGTACCGCCTGCTACTCCAGCAGCTCCTGCCAATGTCATACCAACCGTAACGCAAGTGCCTCCACTGTCCAGGGAAGAATTCTACCGGGAGCAGCGACGGCTAAAAGAAGAGTAAGTGAATGAGCATTGATTTCAATGTCTGTAACGTCTGGCGTTTCCAAATACCACCATGAAATCCTTAGCATGGGTTTCACCTTTATATTTGTTTGCGCCCGACAGATAGAGCAGCAACCTGTACGACAGAACAACTGGGTACTGCCTGTTATTAGCCTATTTGTGTTATATTACAAATTATTTCAAGAATGGCAAATATTTCAGGCCACTACACCTGTCCCTTCCATTTCAAAAATAGTATTTGCCTCCACCACTTCCTCTGGCAGCTCATTCCAAATACTCTGTATGGAAAAAGCTACTCCTCGGCACCTCTCACCTCACACCCATGCTCGCTAGTTCAAAACTCCCTTTGCTCTGAAGAAAAGGATTAGCTATCTTTTCTTAATTATTTAAGCTTGTAAAAGGTCACCCTTTGTTCAAGTGAAAATACACCCAACCCACTCAGTCGCTCCTTATAACTGCAGCCTTCCATTCCAACCCACTCCACTCTCTCAATTGCTACCACGTGCTGACTGCAGTGTGGAGACCTGAGCTTTCAGCGATAGTCTTTGACAATATTTTGTACAGCTACAACATGAAGCCCCTACTATTCTTCATGATACCTCAACCTTTTAATGCCAGCATACCACATTCACCTTCAACACCACAGTCACATCTGTGTGGAGTCTTTTAAGTTCCTGGGTACCATCATCTCCAAGGACCTTAAATGGGGGGGGCTACCATCGACTCCACAGTCAAAAAGGCACAACAGAGGATGTACTTCCTGCGGCAGCTGAGGAAGCACAATCTGCCACAGGCAATGATGGTCCAATTCTATACTGTCATCGTAAAGTCTGTCCTCACCTTCTCCATCATGGTCTGGTTTGCCACCAAGCACGACATCTGGAGGGTGCAGCGAATTGACCGATCAGCTGAGAAGGTTTTGGCTATTGATGAACTGTACACTGCCAGGGGCAGGAAGCGAGCGGGTAAGATCATCTCTGACCCCTCTCACCCTGGCCACAAACTCTTTGAATCACTTCCCTCTGGAATGAGACTCCAGACTGTCAAAGCTGCCACAGCCAGACATAAAAACAGCTTTTTTCCACAGGTAGTAGCTCTACTCAATAAACAAATATCTGTAGCCTCCTTTTGCTCTGGTATTTTATTTAATTCACATGTTTAATCAATAATGTTTTATTAGTAATGTTTTATATGCTATTCCTAATTGTCACTATATGTTGTTGTCACTTGCGCGCGGAGCACCAAGGCAAATTCCTGGTATGTGAATACTTGGCCAATAAACTTATTCATTCATTCTTCCATCTCCACCTATGGCATCACTTTTAGTAAGTTCTGGACATTATGCCAAAGTCTCTCTACATTAGTGTTCCTAAAGTTCCTGCCATTTATTCAATATCTCCTAAAATAATTTGATCTCCCAAAGTGCAATACCTTGTACTTGACCCAATAAATCTCCTTCTGTCACTGCTCCAGTTGATCTGTCCGACTGTATCTTTAAACAACTGTCATTGTCGAAGACTGCCAGTTAAGGGGCTGTCCCACTTGGGCGACCTATTCCGTGAGTTAAGAAGAATGCGTTCGACCTTCAAGCTCGAGGGCACTCGCCTGGAAAGCCTCGAGCTGGATCGACCGTCCGTGTTGAAACCACCAGCTCGATCAACCGACTATGTTGAAAACCGCGAGCTGGATTGACCGATCACACACACACACGCACGCACAGACACCGGCACACACAACAGGACACACACACACAGACACAGCGAAGACGGGGGGCCAGGGAAAGCGGGGGAGAGCTGTCTGCGCGATGAAGAGGAAGGTAAACGGCTGCCACAGTGTACGGTAAGTCCTGGAGAGGGGGAGAAGGAGTGGAGCTACTTTTAAGAAGTATAATGAAGTTTGGCGGTAGGTCGGTTTTCTTTGGTCCTGAAAACTCAAATGAGCCAATCAAAATGCCCGGGCAGCGAAGGAGATTGCCTACGGCTGCCCTCGACTGCCTGTAACTAAATAGCGACTGCACTGCTCTACGGATCAAAAAGAACCGTGCCGACCAATTTTCACTCGCAGAAAATTTTTCAACATGCTGGAAATGTTTCCGTGACATAGCTGAGGCCACGAGTATTCGGGAACTTCCCTCGAGCATGAAGGAGAGTTCCAGCGACCTCATAGGACCTCCTAGGACCACGTGTTGACCATGCTGCGAGTTTGAAGGTCAAAGACACTCTTCTAAACTCGCAGATTTGGTCGCCCAAGTGGGACAGCCCCTTTATTGTATTACAGTATCCTCCATAATGTTTGGGACAAAGGCCCATCATTTATTTATTTGCCTCTGTACTCCACAATTTGAGATTTGTAATAGGAAAAAATCATGTGGTTAAAGTGCACATTGTCAGATTTTATTAAAGGCCATTTTTATACATTTTGGTTTCACCATGTAGAAATTACAGCCTGTGTTTATACATAATTTCCTCCCCCCATTCAGGGCACCATGATGTTTGGGGGACACATGGCTTCGCAGGCATTTGTAATTGTTCTTGGGTGTTTTATTGCCTCCTTAATGCAGGTATAAGAGAGCTCTCAGCTTTCTCTATTGCCCTTGAGCAAGAGGACAGCTCTTTCTGTCTTCCGGTCTTCTGTTACCACACCTTAGTCCAACAAAGATGCAAAAATCTCTGTCAGAACCCTGATGGTCTCCTCCCTTGGTTCCCTTTGTATTCTGAATGTGTTCCCTTTGCGTGTGTATTCTTGTATCCAAATGCTTCCCAATCTTCCTTCCTGATAAAGATCACGTGTGTGATTGCTGAGTGAAATATTTGAAGGCTCTCAATTATTTATTGATTTTTTGTTTCACTTTTCTATTTCAGAGAGAAGAAAAAGTCAAAGCTTGATGAGTTCACCAATGATTTTGCTAAAGAGCTAATGGAGTACAGAAAAATCCAAAAGGAGCGCAGACGTTCCTACTCCAGGTAATTGGTTGTAATGGAATCAATGAACAGTTTTAAGCCCATCATGCAGCAGGTTACAAAATGAAAGTTTGTTTCTAATATTCGTTTGGCCTTCAAACATCGGCATAAACCAATCAAACAGCTAGTGGAAACACAAGCATTGCAAAATGACATTCTCAAAATAAATTAGAGTCCCTTGTCACTTCGATTTCCTTCCCCAGTATATGTATCTTTTGGGAAATAGAAATTCTGCTGCCCTCTCCATTTATCATGCATCAGAACTTTGCAACTGAGAAATACCAGACATGGCTTTAGTAATCGGAGCAATGTCAATAGTTGGCATTGGCATCTTGCTGCTACTTTCTGATTTTTGAGCAGTTTAAATCGGGCAGTGTAAGTACATGAGGCGTTCAGGCTCTGCGATACATTTGCCTCCTCTACCTCATATTTTTTTTAAACTCCATTCCCTAATTTAATTCTTTCTCTGGTGTCGCTGACTCTCCACCTCAACAGTCTTGTCTCCTGATCACTTCTCTGCTAATAGCGATGCCAATGCTCTCGTGCTTTAGAATTTTACTGACGATGTTTGTGGAGTTGAAAAGATCTAATTAGGATATTTTCAATTGCACTTTTATAACTGCTGTTTTAACATTGGTTAGCACATATAGCAAAAGCTACTGTATGGTGAAGTAACTATGTGTCAGTGTTATGGCGAGAAAATACTAAGAGCTTCGGTATTGGAGCATGTCATAGAAACATAGAAAATAGGTGCAGGAGTAGGCCATTTGGCCCTTCGAGCCTGCACCGCCATTCAATATGATCATGGCTGATCATCCAACTCCGTATCCTGTACCTGCCTTCTCTCCATACCCCCTGATCCCTTTAGCCACAAGGGTCACATCTAACTCCCTCTTAAATATAGCCAATGAACTGGCCTCAACAACCTTCTGTGGCAGAGAATTCCAGAGATTCACCACTCTCTGTATGAAACCTAGCCATACATGTTAGTCACAATGTTTGCATGCCTGCAGAAGTCCTCGCCACAATAGGTGACTGGCCACAGTGCCAGTGCTTTCTGCACATGCAAATTTAATTAGTTTTAGTTACAGAAACCAGACGAAATAACTGGTCTTATCAGCCATCAATGGAATTCATTTTTTGATCTGCATCTTTTGTGTTGTTGAAATATCTCTGGACTCTTGTTTTTGTCTTGTTCATTTAAGACTACCATTTCAGGTGGGTGGCAAGGTGGCGCAGGAGTAGAGTTGCTGCCTTACAGTGCCAGAGACCCGGGTTCAATTCTGACTAAGGGTGCTGTCTGCGCAGAGTTTGTACATTCTCCCCGTGACCTGCGTGGGTTTTCTCCGGTGCTCTGGTTTTCTTCCACGCTCCAAAGATGTATATATTTGTATGTTAATTGGCGCCAGTAAAATTATAAATTGTCCCGAGAGTGTATATGATAGTGTTAGTGTGAGGGGATCATTGGTTGGCGTGAGCCAAAGGGCTTGTTTCCACACTATCTCCAAACAAAAAACTTAAGTCCAATTTGCTAACCGCTCTTACACCCATATCCATCTCGGTCAGATAGACACAAAAAACTGGACAACTCAGAGGGACAGGCAGCATCTCTGAAAAGAAGGAATGGGTGATGTTTCTGGTCGAGACCCTTCTTCCATCTCAGTCAGGTTTAGCTTCAATTTTTCAAAACCTAAGCCGTAACTAAATTGGCATATCGCTAGAAAATTATTGATATAAGTTTACCACTGTTAGTGGGCTACCTCCTTGAAGATTCACCTTGAGAGTGTTGCTGCCTTGGTTATTCATTTTAAGCTGCTACATTTAATACTTAACCTGCCTTCACTTTCTGCTCAGGTCCCGGTCACGTTCATACAGTGGATCATCATTCAGTGGCAGCTCCTACTCGTATTCCAAGTCAAGATCTCATTCCTCGCGATCTTATTCAAGATCAGTCAGTCGATCCCCAAGTCGTTCCTACTCAAGATCACCTTCATATCGAAGAGGCGGTGGAAAGAGTAGGGGTTATCGATCAAGATCCAGATCTCGTGGGTTTCATAGGTCCAGATCTAGGTCGCCATCTTACAGAGGATATCGGTCTCGTTCCCGATCTCCAAATTACAAGCCCCATTCTCCTTACAAAAGGAGTATTCCACAGGGTGAAAATGAGCGTGAGTTTTATGATCGTTACAGAGAACCACCACCACCGTTTGATTACAGAGAACTATATGATAGACCTCGTGATCCAAGAGATTCTTACGAAAGAGAGCGCTACAGAGAATGGGAGAGGCGATGCCGAGCATGGTATGAATATTATAAAGGTTACAATGGTGGTAATCAACCACGACCTCGTTCTCCCACAAATAAGGACCATTTGTCTCCTGAGCGCTTTGTCCCACCTGGTACCAGGCGTGACATTTCACCTCATGGTCGGGGCCGCAGGGACGAATATCCAACAGAGCAGTTACCTCGGGGCCGTAATGTAGGTGGTGCCTGCAATTATCCAGAAAAGTACCCTTACAGAGAGACTCATGGTGTAAAGGAACTGAGAGGGTCAAAGGAAAAAGAAGTAACAAACCTTCGTTCTGACTCGAAAGGTACAAAGCACAAAAAACACAGGAAGAAGAAAAAGGATGAAACCGATCCAGTCAGTAATCCGGAGTCTTGTCGAGATGCAAAGAAGGCTGTGGAAACGGTAGGTGACGATAGCAAAGGAGCTGCCTTGTTTCTGCCACCCAGCAGAGACGATGCCACACCAGTGAGGGATGAGCCTATGGAAGGGGAATCAGTTGCTTATAAATCCATGTCTGACAAAGACAGGAAAGAAAAATCTAAATCTAATAAAATGGAAAAAGTGAAGCGGAAAGCAGAGAGCAGCATGCCCAAGAAAGAGTCGTCTGGTAAAAGTGCCAAAGCAGCGCAAGAGAAGCCGCCAGAGAAAGAGCGGGATAAGTCACCTCATAGTGAGCTCAGCATTAAAAAAAACAGGGAGGAATGTCCTGCCAAGGTCGAGTGTGTGAAAGTACAGCCACTACCCAAAAGTGAGAAGTTTTTTCTGCCCAGGAAGCTGCAGCTCAAACTGGGCAGAGAGTACAAAGAAACAAAACCAGCAAAGGAGGAAAAGCAAAGAAAGGATTATCCCAGGGAGGAGACAAAACATGAGAAGCACGATAAAACAGTCAACAGGGATGAAAAACTGAAACGGACAGTCAAAGCAGATGAGAAGCCAAGGCAGCCAGAGGCAAAGGCTGACAAGCGTAAGAGGAAAAGTGATGAAAAAGTGGCAGACAGAGAGCTTGGAACACCTCCAACTAAATCATCAAAAGTAGAAATATCCGAGGCTGCAAAACCTTCAGCGAAACCAAAGACCACGTCTGGTACTGAGAAAGCAGCCAGAGATTTTGTAGAATCATCTTTTGAAAATGAGACGGTCACTCCAGCAAATCTTCCAGTGAGGAAGATCAAAATAAATAGGGAGAGTGGAAAGAAGATTGTAAGTGGAGAATCTCCAGCTGCTCCGGAGGAGGCACCTGAGTTATCAGAGGTCAATGGCGGAAAATCCAAATCGGACAAAGTGAAAACCAAGGCGAGGAGGAAAGTGGCGGGGAATGAGATGACTGGTTCAGTCCTGGTAGATTATACAAGGTTAGCATGTTTCATGGGTTTTTTTTTTTTATCATGCTGGCATTTGTTAATATCATGTAATCTTTTTTTTGGGGAGCTTAGTAGGGCAGTGACTTTTTTTGGGAGCTTAGTAGGGCCCATTTTTTGATCATGTATTTGGTTATTGCAGTCACATTGTGACAAACCCTGTAAATTTGCATGACTATCATGAGTAATGTTGATGTTTTAAATTACCCCGCAATTATTGGGAATGTGAAGTATTGCAGTTGTAGATTTAGTTTTAAAGCAGGGTGGAAAATATGCTCTATTTCTCCCTATAAAGTGTGAATTTCTGTTAATAGTTAGCATACTTTTTAACTGAAATTAGATTTGCTAAGAAAAGTCATCTTCAGTTTAAGAGTGCCACACACTTCATCGTCCAAAGTTGCACAAACTGACCTCATGTTCAATGTCACTGCCTTCCCTCGGCAAGCTCATGGCGCTAACCCTGTCGGTTGCCATGAGGTGTTATATTTAATCTGTGAGGTAAGGTGTTGTCTTTTGGGAGCACTAACAGAACCTGCACAGTGAACCGTAGGGCTCAGGGGAGTGTTGTAGAGCAGAGGGATCTGGGAGTACAGGTAGCAAGGGTGGTCAAAAAGGCTTTTGGAACATTGGCCTTCATCAATCAGAGTATTGAGTATAGAAGTTGGGATGCTATGTTGCATTTGTATAAGACATTGGTGAGGCCGCATTTGGAGTATTGTGTTCAGTTTTGGGCACCATTGTATAGGAAAGATGTTGTTAAGCTGGAAAGGGTGCAGAAAAGATTTCCGAGCATGTTGCTAGGACTCAAGGTCCTGAGCTCCAGGGAGAGGTTGAGCAGGTTAGGACTCTTCCTTGGAGTGCAGGAAGATGAGCGGTGATGTAATAGAGGGATACAAAATCATGAGGAATAGATCGGGTAAACGTACAGACTCTTGCCCAGAGTAGGGAAATCGAGAACCAGAGGACATATGTTTAAGGTGAGGAGGGAAAGATTTAATAGGAACCTATTAAAGGGGTAACTTTTTCACACAAAAGATGGTGGGTGTATGGAACGAACTACCAGAGGTAGTTGAGATGGGTACTATTGCAACGTTTCCACGCCTAATAATATTCTGTGTTGGAAGGAACTGTAGATGCTGGTTTACACCAAAGAAAGACAAAATGCTGGAGTAACTCAGCGGAACAGGTAGCATCTCTGTATAAAAATAATGGCTAACGTTTTGAGTTGAGACCCTTCTTCAGACTCTGTCTTGCTTGCACGTACTCTCCACAGAGCACTTGCACCTTCACACGGCTGCTCCCATCTGGCAGTTCCATTAGTGTATGCTTGTTTTTTAAGCACCACCTTGGAGCATTCACTCCGAGTGCTAACTGTTTACAGCTGCAAAATTGAATCTTCCCACATCACGTGTGTGTTGAATCTGCCTTTATAAATGTTGGCGAAATGGAAATATGTGATGAATACATTAAGCCTGGCCTTGAAGATCATGGCGGATTCTCTAGTCCTGCACATCCCGATTTCTAAAGAAGGTTTCCAAGGGCTTTTCTTTCAATAGTAAACCAAATACATCCTGAGAGTTTAGGTGGAGTCTGAAACCACAGTGCCAACATTCACTTTCCTTTCTGCGTTGGGGTTTTCTGTGGGAAGACGAAGTAAGGTCAATCTATGGGTGTGTGCCATGCTTCTCTCTTGAACTGGAGTAGTCTTTAAGTAGCCATATGTGGGAATTCTAACTTATTGTGATGGGTAGCATTACAGACAGTAAAGGGATAATTATACTTTTTATTTACCACTCCCAGCACCAGTTCTGCAGGAGGGAGCCCCATGAGAAGAGCTGAAGAGAAGTTGGATGCAAAGAAGACAGTGATTAAGACTATGGAGGAGTACAACAGTGATACCAGACCCCCAGCTGAAGATGAAATTGTCATTGTCCAAGTCCCTCGATCCAAGTGGGAGAAGGAGGACTATGAGACAGATGAAGATGAAGGAAGGGCGGCGGCAGCAGCAGCAGCGGCAGCAGCAGCAGCACTAAACCTTGTAAAACTTGCCAATTCTGGGCAAGGTGTGAAGCCTACAAACCCAACAAAGCAAACTGATAAAGATGCTGTTCCTGCTGAGAAACCTCAAAAAAACATTAAGGATCTAAATGTGGAGGAGCCTCAGCAGGATGCTGTTACACCTGGAAAAAGTGTGATACTGAATGAGAAAGTTGCAAAGATCAAAGATAAGGAGCATAGTACGATGGACAGAGAGGTTTTGGACAAGAAGAAAGCAGCTATTCAGCTTGACAAGCCAGCGGTTGCAGAGCGGGATATTGAGGCAGCAAATGGAAAGCATCTTACTTCAGCTGCAAAAGAGCGGCAGGTTGAAAAATTAGAGCCAAATAACCGTGGTGCCTCAAACAAAGATTTGGTTCCTAACGTTGACAGTAAGACAGACGGCATCAACAGGCACATCCCACTCACCAAGCAGAGGGAGGAGCGGGGCCGCGATACAAGGAGGCGAGATTCCCCCAGTAAGGGTGAAGAGCTGACACATGGACAAAAGGGAAGAGATCAACAGACAGAAAGCAGAAGAGGCAGTACCGAACCCAGGAAAATCGATCACCATCCTGAGAAAGACAGGAAACCACAAACGACCCCAAGAAGTGGATCGGAATCGAGGTCTGGTACTGAAGAAGTAAAATCGGTCTCCTCCAGCAGAGGCAAGGAAAAACCTGCCTTTGAAACACGGAGCAGCAAGGACAGGCAAGTAAGTGGGAATAAGTTGGCCCATCAAACTGAAATATCAACTGAAAAGAATGAGCAGGAGCTTTGTGTCGGGCGGGGTGACAGGGATCATGGTCGCCCCCGGATGCCAGGTTCTCTCTGCCGTTCGAACCGACTCTCCCGGCACTCCTTGGATCTGGCCAGGGAAACAGACGAGGCTGCCTTTGAACCGGATTACAGTGAAAGTGACAGTGAAATTGAAGCAGAGCATACAGTAAAGGATGGAAAGGATACAAAACAGATCACAAATGAACTGACAGAGGTCAAAGGTGTGCCTGTGGGCTCCAGGAGTAGTGCCCCTAAAATTCGCACCCAAAGCAGCCCAAGTTGCAGCCACAGCCCAAGTGAGAGTCAGACACGCAGTCACAGCAGCAGTGCCAGCTCAGAGGACACACAGGATAGCAAGAAGAAAAAGCGAAAAAAGGAGAAAAAGAAGCACAAAAAGCACAAGAAACACAAAAAGCACAAGAAGCATCTCGGTGTTGTACTAGAGCTGGACAAAACTCAAAAACACAAACACAAAAAGAAAAAGTCCAAAAAAGGCAAAGACAAAGAGAAGGACAAAGACAGTGACCAAAAGGTCCGATCATCTGTCATTGTCCGAACAACAGAAACGGATTAGACAGATGTCTGCATTGTTTGGTCAGACTCTGCCGCAAGTATTTGGAAGCTTTGTAAATATTCACTCAGACATTGCTATTCTGCTCTGAGTCTACTGAACTACTATTCTGGAGATTTTGTTTTCTGTAATATTGAGGGTTTATAAATTAGCAATTTTTGTACAGAATTATGTTTGACCGTGAGTGGTCAGATTATGCTGCAGCATTTTTAAGTGAACTATAAGACTACACTGGGAACTACTGTGAAATTTTCACTGAACTTTTTTTTATAGCTATGTATACAAGCTGACAGTGTAATTAATGTAAATGTTTTGCTTGATGATTTGCAGTACAAAGCCTCACTGTCATCTTTTGACTGAATAAATTTTCATTGAATTCATTAGTCTCTTTAAATACTGGTCATTGTGTTTTTCCCATTTCCAGTTAACAAAGCTAACCAAAATACTCAGGGGGAAAAAAAAATCTTATCACATGATTATATTTTTGGTTGGTAATACCATGGATTTCTGAGGATCGCTAATAATGATGTGATTCTCTCCCATTCTTGTGGGTTTTTTTACTAGTTCAGTGATTAAGGCTGTGGGCCGAGGAGCTTTCTCGTTCAGGTTTGTGACCCAACTCGCGGAACTACCTAAATTTTTAACATATTGTGTAAAAATATTATATAAATCATACATGAAACTCGTCAAGACCAAAACCTGCACATTTTTAAGAAATATGAGAAAAACCTCAAATTTTCTGAGTAGTAATTGCCCAATCAATGCAAGTTTGACATTGAGGTCGGACGCAAATTGACCAATCCCGCGCTTTGTTTTATGGTCGCTAGGCAGCGAGGACCCTGGGATCATGGCTGCCTCCTCATTACATCAAAACGTAATTGTTTCCAAGGATAAAGGTAATGCTCACCTTGCTGATAATTTTGTTTTTCAATTGATTTATCTTTATAATGTTAACTGTTAAATAAAAATGATAAATAACAAATGTAGAGCTAGGGTTAGGATTAGGGTCAGTCTGTTGGTCGGGCTTGTCGGTAGGCTGATGGATGTTGTGGAGGATCGAGCGGGCCGCCGGCGGGTAGTGAGGGTTGGGCCGGGCCTTCAGGTGGGTGGTGAGAGCGGTTGGTTGGGCCGGGCATCTGGCGGGTGGTGAGTGTTGGGCCGGTCCTCCGGTGGGTGCTACGAGGGGTCAGTTGGGCTGTCAGGCTGCCGGTGTGTTGCAGCCATAGTGACAGAGCCGGTGCTATCGGGGTGCTGAAGGCGGCGTGCAAGGCAGTGCTGCTCCCCATCACCACCACCAGAACGGCATGCTGGCTGAGGTGGACACGCTGCGGGTCCACACGTACGGAGCCCGCAGCCGGTCCCAAAGCGGCTCCAGCTCCAGTCACCAAACTACATGATATTTTCCACAGAAGATGCCTTAGCCTTCCCCCAGCCTGGCACTGCCCCAGTCCCACTTTAGCCGTGACCCCCACTCTGCACATGGCGGCAGTCTTATTAAAAAAAAACAAAAAAAAACTCATAATTATATTCATTATATTATTTTATATGATAATACATAATTATATATGACTACAATCATATTCGCAAGTTATATAATATATATATATATGGTTTAAAGAGACTTTTAGGCTGTGGGCCGAGCATCAAAATTGTGTCTAGAAATAGGATTTCGTGACCCAAGTCACCAAACTACAAAATTTTCCACAGATTTGGATGAAATATAATTGAGAAGGATGTCATAACTCGCCATTGCCAAAAGTTGCACATTAATTAGAAAATGAGATCGGGAAAATAAGCGCCATCTAGTGGCCAATGCCCGTATTACACCATGGGCAGTCCATTTAAACTATTATACCAATATATATATGTAACCTGTAAATATGAATGTAATCATAATATGATGAATATAATTTTGAGTGTTTTTTTAATGACACTGTCGCAGAGGTCCTGCTCTTGAACCAGCCTAATTAATGGGTTAGGGCAGTTCTTGTGGGTTCCTTCCTTTACTGAACCCCACTGACTGCCAGTGTGCAGAGTGGGGGTGACGGCCATAGTGGGACCGGGGCAGTGCCAGGCAGGCATGTTCCAGTCGCTTTAATAGGAAATTAAATGAGACTACAGCAGATGTCCCAGGTTTTAAGGGCTCATGAACCTGCCTAATTAAAGGGTCAGGACAGTTCATCTAGGTTTCCCCATTTACTGAACCCCGCTGACTGCCAAAGTGGGGAGAGTGGGGGTGACAGCCATAGTGGGACTGGGGCAGTGCCAGACCTGTAAGAGACCTGTCTTATTTCTGATGTAAATGTCACATCCTGGCCAAGAATCGAATGCTCTGATGTTTACTCGATGAATATTCATTTTAAGCTACAATGAGTTTATATTTATGTTATAGCCCCCCCCCCCCCCCCCCCCCCGATGGTGCCTTTGCAAATGTGGGCTATTACCTTTAACCTAAAAGAACCCTAAAAGTGTTGCATCTCTAGTTTGTGTGTGTCTGTGTGTGCCTTTCAAACATGTATCTGTGGCTGTGTGTATGTACGTGTGGATGGATGTATGTGTGCATGTATGTTTGGATGTGTACATGTATGTCTGTGAATGGATGTGTGTGTGTGTGTGCGGATTTATGTATGTATGTTTGCATGCATGGAAGTGTGCGTATGTATGTATGTGTGGATCGGTGGGTGGATTGTCGCAGTCATTCACCGGCATGCCATTATCATAAGTAATTCACTCATTGTTTAAATAATTTGACCAAATAAACAGTGAAACGATCCACATTAAAATGAAACTTTATATAATCATTTTTTCCCACAATTTATTTATTTTGTGTACTTTGAACATTTACAAATGATGCAATGCGCTGGTAGGACATGCCTACGGTCAGTGTGCTCGACAGTTGCTGTTTGTTGACTATGACTTGTCATGGATCGAAGCAGTCTCTTTGGGGCCGACTCATCTGCTTCACCATCAGGAACTGCCGCTTGAGGTGATTCACATGCTTCAGGCTTTTCAGCGTCTTGAACTCAATTGAAAGAGGAAAACAGAAAAGGAATGAAAAGTAAAATAAATCAACATCCTCAAATATATCTTTTCATTTTTCAAAGTAACATCATATGACCATAAGTAAAAAGATTTGTTGTTTGAGTCCTATCATTACCTTTCTTCCTTCTAGACTTTGCTATCGCTCGATTTATTGTTGTTATGTTGCAGAAGCACTCTGCATGATAACCCGGGATACACTGCTGCCTCCTAATAATAGAAGATAATATGTGTCAGGGTGTATTTTACTTCTTTTCATGTTTTATATTATGTAAGACAATATCGACATATCAATGAGGAAATGAAACATGTATGCATGTCCAGGTAGATGGGATGGCAAGTCTGCAAATTATCAAATTAGTATTCATTAAAGCACAGTGAATGTCTACACAAACACTTTTGTGTGGACAGGCTCTGAAGAGTGGAGGGGCAGAAGCTGCAGAAAAAAAAAATCTCATATTACTTAGGTCTGCATGGACTTCGATTCATAAAATGTCAATCTCTTCTTAATGTCAATGAGACTGACACTGTAATTTACAGCCATAGATAAGACTTCAAGTTCAAGTGCAGGAGCAGAGGGTGCAGAATAGCTAGAGAAAGAAACATCTCATAGTACCTAGGTCTGCATGGACTTCAATTCATAAAGTGTCAACCTCTATTTAATGTCAATGAGATTTACACTGTAATTTACTACAATTGATAAGTTATTTCAAGTTTCAATAGAGTCTACAGAAAAAAAAAATCATAGTCATTAAGTCTGCATGGACTTCAATTCATAACATTTAAACCTCTTCTTAATGTTAATGAGAATAACACTGTTACCATAGAAAAACTAGTTCAAGTTCACATATCACCAATTCATTTCTACAGAAAAATCAACCATTTCTGACCATTTCTCACTGCAATGGAAGCCTATAAATAGCGATCGATATCCCTCCGTTTTTCTCCCGTTGTCGGGGTCTGGAAACGGCCGCTACAGACGGCACTATGTACAGACTCCCCCGCCCGCCCGCGGAGATGCTCCGCGTTCGCGAATCGGACGCATATTAATTGAGACCGCGGCTTCGCTTTACCGCGAGTACCTAGGCCCCGCGATCGGAGCACTTTTTCCCGGTAAGTTTCTTTACACAATATGTGAAAATTTCATGTAGTTTGGTGACTTGGGTCACGAAACTGCAGAATAAAGCTCGGCCCACAGCCTAACTGCAACAAAGAGATTACTCCCCATGGTGTAATATGGGCCTTGGACACTATAACCATAGAACCATATAACAATTACAGCACGGAAACAGGCCATCTCGGCCCTACAAGTCCGTGCCGAACAAATTTTTTTTCCCTTAGTCCCACCTGCCTGCACTCATACCATAACCCTCCATTCCCTTCTCATCCATATGCCTATCCAATTTATTTTTAAATGATACCAATGAACCTGCCTCCACCACTTCCACTGGAAGCTCATTCCACACCGCTACCACTCTCTGAGTAAAGAAGTTCCCCCTCATATTACCCCTAAACTTCTGTCCCTTAATTCTGAAGTCATGTCCTCTTGTTTGAATCTTCCCTATTCTCAAAGGGAAAAGCTTGTCCACATCAACTCTGTCTATCCCTCTCATCATTTTAAAGACCTCTATCAGGTCCCCCCCTTAACCTTCTGCGCTCCAGAGAATAGATGGCGCTTACTTTTTCGATCTCATTTTCTAATGAGTTTAATTAATTAATGTGCAACTTTTGGCACTGACGAGTAATGACTTCCTTCTCAATTATATTTAATCTAAATCTGTGCAAAATTTCATGTAGTTCTGAGACATGGGTCATGAAAGTTGATTTCTAGACTAATTTTTGATGCTCGGCCCACAGCCTAATTCCAAGATAAGATGGTGTGTTTCTTGGAGGGAAATCTGGTGGTGGTGTTCCCATAAGGTGCAAGGTATGGATTTGCATTTTCATAGCTGGTACACATTGTAGCCACTGTGTTGTGCAGAGAGTTAATATATAAGATGGTGGATGGGGTGCAAGTTAAGAGGGCTGCTTCACTGTTTGAAAATCCTTCAGAATTGTTGAAGCTGAATTAATCCAGCAGTGTGATACTGCCTGAGAAACTGCATGTCCCTGACCCGTGAATTATAGATGGAGGGAAAGGTTTGAGGAAACGGGAACTGAGTACTCTTTGGGATACCCAACTTCTGACTTGTCTTGAAACCATGGTATTAATGTGGCTAGTGCAGTTAAGTTTCAAGAAATGTGGCCACTCAGGGCTATTGATGCTGGGAGTTGTGATACCATTAAATGGCACGGGCATTGTTCTCTTAGAAAATGTTAGTGACTGATACTTATATGCTGTCAATTATACAGGTATTTCCCACCAAGAAGCCACTGCCTAAGTATTTAAGAAGGAACTGCAGATGCTGGAAAATCGAAGGTACACAAAAATGCTGGAGAAACTCAACGTTGCCTATTTCCTTTGCTCCATAGATGCTGCTGTACCCGCTAAGTTTCTCCAGCATTTTTGGGTACCTAAGTATTTATTGTTCATCTCCCTGAATACAGGAGTGGTGAACTTTAACAAATATTTCTTTTGGAAAGGAAAGTCATTCATGGAATAACTGAAGATAATTGGGTCCGGGGTACAGTCTGAGAAACTGCAGTGATTCGCTGGTGCTGGGATGAAATGTGAACAATGAAAACTGCCGTAGTATTAATGAGAATGATCAGTAAATGCCAGCACCTTCAGTGTGCAGAAATATCTACACATATTATTATGGAAAATATGAGACTCAAACTGAAGGGAAATAGTCCTATGTTCTTATGAACAGAGACAGAAGGATAATCTTCCAAAAACAGTGTTTATTCAATGAAACACAGTGAATGTATTCCCTCTTGGGTGCACTGATTTTCGAAGCATAGTTTACCTGAGATTATCCAAATCTGTGTAAATGTTTGAGGATTCTAATTGAGCATTGCACACAGTTTGAATTGAATTGCAATAATTTAAATCGATGGCCAACTTCTAGTATATATTTTGGAGCTAGATGCACACATGTCATCCTTCAAGGATCCCCACTGTCCAGTCCATGCTGCTTTCTCGTTGCTACCATTGGGCAGAAGGTACAGAAGACTCATAATCTACTAGGTTCCGAAACATCTTGTTAGGATGTTTTGTTACATGTTGGTTGGATCACATTTAGATCATTATGTTCATCTTTGTGCATCCTGCAATAAGAACCATGTCATACTGGAAAGAGTGCAGAGAAACGTTACAAGGATGTTGCCAGCACTTGAGGGGCCTGTGCTTTAGGGAGAGGTTGAGTAGGCGAGGACTTCTATTGCTTGCAGCGCAGAAGGCTGGGGGTGACCTTATGATCTTGTTAACCTCTATGAGGGTAATTGATAGTGTGAATGGACAGTCTTTTACCCAGAGTAGGGGAATTGAGAACAAGATTTAAGTTGAGAGGGAAAAGATTTAATAGGAACCTGAGGGGGCAACATTTTCACACAGGTGCATATATGGAACGAGCTACCTGCGGAGGTAGTTGAGGGTAGGTACTATAACAATTTAAAAGACATTTGTACAGGTGCATGGATAGGAAAGGTTTAAAGGAATATGGACCAAATGCAGTCCGGTGGCACTAATGTTGACAATGCATCGTGGTCATCATGGGGAAGTTGAGCAGAAGGGCTTGTTTCTGTGCTGTATGACACGGGTTTCTTGAACTGACCTGGCCAAACCCTAATTCTGCCTTAGCAATGAAATAAAATGCCTTGTTAGGAGTGAAACAGCCATTCACATTCCTCACCATACTTAAATCCTTGAACAGAGGTCATACAAGAATGGGTTAATGTACTCCAGGTTATTCTGATGAAGTTCAGAACAACCCTAGCTAGAGGGAGAGTGTTAATACCTGTGAGCTGACAGGGTGAGCTATGAATCTTACGAAGTTGTGAAAACCGGAGGAGCAGAGGTTTGCAATGGAAAGGGAAAGTGTTATCGGATACATCCAAGAGTTAGTAAAAAGATTGCATGAACTTGCATGAACTTAAGAATGAGGTGATTGATCAGTAGAGGATCAAATATTGTGAAAAGGAGAAAGTAAGCAGTGAAGATAAAATGTCGCAGAACGGCGATCGGGTAATGGTTAAAATCCTTCCGAAAGGGGGCTGTTCTCCAGCCCTGGTGGGAGGGACCATATAGTGACAAGAGAAACATGTGCCCTAGTGGACATGAGGGGGACTACTAAATGGAAACATTGGACTGGGTTGAAATAGTATTCTGTGGGTCATGGGTTAGTGATGACCCCGAAAGAAGGAAAAGTAACCTTTGTTCCCCATTCCTGGCACATTTGGGTAATGCTTAACCTTACAGGGTTGGACATTCTGGAATGGTACTCTACACCTACAAGGGAAGTATTCTAATATTTGTTAAGAAAGCAGTTATTGGTGGGAGGGAGGGGGCAGGAAAGGATAAAACATGTAGAATTCAAAGAGGGCCACAGTGGGATATGCAACATGGCTTTCCACACCTGATATGATAGATGTAGCAGAATAATGCAGAGCTGAAAGAGAAGATAGAGATGATACAGGGAATACAGCAGCTATATTGATGCCATGATATTGAGTAAGGCTGACGGGGGAACAGTGCAAGTATATCTTAAGGAAGTTAAAATGCTCAAACCATATGCGGGGGCAATAAATAGAACGTTAGAGTGAGTAAGATTCCTCAGGAAGAGCATAGGGAACAGTGTGTGGTGTTTATTCCAACATGTTAAGTGGAATGGCAACTTATTAACTTGGCATTCCAGTTAGCCAAGCACCAAGTTCCCAATTGGAAATTGAAACAAAGGAGTCAAGACATGCAACCTGACTGTCACCTAAGATCACTGACCAGAGTCATGTGGATCACATGCTAAGATACTCGTAACATATATTAGTGGAGTTCTCCATGTTCCACACCAGCTGAAGATCAAGACTTTTATCCTATACCAGGTGCATAATATTGGACAATATAAACAGGGAGCTTGGATAACTGTAAGCAATGCTCCAGACCATGCTCTAATTGATGAAGAACCAAGGAGCAACAGATTGGACAGATTTCATCAAAGAGGAAATCACTGAACCTGTCCAGTAGTAATGAATATGATAAGAGTCTGGTTGTTGACACATTATAACGGTTGATATAATAATTGATATAATGCTGCTTTTACGAGTGCTGATATATCGCTGGGAAAATATTATGTTTCTATCCCTGCTAAATGGTCGGAAGTGTACTCTACCTGGTAATAACCCAGGGTCTTACAAGACATCACTATTGGAGACAAGAAATTGATGGTACCATCAGAGGAAAATTTGGTAACAGTAAATTTGGTTGTACTACATTCAAATAAATTACTAATCGATTCAGCTTCATGATCACGAAATACATCAGAAAAGTTAGTTGACAACATTATTATCAATTACATTTTAGTTAGAGCCCAATGTATGGTAAATATCTCTAGATTTGATAACACTGAATTAGGCTGTTGGCAGTAAGCAGCATTCACTTCCATGAATCTAGCAACAACTTTTCAGGCCAAGGTTCTACAATTAAATAAGTGACTCCAATCAAATCAGCTTCATGAGATGCATCCGAAATGTTAGTTCATAACACTTTCTAACTAACTGTATTTCAGATGCCTCCTGCATCTGATCACACTTGCAGTACTGTGTTGCAGTTCTGGTTGCCCAGCTCCAGGAAGGATATCATTCAGTTGCACAGGGTGCAATACAGATTCACCAATGCTTTACGTGGGCTTGTAGTTATATGGAGAGGTAGGATAAGCTGGGACCTTTTACCTTTGAGCATAGGAGGCTGAGGCGTGATCTTATATGTGTATGAGATCACGCTGGATATAGATAAAGTTTTTTTTTTCCAGGGTGTTCTAAAACTATGGGGCATGGGCGTAAGATGAAATAGTTCATGATAGAGTCCACTGGCATTGGTTGTTTGATTATAATGCCTTCTCCTGAAAAGTTAAAGAAATTACTGCTATTTAGTGCAGTCCAATTTGATGGTTATAATGCAGAATAGTGGTGTTTCATTCAACAGCTATTAAATAAAAAGCATACAGTAGTAGCTCAATGTAAACGACCTTACTGGATGTAGTCCATGATACTGTTGATTGGTATCAGCTGTTTTGATACTGAAACCTTGCCCAGAAAAGTTATTGCAAAGTTAGTATTAATGAATGCAGCTGGCTGCAAACAGACCAATTTTGAGTTTCCAATACAGAAGTTGTTTCATGAAACAGCCCTTAATAAAAAAGCACTATCAAATAGCTGAACAGAGTGGTGCAGCTGGTAGAGCTGCTGCCTCACAATCCCAGACACTGTCTTGACCTCTGTGCTGCCCTAAGTATTTTCAATCTATTAATTCATAAACTGCAATTGTAAATTAATTAACTCTGAAAACCCATTCTTAACTGATATTTTTTAGCATGGACATATGGAAAATATTATGATGACTACTGTGGCTGAGAAAATCTAGGCAGAGAACATAAACATGAACATTTTATGCTTTATTTCTCGACTTATAACTGATTAAAGTTTAATAAAATAGCCCCTTTCACCTTCCCTGTGAAAAAAAAGTTATCTGATCAGTCTATATATTATTTCTTCAATTGTACTATCTTGGCTTGGAAATATCTTTACCAAGTGGATAAAGTGGTAAATCAGTATATTTTATTTTGCTCATTCTGTCCCCATGGTTTGTTATTACTGCTTTTAGTACCCTCTCTTAATATGACAGTGCAAATGGAAGAATTTAGTCAAATCTGGGAGTTTGGATTTTTGTAAATGCCCAAATTTGTGCCTCCCTGCAATCTACTTTCTCTCTCTTGACTGTTTGTCTTCCCTGAGAGTTCCCTAAAATCCCCTTTTTGTAAGATTGGGTCTGGCGTTATTGACCAGCACAGTACAGCATGGAATCCTCATTTGCATTTTGCCAGACACATGCTGAACTTCAAGCACTTACACATTTGCTTTCCTGGAGACAGGAATCCTGACTGCTTTTTCCTCATCGAGGGATGCTATCCTTTACCCAAATACTTTTTATTAGTCAACTATAGTTTGTACTATGGATTTCTTGCACCCCCATTTGAAGTCAGGACCTTTCTTACCAGTGGCCATCCTCAGTATATTGAGTATCCTACTGATATTTTATATTTTTAAACCACCTTTAAGTTTGTCACCAACATGTTGCCCTTGTGTCTGCCTCACTGCGTTAGTACCTGCTGTCTTATTTCTTCACCGATCTTGTCTAGTAAAGTCACCATGTTTTTCCTTTTTATTTATTTTTCTCCACTTTGTCCTTTTGATAGTACAACTTATGGTTGCCCAACAACCATACGGAATCTACTCAAACTATGGATGGTAAAATTAAAAATACTCATGCATTTGGGAGCCACATTGTTGAAGGTTGTCCTGTGTAGTCCTGCTCACTACGCCAATTGTAGGAGGGAATTTTATGCTACATCCATACCTTGTATTTGCCTTTACTTACATAGAAAAACACAAAATAAAACAGCCCGTAGATCAGTGGTGAGTCTAGCATGTCGGTTTATTGAAGATCTTAACAGTGTGCATCAGGAAAAACTGAGGAACCCAAAGTGTTTCAAAGATTCACAGCACCTACAGCATTTTATATTCTCATGACACGATGGTGATGTGGATTTGAAATAAGTCATCATTAATCAATGTCTTTGTAACCTTTCATCTTTGTCTTTCCCCAGAATTCTCTAACCCACACTTCCTGAAAATCTCTCTCCCATAGATGTCAATCAGCTGTAATGTTAGGGTTGCAACGGATAATAACTTGCAAACAACTATACACCCTCAATAGATAAGGAAGCCTGCCATTCAGAGTATATTAGTTTTATTACCTTAAATTATTTACAACCCCTCAATCTTTACCCCACCTAAGCTAGCTGTACCATGAAAGCAAAATACATTAACAATTATTACCCTCCCAGCATCCTATGTTGGCCATTTTACCCCATCCTGCTTTCGCCACCATGCAAGCTCTGGTGTTAAACAGACTATAACGTACTCCTCTTCCTCATAATTTCTGACAACAAGCACCTTGCCCTGAAAAGTTATTGCAAGATACATGGAGGTGAATGCTGCTTACTCAAATCGAATAATTCAGTGTTTCCAAAGCTGTGGAGTGATTGGCCATACATCAGACTCTTAATTAAAATGTAGTTAGTAATAATGTGTTGTAAACTATCTTTTCTGATGTATCGCATGAAAATGAACCAATCGGAGTGATTTGTTTGATTGTAGCACCTTGCCCTGAAAAGATATTGAAAGATTCATGGAAATGGATACAAACTACAAACAGAAAAGCTCAGTGTTTCCAAAGCTGTAGAGTGATTTTCTGTGTATCAGCCTCCAACTAAAATGTAGTTAGTAATAACGTGTTATAAACTAACGATAACCTCAGTGATACAACAAGGGGAGCGCGGTCCAAACCTATCATCAGACACATCCAACAGCAACACCTGTTGCTTGAGATCCTGGCCCTGG
The DNA here is from genome assembly GCF_028641065.1 of Leucoraja erinaceus. NCBI lineage: Eukaryota > Metazoa > Chordata > Chondrichthyes > Rajiformes > Rajidae > Leucoraja > Leucoraja erinaceus. Next base: position 18,322,953 of record NC_073396.1, read on the forward strand.
AAACAAACATGAGTTGGTCAACCTGTCAGAGGAAGAGGGCAGAGAGGAAATGGATCAGTGGCGTAGGGTGGGTTTTGAGCGCCCGGGGCAGTTTAAAGTTTTGCGCCTCCTCATTAGCGGGGGAGGGGGAAGGGGGAGGGGGGGGGAAGGGGGGAAGGGGGAAGGGGGGTAGGAACACGTTTTTGGTCTCTTCCTTTGGGGAATGGGGAAAGGGGAAGGAACACGTTTTTGGTCTCTTCCTTCGGGGGATGCGACTTGTCATATCCCCCGTCTCCGCCTGCGCCGAGGCCTAATGGCGGAGCTGGCAGCCTCGGAACTGGGGCAGAGGCAGCGGCGGCTGGGACAGCGGCAGCGGCGACCAGAACTCGGAGCGGGGACAGCGGCAGCGGCAGCCTGGCCTCTTAATTTTATTTTTTAAATTTATCCAACAATTTTTTTGCGCCCCTAAAAATTTAGCGTCCGGGGCAACCGCCCCACTGCCCCACAAGGAATGTGTCCCACTGCCCACAAAATTACACCCTAACCCCAAAGAAATACCTCCACGTAAGCCCATGTAGTAGTGAATCCTATGGGGTGTCAGAATACATTAACTACCACCTTAATCCAATGACACAGCAACACCCCAGTATATCAAAGACACCTACCACATCACCCCACAAATAGTAAACTCCCTCACTGTACCACCCAAAGTCTTTACCATGGATGTAGAAACCCTATACACAAACAGAAACAGCCATTCGGCCCATTAAGTTTACTCCATCATTCAATCACGGCTGATCTATCTTTCCCTCTCAACCCCATTCTATCTTCTCCCCATAATCCCTGACATGCGTACTAATCAAAAATCTGTCAATCTGTACCTTTAAAATATCCATTGACTTGATCTACAGAGCCGCTTGTGGCCATGAATTTCACAGATTCACCATTCTCTAAAGAAATTCTTCCTCATCTTTCTAAAGATACGCCCTTCTATTCTGATGCTATGGCCTCTGGTCCTAGACTCTCCCACAAGTGGAAACATTCTCTCCACATTCACTCTATCCAGGCCTTTCACTATTCGGTAAGTTTTAATGAGGTCCCCCCCCCCCCCCCCCCCCCCCCCCCCCCCCCTTATCCTTCTAAACTCCAGTAGGTACAGTGCCTTCAAATGCTCATATGTTAACCCAATCATTCCTGAAATAATTCTCGTAAACCTCTAATGGACCCTCTCAATGCCAGCACATTCATCCCCAGTTATGGGGCCCAGAACTACACCCAATACTCCAAATGCAGTCTGACCAGTGCCTTATAAAGCCTTAGTATTAAATCCCTGTTTTTATATTCTAGTCCTTGAAATTAATGCTAACATTACATTTGCCTTCCTTGCTACTGATTTGACTTGCAAATTAAGTGTTGAGGAATCCTGCACCAACACGCCCAAGTACCTTTGCACCTCCAATTTCACAATTCTCTCCTCATTTAGAAAATAGTCTCCGGTTTTATTCCTACCACCAAAATGCATGACTCCACACTTTGCTACACTGTATTTCATCTGCTATTTCTCAGCCTACTGTCCAAGTCCTTCTACAGAGTCCCTGCTTTCTCTACACTACCTGCCCCTCCACCTATCTTCGTATCATCTGCAAACCAGATAAAGACTCCTTTATTGCCACTCTGCCATCCAGCCAACCTGCTATCCCTCTTCCCTCTGATACCATGGGCTCTCATCTTCTTTAGGGGGTGGGAGATTGCAACCTTCATGTTTCGACGAATGCAATCAACCTGGCGTGCACAATCAAATAAGATCAAATAGAACAAGTTGTCTGACAACTTTAGGCTGTGCACGCCATTCACAAGAAGTTCTTCTTTAGCAGCCTTATGTGCAGAATACATTGCAGAGGCTGTTACAGGCATATCTGCATCGTTAGCTACAGATGAAGTTCTGCAAGATCAGGGTGGTTAATGTCCTACTGCTAATTAACCACAAATTGTTCACTACTTCAAAGGAAGTCCTTCAATGCCTGCTTTACCGAGATACACTGGTTTCTATGTACATCTCGGATCACCAAACTAAGCAGAATGTATATCACTAAACCATCTGACCTGAGGGCCCGGAGTGACTTAATGGGTGTATGCCTTCAGAGATTTAAAAACAAATAACAGTATCCTAAAATGAACTCGAAAGTGCACCGGGAAATTGTTCATTTTTAATTTCTTGCTATCTTCCCAACCATAAGACAGAGATAATCAGTCAATGTGTAGGAAGGAATTGCAAAGGCTGGTTTAAACCGAAAAAGCTGGATTAACTCAACAGGTCCGGCAGCATCTCTGGAGAGAAGGAATGGGTGACATTTTGGGTTGAGTCTAAAGAAGGGTCTCGACCCAAAACGTCATCCATTCCTTCTCTCCAGAGATGCTGCCTGTCCCATTGAGTTACACCAGCTTTTTGTGTCTATCTTCGATAATCAGTCATAAACTGGCCAAGATCTTTAAAAGGTGTCCCAGTAAATATACAATTTGTTAGTTAACCAGGAGGTCTGCCATCGTAGAGAAGTTGGAACCAAAACCAAAAACTGAAACTTCCCAATTGGCATGAATAAATGCTCCCAAACAACTCCCAAACAACTCCCAACACTGCGACCAATGTTCAACATTTAATTGCCATATGCTGGTGTCTGGGTACCTGAAATAAACTTCAAGACAAAGAGAAACTCCAGGACCACTAAATGAATTTATCAAGACTAGAAAGTACATACGAACAGTTCCACTAGATACTTTAAAGTAGATACAGACCACATTAAAGATGGACACAAAATGCTGGAGTAACTCAGCAGGACAGAAGGAATGGATGACATTTTGGGTCGAGGCCCTTCTTCAGACTGAAAGTCAGTGGAGAGGGAGACATGGAAGGGTAGGGTGTGAAAACAACAGATAGAAGCATATGATGATCAAGGAAATGTAGAATGGTTCATTGTTAGTTGAGGTTGAAGGTGACAACGAGGTGCACAATCAATAAAATGTAATCAGGAGGACAGTGAAACTATTTGGAAAACTAGGTTGGGGGAGGAACAGAGAGAGGGTTACTTGAAGTTAGAGAAATCAATATACCGCTGGGCTTTAAGCTGTCCAGGCGAAATATTAACTGGATGGAGATACAGCCCCAACAAAACGTCAGGTGTGGATGCAGTCTTTAAACTAAAGTGCACCCCAAGTTAAGAGAGGCAGAGGCCAGTTTGGAAAAACCATTGTTAATCTTTAACAAACATTTATTCCCATTAAAACTCATGTGAGGATACTAAAAAGGGGCCTTGCCTTTGTACCAACTGCATTAATATGACCAATGATCAGCTGTGGACCAACTTTAAATGACAGCTAAGAATGCACATCGGCACTTCTACTTCCTCAGGAGCCTGAGGAAATTTGGCATTTCAAATTACTCTTACAAACATTTACAGATGCACCATAGAAAACATACTGTCGGGATGCATCACGACTTGGTTTGCGAACAGCTCTGCTCAAGATCACAGGAAATTGTAGAGAATTGTGGATGTAGCACAGTCCAGAGCAGACTCCCCACCATTCATCTCATCTACACTTCCCTATGCCTTGAAAATGCAGCCAACATAATCGTAGGCTTGTCCTACCCCAGTCATTCCGTCTTCTCCTTAGTCCTGTTGGGTAGGAGGTACAGAAACTGGAAAACAACTACCACCAGAAAGAAAGCTTTTTGCAGGCTCCTGAATGGTCTTTCCATAAGCCAGGGTACTGTCTGAATAACCTCTGCCCCATTGTAGACATTGGACTTTGTCTCTGGGAATGGTGTGCTACAATGCTGGGAACTATATTTTGCACTTCATGTCTTCCCCTTTGCTGGAGTTTAGTTTGGCTTCATTGTATTTATGTATAGTATCATCTGATTTGATTTGATTGGTCAGCATGCAATACAAAGCTTTACACTGTACATGTGACAATAATAAAAACTAAACCTAAAACCCCATAAAGAACAAATGCCGATGGAATTGCTGAAGTTGAATCAGGAAATCAATTTAATGCATCACTTTAGCGATTTGGAATAGAGACACCTTTCATTCCATCCTCAAACTGGACGCCTTGGGAGGAAGAGGTCCCAAGGAAACTTTCAACATGGGACAAACTCAGCCATCATGGGACAAATACACAGTATGACTACATTTTGGATCTAATTCCATCTATGTTTGCAGACAACACCACTGTTGCGGGCCGACTCATGACCAATGAGGAGACGGAGTGCAGGAAGGAGATAGAGAACTTAGTGACATTGTGCCAGGATAACAACCTCCCCCTCAATGTCAGCAAGACAAAGGAGCTAGTTATTGACTAGTCATTGTGGAAGCATGGTGGAGTACATGCCCCAGTCAGCATCAATGGTGCCGATGTGGAAATGGCTGAGAGCTTCAAGTTCTTGCCGTTAATATCACCAATGACCAGTCGTGGACCAACCACCTTGATGCGACTGCTTCCTGAGCAGACTGAGGAAATTTGCAGGACCACATTGACCTCTCCCGTCTTCTCTCTCTCTCTCCCCTCTCCTCACCTCCCTCATCCCTTCATAACATCTCGCTGCTCTTCCCACCTCCTCCTCTCCCCACTACTTGCAACAATCTCATCTCACACACTCATCTTTTCTCTCCGAACACCCTCCTCTCTGTTCCCTACTCTCTGCCTACTCCTCCCCCCATCCCCCCCCTTTCACACCGCTCTACTTCCATTCCATCTACTCACCACTCACAGCCCCTCAAACCAGTCGTCCCTGACCTCAGGGCCCATCATCCCTGAGCTCACTCATCTCAGAGCCCATTCCACTCTGAGCCTCCATTCTCTCTGGCCCCTCCACTCCTTGAATAAACTCTTCTCAGAAACCTTTCTCTGCTTTTCTGCATCCCCTTTCTCTACCCCTCCACCCTATTCCCATCCTTTCAACCCTCTCCTCTCGATTCCCCTCCACCCTATCCCTTCCTCCTACCCTCTATCCCCTCCACTCCATCCCCCCACTCTCCCCTTCACTCTATCCCCTCCATTCTATCCCACTCTCCCCTCCACTCCACCCCCTCCATTCTCCCCTCGCTATTATGTCCCCATCCCCCACTCTATCTACCTCCACTCTAACTACTCATTCACACTTATCTTGCCCCCTCTTCTCTGCACCCCACTCCACCATTCTCAGCCGTCACACCCCTCCCCTCCCCCCCCCCCCCCCCCCCCCCCCCCCCCCCCCCCCCCTCCACCCTGCCCAATCATATATACAGAAGGGATGGGGGAAATGTAAAGAACAAGACATGGAGTGTATCACAAAGGCACAGCTGCAGCTCTGGGGAAAAGCCTGGAGATAGATGTCCACATTTCACCAAAATGCTGCACAAATGTGTAGTAACCCGACTTGTCCACCAGAGGACACTATTGGCCAACAAACAGCCTCCACAAGAAGATGATATCCTTTGGTCACGTTTTATGTGTAAATCTTGCATCAATGTTTTAGGCGCAAATCGTGCAACGGTGATTTCAAGTACAAACCAATAACTGGTTATTTTACGTGCAAATCATCCATTGATAATTTGATGTTAAATTTATGCTTCCATGCAGAATGTTGGTGGTGTACATGTGATGCATTTTGGAGGTCTAACAAGAGCAGGACATACCATGAACATAGAGCATGGAACAGGGCAGCACAAGAACAGGCCCTACAGCCTACAATGTCTGTGCAGAACAAGATGCCAAGGCCCTATGAATGGCAGGGCCCTGGAAAGTATTAAGGAACCTCAAAGTCCATGTCCAAAGATCTCTGAAGCTGGCAGCACAATTGGTGAAGATTATTTTCTAGTTGTACTAGACATTGGTCTGATTGCACATAGAATATTGTGTGCTGTCTTGAATGCCAGATGATAGGAAGGATGTGCTTAAGCTGGAGAGAGTGCAAAAACATTTCATTTGTCCGGTCCCTTCCAACCTACATCCATGACATTTCACATGCACTCTAATACCTTGCAATTTCTAGGCACCAATTGCCTCATCTTTACAATGGATGTCCTGTCCCTTTACACATCCATCCCCCACCAGGAAGGTCTAAAGGTCCCCCGGCTCTTCCTTCAACACAGACCCAATCAATTTTCCTCTACTAACACCCTCCTCCACCAAGCGGTACTTGTCTTCATTCTCAACAACTTTTCTTTTGATTCCTCTCAATTTCTTCACGTTAAAGGTGTGGCTTTGGGCACTAAAACCAACAGATGTGGATGGCTTGCATGTCTTGGCCGGTATTGCTCCACCAGGAATCCGCAGATCAGCTGCCAGTAGAACTGAACGTAGTGGGCAAGTTGGGGACACCGGCCATTCCTGTCACTCCCATCACCCAGCCCCAAAACGGCTGAAGTCGAGCAAGATCTTCCTTCACACAGTCCAGCCGCTGTCACAGACTCCTCAAGCATCCAGACTAGCCTTGTGGGAAAAGAAACGCAGTGAAAACCACCACCACGTAAAGATGCCAATCCCAACCAAGGAGCAGCTACCACCTGGTCACAGGTGTGACTGGAAGACCTGGAAGTCCCTCAATAGGCATGTACAGGGATGGGCCGATGCAAGACCAATATGAGCAAATGGGGCTATGCAGATGCTGCAGACACAGAATGTGAATGTGGAACATCTGTACAATCCATGCCACACCTACTAAGATGCCCACTTCTTGGTGAACAATGCTGCCTGGAAGATCTAGCGGTGGCAAACGAGAAGGCTGTCCACTGTGCAAGAGCCTGGCCGAACATTTGAAACATAGATGATGGACACGAAAGAAAGATGAGCCCCAGCTATGCCTTTCTTTTTCTTGGTTACATCAAACAGTCTTTGTTCCAAACATACACTGGCAACATCCCCCAACTCTTCCTCCGCTACATCATTGACTGCATCGGGGCTGCCTCCACCACCAGTGCAGAACTCGTTGATTACATTAACTTTTCCATTCATTTCCACCTTGCCTTCAAATTCATTTGGGCTATCTCTTGACACCTCTCTCCCCTTTCTTAATCTCCCTGTCCCCATCCCGGTGGACAGACTATCAACGGATTGTTTAAGAAGGAACTGCAGATGCTGGAAAATCGAAGGTTGACAAAAGTGCTGGAGAAACTCAGCGGGTGCAGCAGCATCTATGGAGCGAAGGAAATAGGCAACGTTACGGGCCGAAACCCTTCTTCAGACTGATGTCTATTAGAAAGTCACTGATTCCCACAGTTATCCGGACTATGTCATCGGCAGTCTGGGGGGTGTTAAAAGTATGATCTATGGGGTCTTTTTTATGTGGGGATGGGGGGGGGGGGGGGGAGAGAGGGGGAAGCGTTTTCTCAGTTACTTCCTAGTCAGAGATGTGTCTTTTTTCCGAGTCACATCTTCACCCCCCCCACTAGCGGCCTACCATCTGGATTGGCGCGACCTTTCCTACCGGAGACCGGCCAGAGCTTCAGTAGCGGCACAACACTAAATTCCATCGCGGAGCAGGCGATGCCTTATCGGGGATCGCTGTGCGGTGCTCCGGAGTGTTGGGCCAGCTGACTTGAACATCGTGGATCTGTGGTTTATGGAGCTTCCAGTGACTTTAATATCACGGATTCCTGCGATCCTTTGCCGAGTGTCGCCAGTGTTGGAGCTCCGTCCAGCTCGGCCTGTGGACTTTGGGAGCCGCGGTCTCCGGTAAGAAGTGGCCGATTCGGAAACTCCAAGCCGCTGAGAGAGTTCTTCCATCCCGACGTCGGAGTTTCAACATCCTGGCGAGAGGGCCTGAAACATCGGGCCGCCCGTAGCGCCGACTGCGGAGAGCTCAAAGGGCCCGACTACGGGTGAACAACGAGGAAGATGACTGAACTTTATTGCCTTCCCTCACAGTAGGAAACGTTGATTCCACTGTGTGGGGGGTGTTTATGTTAAATCCTATTGTGTACTGTGTGCTTTTATTTGTATGGCTGTACGGTAACTGGACCAATTGGTGCATGTAACAATACATGTAACTAGAATGAAGTTGACTACACCTCCACCCACCCAGTCTCTTGCATAGACACTATTCCCTGCTCTCCATCTTTCTCCATCTCTGCAGCACCTGCTCTCAAGATGAGGCTTTCCATTCTAGGAGATAAAAGGATGCCTCTTTCTTTAGTAAATGTGGTTTCCCCCTGCTGTCATAGAAGGATCCTTCACCTGCATCTCCTCTGTGTCGCTGTCCTCTTCCCCTTCCACCCATATTCTTCCACTGCTTATCATTTCAAGATTTGAGTTGGCACGGTGGCGGATGCAGGGAAACAAAGGTGCCACTAAATGGAGTGGGGTCTTACTCACAAGGTCGGCTGCAGGAGGTGCCCCCGGGATTTGAGGACTGAGTGCTGGCGGGGTGAGATGAGGAATGATGTTTCGCAGGTCGATGCGTCCAGATTGAGGACTCGGGGAGCGGGCCACCTGAGGCCGTTGCAGCAGCGTGGGGCTCAACTAGATCGGGTGCCACTCCAAGAGACCGAGTATGCACACACACGGCCTGCAGCGGCATGAAGCGTGGAGCAGTTGGGAAGGAGACAACAACTTTGCTTGGCCAGCCCGATCCTGCAACGCCACCAGGACAACGGGACTTTGTGGCCAAGTCACGAACTCTACATTTATAACAACTTCCATATTTGAATCTTAAAAACTGGTGCCAAACATGGCAACTCTTGTACACTATCTCAGTGTACGATTCCTATACACGTACTTAACTAAGATTGTGTTTACGTGTAGTAACTGAACTGAACTGTTTGCAAAAAAGGAATTTCCCTGTAGCTCGGTATATGTGACAATAAGTACCATTGAACCACAGAATGTTCACGTCACTTCCAAACTACAGGAACAATACATATATTCTGCCCAGGTAATCTACAATTCATTGGTACAAGCATTAAATGTTGCAATTTTGTGTAAATCTCATCTCATCTCCCCCTCCTATCCTTCTCCAGTCCTCCTGCGTTTGTCCTCCCTCTCATGCCCCCTATCTCTCCCACTCCACTTTCCATCCACCTATGATTCACCATTTCTCCCACCAGCCTTTCCCCATCCTTCATCCAATGGCAGCCTTTGTGTTCCTGCTTGTCATCTACCTAGTCAGCTCCGCCTTCACGCTGCCTTCCCATACCTTGCACCTTGTGCCTTTATGTTTGCCTACCACCATCAATTACCCAGCCGCCTTAGATTTGGCAAAATGATCTCCTCTGTACAAAATCGTGTTCATTCTTCCTCGCGACTCCCTGCCTTTCCAAGGGTCACCTCACTGTAGAAAGGAGGTGATGGGACCCCAGATCAATGGACATGTTTAAGGTGGAGATAGATAGATTCTTGATTAGTACAGGTGTCAGGGATTATGGGGAGAAGGCAGGAAAATGTAGTTAGGAAAGATAGATCAGCCATGATTGAATGACGGAGTAGATTTGATGGGCCGAATGGCGTAATTCTACTATCACCTATGACCTCACCTTGGGTATGAAAACAAAGAATTTCCATGTGTCTTGTCACATGGACAATAAAGTATTCAATTCAATTCAGTAAATGAGGACTAATCTATAGATTACTCAATTATTAAAAAGAATAGATGGGGAGATAGTAAGAATAATTTTCTAATGCAGAGATGTCTTAAGATAGAGGGCATACGTTTAGAAACATAGTAACATAGAAATTAGGTGCAGGAGTAGAGGCCATTCGGCCCTTCGAGCCTGCACCGCCATTCAATATGATCGTGGCTGATCATCCATCTCAGTATCCCGTACCTGCCTTCTCTCCATTGATCAATTTTGCCCAAGGGCCTTAACTCATTTTAAACCCATGCAATAAATATAGTGTATTCCTTTTACCCTACAAGAAATTTATTCTGTACATATCATTCCTATCTATTATTCAATTTGCCCCCTGTGATTTTGTACCCACCCTCTCCCTATGAGATTCTGTGCCTCGGCCACCCCCTGCTGTTGTACACTAGGAGATTACTCCTCGACCTAGCATCTCCCCATAGCCCAGCCTCCTCCCTCCCTTCCAACTTCTCAGGCCCTCACGTCCTGCTCACATCCCCATAAAGGTTATCAGCATTCTTCCCAGCTCAATGGCATCTTTCCTACAGCTGGGCGACCGAATCTGAAGTCAAAACTCCAAGTGCAGCCTCACCAATATCTTGTATAATTTAACAGAGCATCACAACGTCTATACTCAATTCCACATTGAGGGAACTATATACTTATACTCCTGAATCCCTCTGCTCTACAACATTTCCCAGGGCCCTAGTATTCGTTACGAAGATCCTGTCCTGGTTTGACTTCCCAAAATGCAACACCTCACATTTATCGGAGTTAAACTACATTAGCCATTCCTCAGCCCACTTGAGCAGCTGATCAAAATTCTGTTGTAATTTTAGTTATCCATCTTCACTGTCTATGATACCACATATTTTAATGTCATCTGCAAGCGTATTAATCGTGCCCTGTAGGTTCTCATGCAAATCATTGATACAGATGACAAACTGCACTGGGCTTAGCACTGATCCGTGAGGCACACCACTAGTCACAGGCCTCCAGTCTGTGAAAAACAACCTTCCACAACCCCGAGGGGCAGATTCCCCAGGACATTAAAGATGTGATATTAGTTTAGTTTAGAAATACAGCGTTGAAAATGGCCGTTCAGCACACCGAGCCTGTGCCAACCAACCATCACGCAGACACTAGTTGCATCCTGCACGCTAGGAACAACTGACAGAAGCCAATGAACTTACAAACCCGCACGACTGTGGAACGTGAGAGGAAACCGGAGCACTCGGAAAAAACCCACGCCGTCACAGGGAGAACGTACCAACTCATCACCTACAGCACCCGTAGTCAGGATTGAACCCAGGTCTCCAATGCTGTAAGGCAGCAACTCTAACGCTACACCACTGAGTCACCATTACTGGTTTATCAATCGCCCACGTTGCTCCTCCTCTCTGCTGCTCACTCACCGACCTAGCCTCGTTAATTATTTTACAGAACATACTTCCTTGACTTCTGCTAGACGACATGAATCTTCAACATCCAACCAGTCCCAGTTCTAACCCTGATTCTATCTACCTACGATTGTACTAATTCTACAATAGATCATAGTCTTCGTGTTCTCACAGACTAGCTCCAGTTCTGAGAATTATTGCAATGACACTGTTTTTCAACCCAATAGCTGCTGCTGGTTTCTACTGAAGTGATGCCAAATTACCGTCTGCTCGGCTACACAGTTACAGCCGCCTGTACTATCGATTTATTTTCCCTCTTCAGTGACCACACCAGTAGAAGGTAGAGAGTAATGAGCGAGGGGAAAATCCTGCAGGGAACATGACAGAAGTCCAACTAGCAGAGAATATTCTTCAACAGACAGCCAGTAACAAACCATCATTATTAGACTGTAATAAATCCTCAATTCTTCTTTGCAGTATCTGCAGCCCTGAGTATTTACATAAACAGCAGGGGGCTGAATCTGCAGTTAGACTTCAGCTGCTGTGTGTTGAACTGATGCCATTGCACACAAGTTGAAGCAATATGTGAGTCCTTGTTATTGTATAAGGTGGATTCTAACCAGCACTGAAAGGTGTGGGCCTTAAAGGGTTTCCTGAAGAAAGGGCAGCTCCTTACAAAAAATACCTTGGCATGTTGAAAGGAAGCAGAAAAATCACTGTTCATTAATGAATCAAGGCCACAGGTATTCATTGTGGTTTACAAAAAATGTGGTTCATGGCTGCAGACCTAAACACTCCCAGCTGGGCCAGAAAATGCAAACACCTATCATTGGAACATTTAGAATCATTGAGCAACTGCAACACAGGAGGAAGCGGTTGAGTTTGTGGATCTGATTTGCCTCTCTGTCATGGAGCTCTGGGATATTGATACAACATCTCCTCATTGGTTTACTTCTGTGTAGTTTATTCAGACACTGTCTAACTGTCAGAATTGAAACTTTCTTCCCATAGTCTTGGATATTATGCAATTGTTTTTTACAGAACAATTACTTTTCAAAAGGGAACAATGGAATGATCAAGTATCTGTTTCCATATCGTATATTTCTTAAGACAGAGAAGGAGGCCGTTCCATCCCATCATTTATGCTGGTTTACAGCATAATCCCATTCCTCCAGTATTCACCCCTCATCTCCATCAACTCCACCCACCCTTGCCCCTCTACCACCCACTTACACACCAGAGACAATTTACTGTGTAAACCCCACATGATCACAGAGGGGACACGCAAACACCACACAGACAGCACCTGAATTCAGGAGTGAACACAGGGTTACAGAGCTGTGAGCCAGAAGCCCTCCACTCATTGTGCAATCATGCTGCCTCATTGCTTCAATATTGCAACCATTTAAAATCTTTTCATTCCTTTCTTTTAGTGTCCATACAATTTGTATAGAAATGTAATAAAGTGCCTGTCGTGTGTGTGTGTGTGTGTGTGTGTGTGTGTGTGTGTGTGTGTGTGTGTGTGTGTGTGTGTGTGTGTGTGTGTGTGTGTGTAGCGCCTGTGTGACTGTGTGTATATCTATGTGTGTCTGTGTGTGTCTGTGATGTGTCAGTCTATGTTTCCATATGTGTATCTGTGTGTGTGTGTGCCTGTGTGTGCCTGTGTGTCTGTCTGTGTGTGTGTGTGTGTGCGCGTGTGTGTGTGTGTGTGTGTGTGTGTGTGTGTGTGTGTGTGTGTGTGTGTGTGTGTGTGTGTGTGTGTGTGTGTGTGTGCGCGTGTGTGTGTGTGTGTGTGTGTGTGTGTGTGCCTGTGTGTGTGTGTGTGTGTGTGTGTGTGTGTGTGTGTGTGTGTGTGTGTGTGTGTGTGTGTGTGTGTGTGTGTGTGTGTGTGTGTGTGTGTCTGTGTGTGTGTGTGTGTGTGTGTGCCTGTGTATCTGTGTATCTGAGAGCAGAGAAAGTTATTCCAGGAAACTTTCATTACTCAAGATATTGAATACAGGAGTTGGGACATCATGTTACGTCCATGCAAGACATTGGTAAGACCACATTTAGAGTACTGTGTGCAGTTCTAGTCATCTTGCTAAAGAAAGGTTGTAATTAAAATGGAAAGGGTACAAAGAAGAATTATAAGGATGTCACCGGATCTAGAAGTTTGAATTATCTGGAGAGGCTGAATCGGCTGAGTCTTCCCTGGAGCACTGGAGGCTGAGAGGTGATCTAGAATCTAAAAGTAGAGGGCACAGGATTAGGTGAGATTTAAAAGCTATTTAGCGGCAGCTCTTTTCACAAAGAGAGTGTATGTGGAATAAACTGCCAAAGGAAAGTAAAGGTAGAGGAGGTACAATTACAACATTTAAAGATACTTAGACAGGCACTTCCACTAGTAGGAGAGTCTAGGACCAGAGGCCGTAGGCTCAGAATAAAAGGACAAACCTTTGGAAAGGAAATGAGAAGAAATGTATTTAGTCAGAGGGTGGTGAATCTATGGAATTCATTGCCTCAGAAGGCTGTGGAGTCAATTGATATTTTCAAGGTGGAGATTGACAGATTCTTGATTTGTAAGGGTGTCAGGGGATATGCGGTGAAGACAGGAGAATGGGGTTGAGAGGGAAAGATAGATCAGCCATGACTGAATAGTGTAGTAGTCTCAATGGGCCGAATGGCCTTATTCTGCTCCTAGTAATGATGAACTTGGAGGTTTATAGGGGCATGGTCCAGGTGCAGTAAAGTGGGACTAGCTCGGACAGGCAATGTGATTGACATGGACAAGTTAGGTTGAAGAGCTTGTTTACATGCTATATAGCTGCATCGACTATATACTCAAAGCTTGCTTGAAGTCCTGTTGCAGCTTTATAGGACTTTCGTCAGGTAGCATTTGGAGTATTGGATGCAGATCTGGTCGCCCTATTACTGGGAGGATGTGGAGGCTTTCGGAGTGAATCCATAAGCGTTTACCAGAATGCTGCCTGGATTAGTGAGTATTAGCTGGAAGGAGAGAGTGACAAACGTGATTCTTTACTTTGGAACATCAGAGGTTGAGGGGAGATCTGATATGGGAGATGTATTCAAGAGAGAGTTAGATATAGCTCTGGGCTAATGGAATTGAGGGATATCGGGAGAAAACACGAACGGCCGCGGGGTACTGATTTTGGATGATCAGCCATGGTCGTCATATTGAATGGCGGTGCTGGCTCGATGGGCCGAATGGCCTACTCCTGCACCTATTTTCTATGTTTCTATGGTGAAGAGGTGAGAGAGACAATATTTTAAAGAGATGTGCAGGACAAGTTTATTTTTACACAGAAAGTGGTGGGTGCCTAGAAAGAGCAGCCAGAAGCAGTGGTGGTGGAAGATATGATAGTGGTGTGTAAGAGGCTTTTAGATAGGCACATGGTTATGCAGGGAAAGTAGGGATATGGAGGCAGAGGAGATTAGTTTAACATGGCATCATGTTTGGGAAGGAAGAAACGGCAGATGCTGGTTTACTCTGAAGATAGACACAAAATGCTAGAAAAACTCAGTGGGTCAGACAGCATCTCTGATGAAAAGGAATAGGTGACATTTTGGGTCGAGACCCTTCTTGTTTGGGATGTATATTGCGGGCCTGAAGGGTCCGTTCCTGTGCTGTATTGTTCTATGTTCGATGAATTCAATAACCCCACTGGGGACTTGAGACTCTTCAGCCATGACCACACAAAGAAGGGAGTGACCCTGCAGGATGGTTTGGAGAAGCTCGGGACTACTCACTGTGAATGGGGAAGCTCTGTGCAAGTGACAGAGACACCACAACGCCGCTCAAATCACCTCTCCGCCTGCCCCCTCTGCCTGCCGTTCACTCCAATGACCTTGTCAACACATGACAACACGGGCGAGAGCAAGGATCCTAAGAGAATGCCAAAGAAGAAAAGTAACAGGCACATCATCAAATATTTTCTGCAAATTCACGTACCAACTATCTACTCTTCCATTATCTAGTGAGCCACGTGCCTGGGTGTGGAGTCTCTTACAGATGGCACAGTTCTCCCAGAGCCTCACTCTACCCTGTCCTCTGGTGCTGGATGTCACTGTGAGTTTCCTCCAGGTGCCCTGGGTTTCCCCCACAGTCCAAAGATGTGGAACGGCAAATTAATTGCCCTCTGTAAATTGGCTCTTTGTGTAGGAGAGTGGTTGAAACTGGTGGGTGTTGATGGAAATGTGAGAGAATTCATATAATTGGGTGCTTGATTGTTATCAGAGACATGTGGGCTGAAGGGCCTGTTTGAATGCTTACTCTGTGATTCTCTGTCATTAGCTGTGGTTATTCCAGGTTGCAAGCTACATGTTATTTTTTGTCTGACTCTCTTATGTGGCATTCTCATTACACTTTCATCTGTGACCTTCTGCAAGAATGTAGGTTGCTCCAGAGTGTTTTTCCTAGTCTCCAGGCAGGGTTTTGCTAAATCAATTTCATGGTTTTTCACACTTCTGCCAGTAAAATATGACCTTTCCAAAATAAAATAATTTGCCTCTTTGATCCTGATTTGTGACTGCTGTGTTTTTGATGTGATTGCAGAATTCCATCACATTCCACTTGCCTAACTCCAGCACCTCACCTGTTTGATATTAATGCTCCTTCCTCTGACCTCCAAACAATGAAGTGCATGTGCTTGTGTGATTAGTACACATGTCACTTCAAAACACCAATGGGGAAACTCAAGAAAATCTTTTCCAGGAAACCACCAGCTCTGACCTCAAACCTGCTCTCTAACTTCTTAAGGCCGTGTTTTTAGTTATTCTGCACATTGCTTCCAGCTTTGATTCCAATTTCGCTTCCCTTTGTTCCACATAACAGCCAAGGAAAAGTCTAGTTTCAGGCACTCTTGTTTGTAGTTTATTGTAAAGGATACACAGCTGGAGGTGCATGGTGACTCCGTGCAGGAGGTGTGAATTGGGCGTTCAGGAGAACTGCCCTGGAAGGGAATGAGTGCAGCAGCAGCAGCAGCAGCAGAGAATGGTCATTTATTTTGTTCATTTCATGCTTGTCCCCAGGTTCCTTGCAATTGTATGACTTGCGAGGCATTTCAGAACACACAGGGTCAGGTTGGTGGGTCTGAGGTCACATTTAGGACGGCTTACTTGTATTTTTTTTAATAATTCCATTTTATTAACCTAATTTAAATTCCACAGCTGTCGAGGTAGGGAGTGAGATCTGATTCTTCAATTGCTTGTACAGGTCTCAGGATTGCTACTCTGAGCCACTGCTGCTATGGGTCCAAATACGTTTGCTTGAAAGCAGGGATTGATAGATTCTTGATTAGTAAGGGAGTCAAAGATCACGGGGAGAAGGCAAGAGATTGGGGCTGAGAGGGAAAGATAGATCAGCCATGATAGAATGGCGGAACAGACGCAATGGGCCGAATGGCCTAATTCTGTTCTTGTATCGTATGGTCTTATCGAAGATTACCACAGGATCTAGATGAACTGGAGAAGTGGGCCAAGGATCAGCAGATAGAATTTAACTGGGACAAAAGTGAGGTGTTACATTTTTATGTTAAATCAGGGCAGGACTTGAGGTGGGAGATTGCAACCTTCACGTGGTTGGCTCTGTTTCGACGAATGCAATCAACCCGGCGTGCACAATCAAATAGAACAAGTTGTCCTACAACTTTCGGCTGTGCACGCCGTACACAAGAAGAAGAAGAAGAAGAAAGGCAGGACTTAAACAGTAAATGGCAGGTTTCTGGAGAATAAAGCAGGAGCGATATATAGGATACAGGTACATAGTTCAATGAAAGTGGAGATACGGGTGGACAGGGTATTGAAGAAGGCATTCGGCATGCTTGCTTATATATATATTTTGTATATATTTATTTTCTATGTTGCATTTAATGTGCCTGTACAGCTAGAGCAAATAAGAATTTCATTGCTCAGATTCTGGTACATATGACAATTAAACACTGTTAACTCATGTCTTCATTGGTCAGGGAATTGTGTACAAGAGTTGGGGCATCATGTTGGAACTGGCCAAGTCGTTGGTAAGACCATTCATGGAGTATTATGCACAGTTCTTGTCACCCAACTACAGGAAGCATATTAAGATGGAGAGGTGCAATAATGATTCATCAGGTTATTACCGGGACTGGAGGGCTTGAGTAATAGTGGGAGGCCTGATAGACTTTCTTCCCTGGAGCCGAGGAGGTTGAGGGACTATGTTTGATGAGGGATTATGAGTGATATTGTAGCAGTACATCAAATTACGAGGGGCATTGAAAAAGTGGATGGTCACAGTTTTTGTCCCAGGATTGGGGAATGTAAAATCTTTTTCACTCTGAAGGTGGTAGGTATATGCAATGAGCCGCCATAGCAATCTGTAGAGGTATATACATTTATATTATGGACAGGTACATGCATAGAAAAAGTTTCAAAGTGTCGGACCAAATGCGGGCAGATGGGAGTGACTACGATAAGCATCTTAGTCGCCATGGATAGGTTGGGCTGAGGCATGTTTTTGTGCCATATAACTATGATTCTGTGACTATAAAATGTGCAGATTTCAAAATAAATGTTTCTAGTGTTTAAATTTTTATTCATTGCAGTGGTAAGTACGGGTGGGAGATTGCAACCTTCATGTGGTCCGCCCTGTTTCAACCAATGCAATCAACCTGGCATGCACAATCAAATAAGATCAAATAGAACAAGTTGTCGTACAACTTTAGGCTGTGCACGCCATACGCAAGAAGAAGAAGAAGTGGTAAGTACCAGATCAACAGCACTCTGCAAATGAAGTACTTTCATGATCAGTGTAGATTAAAATTGAATCGTATGTCGACCACTTTACTCTCTGCTGTATTTCACAATGATTTTGGAACGGACTCATTCTCAGTGTGGGGAATATGCAGGTCAGGCAGCAGCACCCAGCATCAGGGTTTGCAAATTAGAGAATGAAAATAATACCGCATACAATCAGTTGTTCTGGTGAACTCTATAACGGCTACAATCCCTGGGGGTAGAATTCCATTCTACAGACTGGCTGCAAAATGTCTTCTAATGTGGGTTCAAGGAAATATGTTCTGCACAACTATTCCTTTAAGAATCCAAAACTGCCACCATGAGATGCAATGGATTCTTAAATGTAACGTAATATATGGATATCTTTCAATCATGATGTTGTTGGCACTGTGCCATGCACTCCAATTGTTTCGTATTTCACCCTAGTCAGTGCAGAGACACTTGCAATAGAAGAATGTTTATGATCACCCATCACCCTGTGTATTCTCAGGGCTAATTACTAACTCTCCAAAAATAAATGGATTGGTGTCCTCTGAGGCAAAAGGCTAATTACCTGGATCAGGAACTAAGTAAGACCACTGATGCAACCTGGAAGAGGTGCGACTAATCTGCAGATAGATTGTGCAGATTATTATCTAGCAGATAATTGTATAATATTGCATTAAGCTGTACTTATAGCACCATAGCATTTAAGATTCAGCATTAAAGGGCTAACATGTCAAAGATAATCTTTCTGCACTCATTCATATTATAGCAAATCATAAAATTAATTAATTTGTTCCTTTCTCTGAAAATACTAAGTTGTCATTCTATGGACTTTGGTGATCTTAGAGATTTGGAGATTTATTTGCAGTACATGCTTAGACTTTCTTCACATTTTCCTCCCATGAAGCAAGTTGGAAAGTGAGTCAGATGAGGTCAACTGAAGCTCACCTACAGAAACTGCAATGTTCAAGTGGCTTGTCAAAGGAGAGAAGAGGGCATGCTTAAATGACAAGGTGGCAATTTCTGTTGTCCAGAATGTTATAATGAATTTCTAGTCAGATGTTGCTGTTTGTATTCATTCTGCAGAAGAACATTGGCCCTTGAACTGGATCCATCATTTGTGAATGATCTATCATATTATTCCACTTATTAACTTTTCATTCATATATCTTGATAACTTTACACACTTAATATGATAAAGATCATATTTAAAAAGAATAATAGCTGCATCCAATACCTTCATATAGAGTCCCAAATTTCTCAGCCTTGCATGTGGGGTGATTAAAGACTGGCAGATCAGAATTAAGGACTGGGGTAGCAACATTCAGGAACCTTGGATGATGAATTCAGTTAAAAAGGAAAAGTAAGCATATGGAAAATTCTGGAAGTTGAATTCAGACAGGGTCCTTGAAGAATATAAAGAAAGTCGGAGAGAACTCAAAACATGAGTCAAGAGGACCAAAGGAGGCCTTTGTGAGAATTACAGCATTTTATACATTTTACAAACAAGAGAGCAGCTAAGGAAAGACTAGGACCACTCAAAGACAAAGAATGTGTAGGAATGAAACTTAGATGCTGGTTTAAACCAAAGGTAGACACAAAATGCTGGAGTAACATAGCGGGACAGGCAGCATCTCTGGAGAGAAGGAGTGCGTGACGTTTCGGGTCGAGACCCTTCTTCAGAAAAGACAAAGAAAGCAGTTTATGTGTGGGGTGTAAAGAAGTGGGTAAGTTACTAAATGAGATCAAGGAGGTGGTGGTGTTGGGTCTCTAAAAAGCTTTATGTTAGATAAGTCACCAGGGCCATATGGAATCTATCCCAGATTATTGATCGCAAGAGAGAATTGCTCGGACCTTCATGAAGATCTTTGTATTCTCTATAGCCACAGGCGAGGTCCTGGAGGACTAAAGAATGGCCAATGTTGTTCCTTTGTTTAAGAAAAGGCAATCCAGTGTATTGTAGGCTGAAGAGCTTAACATCTGTAGAAGGGAAGCTACTGTGAAGATTCTTAGGGGTAGGATTAACTTGCAATTGGAAAAGCATGGGCTTATTATGGAAAATCAGAAGGGCTTTGTGTAAGTTTACAACTTGATTGAGTTTTTTGAGGAGCTGATGAAGATGATTGATGAGGATGGGGTAGTGGATAGTGTCAACAAGGACTTTATCAAGGCATTTGGCAATGTCCCTCATGGTACAC
This sequence comes from Leucoraja erinaceus, assembly GCF_028641065.1. NCBI lineage: Eukaryota > Metazoa > Chordata > Chondrichthyes > Rajiformes > Rajidae > Leucoraja > Leucoraja erinaceus. The sequence goes on from NC_073396.1 coordinate 18,342,882, forward strand.
TGATGCAGAAGATTACTATACATGGGATCCACGGTGACTTGGTAGATGAGGATCAAAATTGGTTTAGTCATAGAAGACAGAGGGTAATAGTGGAGGAATGTTTCTCTGATTGGAGGCGTGGGACTAATGGTGTTTTGCAATGATCAGTGATGCACCTCCGTTGTTTGTGACACATATAAATGATATGGATGAAATGTAGGTGGGCTGTTTAACAAATTTGTAGATTTGTAGAAAGTAGCTCTTCCTCAACCTGGTGGTGTGAGATTTCAGGCTTCTGTACTTCCTGCTCAATGGTAACAGCAGGAAGAGAGCAAGGCCCAATGGTGAAGATCTTTGAAGATAGATGCTGCCTTCTTGAGGGAGCGCCTTCAACGAAGGGATGCTTTCAACGGAGGGGAGGGCTGTGCCCGTGATGGACCATTCTCTGCAGCCCCTTGCATTCTTGTGTGTTGGTATTGCTGCACCTGGCCATGATGCAACCAGTCAAAATACTTTCTACAGTACTTGGTGACATGCCAAAAGTAGAGCTGTTGATGCTTCTTCATTAATACATCCATGCACTGGGCTCACAACAGGTCATCAAAAATGTTAATGCTCAGGAATTTGAGGCTGCTAACTTTCTCCACTGCTGACCCCACCTTCCCCACCTTCCCCTATCTGGTCAAAGACTCATCCATTGGTATTATTGACATTGACAAGTGGTTGTTGTTGTGCCACCATTCAACCAAGTGTTCTTTGTAAATCTGGTGTTCTATATTTCCTTTAACTATTCCCTGTGCAAACTTTTAAAAAAGGCAGTTTGTTAGAAATTCCTTTACAACTATTCATTATTGTATTGTTTATTTCTAGATGTTCTACTCTCTCCATCGATGTTAAGATGACTTCACCGTAATTCCTTACGTGTTCCATCACTCTTAACTCTTAACAGGTATTGAATTGATTATTCTCTAAGCTTGCACAGCAACTTTGTAATGAATGACTAAATAATGTGTGTGTTTATCTCTTTTTTTTTAAATTGTGTGGATGCTATTGACCCAGACTCTGGGTTTTATCCATTTTGTATCTGATTAGTTAATGATTGCTAAATTTTAAATGCTCTATGCTTCTCATCACATGATATATTGGCATAATATTTCCGTCATCTCCTTGTTGTTACCTGTGGTATCGTTCTCTCTACCCTTAATAACCCTATTCCCACCTCAATCTTATTTACGATATGTCTGTAAAATATGTTCCTATGTTGTTAAAGTTTCTTGATGATCTGCATAGATTGTACTTGCCTTCCAAATTGCTTTTCTGGCTTCTCCCCTAATCTTTTGTTTGTTACTTCGTGCCGATTGAGTTAGAAAGGAGTCCTATACACATTCCCTGACTCCTTCACCTATCTCTTCAGCCCAGTTAACATTGGCTTAATTGAAATACCCAATGATAAATATTTCATGTATATTAATAATTTCTTGAATATCTTATTTTCTGCTTCCATCCCTCATCCAGAAATGGAGAGAGCATACAAACACAGAACATAGGATCACGACCTTCGGCCTACAATATCAATTCTTATTATGATGCCAATTTAAACTGCATATCTGCCTGCGAATGGTCTATTTTTTGCTTATGAGTGTGATTAACCTTTGATTCATTTTTATCTTGATTAAAAAATATCATATTTGTTTCCTTATCGTTGTATCTATTTTTTCAACTTTCAAAATTTTTGTAGCTTCTTTCCAGGTCTGGTCTTTCCAATATATGTTTGCCTCCAGCTCCTGTATTTTATTATGGATGTTTTTTTAAAGCAAACAGTTTATATCCACAGTAAGTTTGTAACAAAATCTAGATCAGTTGGTAAGGTGGGCCAAGGAATAGAAAATAGAATTGAACTCGGACAAGTGTAAGATGACTTTGGTACGTCAGTATTGCTGGACTTACATAGTTAATGGTAGACCTCTGGAGAATAGAGAGATCTGGGAGTGCAGGTGTACAGTTCCCTGAAAGTGGGAAGTCATTTGGACAGGGAGACGAAGAAAGCGTGAATCATTACACTTGTCTTCATTGGGATGAATACTGAATGCAAAGGTTAGGACATCATGATGCAGCTGTACTGGTCATTGGTGGGACCACACTTGGAATTCTGTGTGTAGTCACCCAGCTATTGGAAGGATGTTATTAAGTTGGAAAGGATGCAGAAGAAATGTACCAAGATGTTACCTGGGCTTGTGGCCTTGAGATAGTGGAAAAAGTTGAATAGGCTGGGACTTTTTTCTTTGAAGCATAGGAGGCTGAGAGGTGATTTAATTGAGATGCATAAGATCAAGGGGCATATGATACAAGGGGCATGGATAAAATGAGTGTCTTTTTTTCCAGGTCAGAGGATTCTAAAACTAGAGGGCATAGGCTTAAGATCCTCAGAGGCAACCTTTCACTTAGAGGGTGGTCCATATTTGGAATGAACTGCTAGAGAACTGAACGTACCGAAGTGAATATAATTATGACTTTTAACAGAGATTTGGCCAGATATAGGGATAGGAATGGTTTAGAGAACAATGGGCCAAATGCAAACGGGACTAGCCCAGTACACCAACTTTGTCAGCATAGACAATGTGGAGCAAAGGTCCCTGCTGTACAGATTTATGAGTCTATGAATTACTAGATTTTACTATAGTAATCGTGCACAACCAAAGCTTGACGGAGACAATTTGGTGAAGTTTTATTTTTTATATAAACAATAAAAAATATCATAAATAAGCTAAAATATTTTCATGCACATTTACACATTTCAGTTCTTGCAATACTGTTAAAAAAGCACACATTGAAGCCATAAACTGGTTTCCTGGTGGTCTCACAAGCCTTTAATTTTCTTAATGTTAATTGGGAATATTGAGGACTGCTCAGTGTAAAACCAAAATTCCAGATATGGAAATACAAAATGCTAAAATATTTGCTCTGAAATCGAGATGTGGATTCCCAGGTGAAATTACATGCCAATCATGCACACCACAACGCCTTTGGTAATGTTGATAGTGTACCCTGTGACCTTAGCCGTTCGAATCACACTCTCCTGGGCCTTCAGGGCAATATCAATTGACCAAACTCGGATCTCTGTGGCATTACATGCCCTCCATGCATGATCTCCATGGATTTGCCAATATGCACACTAGGACAACGTTGGCATTGCTAATAGTGCACAGTGTGACTTCCATGGTAATGGCAAGGATTAATTTTATTCAGCACGTTGTATTCTATTTTCCTGGTCAAGCAAAAGATAAAATCCCGTTCTTTACTTTTGCATAACAGGTGGAAAGGATAAGAGTCCTACACAATTACATTATCTCAAATTTTGATTCAAGGACATAATTCAGGTTACTGGCAAAGCCAAACCACTTGGACAGAACATCTACATACAGTTCTTACTCATTAACAAATAACCTGGTCAATGAATATGATGGAAGGCCATAAAAAAACCCATGGACCCAAAGTTAACACCTTCACTATTGGGGTTTTGGAACAACTCGCATGTCGCTGCACAGTCTTGTTGGTGTATATCTACTGAGATGGTGGTAAGATTGTACATCTTATCATCCTGAACCAGATGACTATCATTAATTAAATCCCAGAGTGGATAGTCAAAGATTAGAGAAACAACAATTCCTCTTTATGAAGGTGGGTATATGGAACATCTGCCTAAAGAGTAGTTGAGGCAGGTACAAAAAACAACATTTAAAATAAATTTGGACAGGTACATGGATATTTAGAGAGCTATGGGCCGAATTCAGGGAAATGGGAACTCGCTTGCATCTTAGCCAACATGGTCAAGTAAGCTGAATGTTTTGTTTCCGTGCTGTATAACTCTGATTTTATAGTGGCTGGTCAAATGCTCTCAGTATATCATAGTTTTAGGATACAACATCAGCGATCAGCTGCAAGTAACAAAAAATGCAACCCATTTATATTAAAGCAGCACTAATACAGTTTATAATATCCCAGAGTTTTGCCTTTTTAATTGGTAAAACCAGTAGAAAATTAATATCTTAAGGATGTGTTTGACCTTTGAGCTAACCCCAACCTGTATGTGTAGGGTTATGACACAGGTTTATCCTCTGCAAGGGCGCTGAATATATGTGACACATAATGAACATTCTCTGTCATGCAGCCTTCAGCACAAGTGCAAACAAATTAAAAAAACCTGGGCAGCATTAAAATAATTGTGAAATATTTCCAGAGGAAGGAACAAAAGAATCCAGAGAGTGAATGCACCTGCACTGCGTGTGTCAGCTATGCCTCAGTAGCTACCACTCATATCTGTGTTCAAGCATCACTTTAGGTATGTGGGTTGTCAATCCACTGCCATACTGAGGGACTGATCGCTGTCAGAGGGGCAGTACTGAGAAATGACTGTACAGTCCGCAGTCCGTCACTCAGTCGTCAGAAGGACACTGCAGGAGGATCACTGCACTAACACATCAACAGACTGGAGGAGTTGCTCCATTGTCAGAAAGGAACACATGTTCCACAGTCAAAGGACTCTGTCGATGGGAATGGTACATTATTTAAAGAGCAATATTAAAGTGGTACTGTGGGTTATATTAGAACAATTTGAGTAGGGAGGAACTGCAGGTGCTGGTTTATACCAAAGTTAGACATAAAGTGCTGGAGTAACTCAACAGGTCAGGCAGCATCTCTGGAAAGAAAGGATGGGTAACGTTTCAGGTTGGAACTCTTCCTCAGTTTGAAGATAAGTTCCCATCCAAAATGTCATCAATCCTTTCTCTCCAGAAATGCTGCCTGACCTGCTGAGTTACTCTAGCACTTTGTGTCTATCTTCTTGTATTAGAACAATATTGACTCTTATACTCAATGCCCCAACCAATGAAGGCAAACATACTTTGCCTTTGCTAACATTAAAACTACTTGTATTGCCACTTTCTGCATTCTGAGGACTTGAATCCCAAAGTCTCTTTATACAGCAATGATGTTTAAGGTCTTGCTGTTAACTGTATACTTTCCCCTTACAATCGACCTCCCAAAGTGCAACACCTCACACTTGCTTGGATACAACTCCATCTACCAAGTCTCCGCTCATATCTGTAATTGATTTATATTTTGCTGTATCCTTTGACAGCCTTCATCATTGTCTGAATCTCTATCAATTTTGGCGTTGTCTGCAAACTTACTAACCAACCTATTTGCATTTTCGTCCGAACCTTTCACATATATCATAAATGTAGGACATAGGAGCAGAGGTAGGCCATTCGGCCCATCGAGTCTGCACTGCCATTCCACCTCTATCTTCCACCATGGGGGAAATCATCCACTCAGAATCCCAAGAGGACAAATCTCCGCTTGGTGAAATATACACCTCGGAGGCATAGCTTCAGAATAAGGCATCACCAATTTAAGTTGGAGATGAGGAATTTCTTCTCTGTGGTGAATCTCTGGAAAATACCTAGAAATGGGTGGGTTTCTTGAACATATTCAAGGCAGAGAAAAAATATTGAAGAACATGCTTGGTAGGCCCTACTGCCTTCTATTTCAGAAGAGAACTTCAGTTATTCATAGGTAGCGAAAATGTAATAGTGAGATAGTGTTAGGATTGTGTGTGAGTTGCTATTCATGATATACTCTGCAGTAACCGCACAGAACTGCTGTAGTGCATTTTGATAACGTGTTATGCTGAGGATGCAAGAAATGAACATGACCTTGAAGAATACAGGTGTGTTATTTAGAAGTACATTGAAATGACCTGCTCCTCCTCATCCAATGCTCTAGTTTGGCTCTTGGGGTACTGATTTCTTTGGGAAGCTTCAATGGCACTATATTGTCACATGTACCCACACGATCCCCAGCCCGAGGTCTCTCTCCACTGTGCCTCTGCTCTCACCTTTGGGATTAGGGTCAAGAAAATATAGACGAAAGGCCCTGCCTGCGTTAAACCTTCAGGGTCTGTAGTACTGTGTATGAAGCCGTGTTTGACAACATTTTGCAGAGGTCATCCCTTGCACAAAACATAGAAAAGAAACAAGGTAGGGCCGGAAACATGGCGACGTGTAATCTACTATTTTGACACTATTGTATTTAAGTATGATTGTGCCTATGTAGAGTAAGAATTTTGACTGAACTGGATGCAAAAAAGAAATTTCACCATACCTAGGTACATGTGACCTTGGTACTTACGGACCAGTTCACTGCAAATCATTTGCTCTTTTGTTGATTCTGCATTTTAAAGGGTGATACGTTCAAATCCATAGAGAGATACTTGAATATTTTAAATTAAAATCATTTAAATAAAATACTCCGAGTTGATGTGTGTGCTACTGAGACAAGGCTGATATCGTTGTAATTTGAGCATTTTGGGAGGTTGGTTTAGAGATGGATTATCTTTACAGATTATCTGACAAAGTGACCAATGGCCATGCAAATGTCATAAGCTTTTTAAACAGAAGGGTTGCATAATGGACTAAAAGTTGTACAATACTGATGCGTTTTGCAAAGTCGAATTGAAACTGGATATTTTCAAATCACAGCTCAAAATACACAATGTTAACAATTAACTTGCTGCATGCCAACAATCTGGCTGTAAAAATCTTGGAACCAGTCCATATTTATACTCTATGTTCAGCACAGCTGTCGGCCTCACATACACTACCACATTTTGTCTCGAATGTTAGTCATAACAGGCAAAAAAACTGATACTGTGTACTTCATTTGGGGTGAGGGGGTGGGGACAATGGGCAGGACATGGAGGAAATGTCCTTCTGTCAGATACTAATGGCTCTGGGATCGGAGAACAACCCTTCTATGGCAGCCTGACCTTTGCCTGTAGAAAGGAGTCATGGGCACATTTAAAAAAGAAACGTTCAATTTGCAAAGCATATTCAGCCAACAGTTTGTGTAACAAGTGGTGAATATCGTGTCATTTACACCCTCCTGTCTCCTCATCACAGTCTAAATCTCCTTTCAGCAATGACTGAAAAGCGTATTTTAAACCCAAAGTATGTTGGAATTGTAGCCCATGATGCTTCTTAAAGCTTTTCCAAAATTGATCAATCATGCTTTCCCACATTTCCCTTTTTTCTCTTTGCGCTGGAATTTTCGAAGTCTTCTTGTCCACACATCTCGCCACTGAATGACAAGACTGTTTTTATCAGCCAGGAGACCTCCAAGCCTCTCAGACGTGCTGTCGAAGTTCCCCATCACCAGGTAGTTCTTGCTCATTTGAATTTTTGGGCACTTGCAAGCCAAGTCCTTCATATTGATCCACAAAGATTGGTCTGCCCGTTTGATCCTCTCGTCTCTGCTCTTATAAACTGATATGATATTCACAGTAAACTTTGCCCATTCACTCACTGTGTCCATATCCAGAACATTAACCTGAATGGCTGGGAAAGGTAAAAAAAAGTCAGCTGTCAGATGTGATTCAGTCAGATTGTCAAGACATTAAGCAACTAATAACACGTTTCACCAACATCTAAAAACAACTTCAGAAAAAATGTGGCATACAAGTACATAGTTCTATTAAAATGGCAACACAGATAGACAGATTGGTGAAGAAGGTATATGATATGCTTGCCTTCTTGGTGCGTGGGAATGAATACGAGAGTTGGGACGTTATGTACAATATTATGTTGGTTAGATTGCACTTGGAATATTGTGTGCAGTTCTGGTCCCCATGCCAGAGATGCGAAATCACCTAATCCATAACCATCCATAGGGAATCTCAGGGAATGATCGATACCCATCAATGATGAATCAAAGGGACTGGTTGACATTCAGCTCTCTAATTCCAAGGAATCACATGGGTCAGTTGACACAGTGGTACTTCAAAAAGAGTTATATGCCTATATCTTCTCACAGTGGGTCAGCAGCCTTCTGGAAATGTACACATCCAGGGTGTGAAATGAATATTTCTCAGCAGTGTTTGCCATGGAGAAAAACTTGGATGCTAAGGAATTTGGGGAAGTTCATAGTGATGTCTTGAAGAGAGTCCACATTGCAGAACAGGAGGTGCTGGATGTATTCAAATACATAGAGGTAGATAAATCCCTGGGAAATGATCAAGTGTACACTGGGACATTGTGAAAAGCTAGAGAAGAAATTGTGGGTCTGCTGGCAGAGACATTTGTATTGTCGATAAGCATGGGAGAGCTGCTGGAATGTTCGAAGGAGGCAAATTGTGTGCCTCTAAGGAAGGCTGCAAGGAAAACCTTCAGTGAGTTTAACATCAGTGATGGGAAAGTTATTGGAGGGAGTCTGAGACACGGGACTACAGGGTACTTGGAATGACAAGGTCTGATTGGGAATAATCAGCACAGCTTTGTGTGTGGGAAATCATGTCATAAATGTGAATTTGTATTTTAAGGAAATTACCAAAAAGAGTGGTGATGGCAGTGTGGTACATGCAGACCACATGGTCTTTAGTAAGACCTTTGACAATGTATGGCACACTGGGCTGGTTCAGAAGGTTAGATCACATGGGATCCAGGGTGAGCTATCCAAATGGATTTTTAAAAATGGCTTGAAGGAGGAGACAGAGGGTGGTTGACGGTTGTTTTTCAGACTGTAGGCTTGCAAACAGTGTGTGCCGCAGAGATCGCAGCTAGGATCACTGTTGTTTATCTATATTAATGAGTTAGTTAAGAATGTAGGTGGGATAGTTGGTAATTTTGCAGATTAAACTGAAATTGGTGGTATAGTGAAAATGAAGAGGCTCATCTAAGATCACAATGGATTGTTGCTCAACTGGACCAGTGGGCCAAGAAATAGCTGATGGAGTTTTATTCAGATAAATGCAAGGTTTTCCACTTTGCTAACACAGATTTGCTTATAACTAACACAGTGAATGTTAGGGGACTGGAGAGTGTTGATGAACAGAGAGACTGGGGGGTTGCCATGAAAGTAGCGACACAGGTCAACAGGGTGGTGAAGAAGGTGTTTGGCATGCTCGCCTTTATAAGTCAGTGTATTGAGTACAGGAGTTGGAATGTCACGTTACAGCTGTATTGGATAAGGCCACATCTGGAGTCTTGTGGGGAGTTCTGGTTACCCTGCTATAGGAAGGACGTCATTCAACTGGAAAGGGGTGAAAATATTTATGAAAATGTTACCAGATCTGCAGTCTTGAGTTATAAGGAGAAGTTATATAAGGTGTTTTCTCCTTGGAGCATAGAACCTGCCGGGGGGGACCTTGCAAGGGTTTATAACATCACGAGGTGAATGGCCACATTCTTTCCCCATGGTAGAGGAGTCTAATACTACAGGTTACTGGGGAAAGATTTTAAAAGGACTTGAGGAATGTCTTTTTCACAGAGAGAAGTGCGTATATAGAAGAATGTAATAAAGCGGGTACACTTACAATATTTAATGTAAAAGACATTCAGTTAGGTACTTGGATAGGGAAGGATTGGTAGAATATGGACCATGTACAAGCAAATGGGATGCTTTCAATTGGGCATCTTTAACAGTAGGATCAAGTTAGACCAAAGGTCCTGTTTCTCATGCAGTCATACAGTATGGAAACTTGTCCACACCAACCAACATGTCCCATCTACACAAGTCCCACCTGCCTGCATTTGGCCCACATCCCCCGAAACCTGTCCTATCCATGTACCTGTCGAATTTTCTTAAACGTCTTGCCTCAACTACTTCCTCTGGCAGCTTGCTCCATAAATCCACCAACCTTTGTGTTTCTGCGTTGCGTACTTCTATGGCTCTCTGACTGTGAAGCACTTTTGAAGATTGATGAGCTTAGTCCCATACCACTAATATCCTCACAAATTTTCCCATCTACCAATTACTTCTTGATAAATAAAACCTCGGAATTTGCTTATTGATATCCAACGCAAGAGAATCACGGGAATGATCATGGTCCATCTGTGGGCAATCCTAACAACTAACCCATGTCCATCCATGAGGAATCGCTTGATTCATATCCATCCCCGGTCTAATCACAGGCATTCCCGGTGTCATCAATATTCATTCCATTGCGATGAAAGGTCCTGGCCCTGAAACTATTTCTCTTTTTACAGATGCTGTCTGGCCTGCTCATTGTTTCTGTAATTTTCTGTTTTATTTTATCTCTGAGGAATCACAGGAACTAATTGATATTATAGAGTATACAGCACAGAACAGGTCTGTCGGAACAACTCATCCATGCCGACCAAGTTGCCAACCTGAGCTGTTCATGTACCTGTCCAAACACTTTTTAAATGTTGTAATTGGACCCGCCTCTGCAGCTTTCCACACACCCACCACTAACAATTCCCCCGGCTGCAGAATTTAGAACCAGAAAGCACAGGTTCTAAGCTAGGGATCGGCTATTCATGACAAGGATGAAACTTAATTCCCTGATGTAAGTGAATCTTCAATATTTTCTCCAGTGCAGTGAAGGCTCAATTACTGACAATATTAAAGGCAGAAATGAATCGATGTAGGATTCTGGAAGAATTAAAAGATATGGTGTAAATGTAGAAAAGAGGTGCTGAGGTAAAACATCAGGAACAAACTCATTGAATGTCAGATAGGCATCAGCTGTGGTTTTTTTCATTCAGTCTCAGAGGGAATTACCAGATTGGTATACATCCCGCGGGTGTCACCTGAATCATAACCAAACACGGAGAAATCACGTAATGAACCACGTGGATAGGAAAGGTTTAGAGGGATATGGGCCAAACACAGGCAGGTGGGACTAGCCGAGATCTTGGTCGGCATGGATGAGTTGAGCTGAGGGGCTTCTTTGCGTGTTGCATGCGTTTATGTCTTTATGACACTCCTTTAGTCACAGATCACAGAGAAAGTGGAGATCAGCCATTGTGCTGAGTGTTTTAATTTAGGATGTAAAAGTTTGTGGGAGGTTTGAGATTACCGTAGTCTTTCTTGCAGTATTTTTTCATGTTAATCTTCAAGTTGCCTTTCACAGGTTTGCAGTATGATTCACAATCTGTGAATTAGAAAAAGGAATGTGATGATGAAATAATATACGATAAAAGGGAGAGAATACTGGAGTCAAAATTACAGGTCAATAATCCCTCTCATCATTAACCACTAATCATTAACTTTAACATGATTCCATTCCCATCGTACAAACTCAAACAATGACAACACAGAGTTGTGGAAGGAGAGGGATGATGTAAGATGATGTCAAGACATCCCCCTCTATGTCAGCAACACAAAGAGCTGGTCATCAACTTCAGGAAGTAAGTTAAAGTACACAGCCCAGTCTGCATCAATGGTACTGATGATAGTCAAGAGCTTCAAGTTCCTAGGTGTACATATCACCAACAATTTGACCTGGTCCAACCACATCAATGCCAAGGCTAAGAAAGCACACCAATGCCTTAACTTCAATAGGAAATTTGCATGTCTTCAATAACTCTTACCAATTTACAGAAATGCAACATAGAAAGCATCCTGTCTGGATTTGGTTTGGCAACTGCTCTACCTCCCTTTTGCAACTGGATCCTTGACTGACAAAACGTCAGACCTCAATCAGTGAGGATAGGTAACAACATCTCCTCACTGACCATCAACACAGGTGAAACTCCTTGCGTTGTGCTTAGCCCCCTGCTCTACTCCCTTTACACACATGATTTGTGGCTAGGTAGCGCTCCAAAGACATCTATAAATCCGCCAATGACACCACTGTGCTTGGTTAAATGAATTACCAATGGTGTTAATGAGTCGGTGAACAGGGGAGAGATAAAACTAGTGGTTGAGTGTTGCCGCAACAACACCAACCTCTCGTCCAAATTCAACAAGACCAAGGAACTGATTGTTGATTTTAGAAAGGCGGTTGGAGGACCACGTGCTCCGTCTGAAGAAGGGTTTCGGCCCGAAACGTTGCCTATTTCCTTCGCTCCATAGATGCTGCTGCACCCGCTGAGTTTCTCCAGCTTTTTTGTGTAACCTTCGATTCTCCAGCATCTGCAGTTCCCTCTTAAACACTGCTAGTTTTAATTGGTGGGTCGGTAATGGAGATAAATCGCAACTTCAAATTCCAAGACTGTAACGTCTCAGTTTACCTGACCTGGGCTCAGAACATAGATATAATTACTAAGAAAGTGCACCACGCCTCTACCTTCCTTGGAAGGCATCCTGACAGAAGACCATGGCCTTCCAATTCCAATGTACAGGGCGACAAAAGGCTGTAGGGTGTGGTCCATCTATGGCACAGCCCTCCCCACCATCAAAAGCATCTACATGTGGTGCAGCTTCATGACTTCACCTGCACTTCATGTTGCCCTCAGCAAAGCAGCCAACCTAATCAAGGAGTAGGAAAGAACTGCAGATGCTGATTTAAATCAAAGATAGACAAAACCTCAGCGGAACAGGCAGTATCTCTGGAGAGAAGGAATGGGTGACATTTCAGATCGAGACTGAAGAAGGGTCTCAACCTGAAACGTCACCCATTCCTTCTCTCTAGAAATGCTGCTCGTCCCGCTGAGTTACTCCAGCAATTTGTGTTTATAATCAAGGTGTATACATGTAATGGTATAACTTGGCTGGATAGCATGCAAATAAAATGTTTCACTGTATCTTGGTACACGTTACAATAATAAATCATTCCCAATACCCCGTGAATGTCTGTTGTATCTAGAAATCTATTGATCTATTTCTTAGAAATATTCAGTAGTTTGGCCATTACAACCCTCTGTGATAACAATTTTTACAGTTTCTATGCCCTCTGATGACATCTTTTCTCATCTCATTGTAAATATCTTGCACTGTAATCTGACACTGTGACCTTATATTTGAGATACCTTAATCAGGCAAAATATCCTTCTGGCTTGCAGTCTGTCTAGCCCTGTCAGAATTTTGTCTCAATTAGATGCCATGTCATTCTTCTGAAGTCCAATGAAGGCAAACTGAGCTGATTTAAACTCTCCCCATAAGACAGATTCTGCAAGCCAAGAATCCATTGGTAAATCTTCACACCCTCTGGCAAATGTATCTTTTCTTCGGCAAATAGACCAAAATCGCACACAATAGTACAAATGTAGATCACCAAGGCCCTGTATAATTATAGCAAGACATCCCTATTCCTGCATTCAAATCCTGTCAACCTAAGGCCAACAATAATTTAATTTACCTTTTTAACCACTTTCTCCAGCTATGTGCTTGTTTTCAGTGTACAAGAACACTGAAGAAGACGACGTCGGGCAGGATACAGAGGTTCCACCTGTCATCACCATCGATGACTACGAACTTGATTCCGTCCATCAGTTCACGTACCTCGGCTCCACTATCACCGACAACCTCTCCTTGGACACAGAGATTGATAGGAGGATCGGGGAGGCACCTACAACTCGAGTGTGGACCAACCCAAAGCCGACAATGAAGACAAAGATAGCAGTCTACAATGTCTGTGTCAACAGTATGCTGCTGTACGGCAGTGAGACATGGACTACATATGCCAGACTGGAGAGAAGACTCAACACCTTCCACCTGAGAAGCATCCACCGTATCCTGGGCATATCCTGGCAAGGCAGAGTGTCCAGCGCCGAGATCCTGTCTCGCGCTGGCCTTCCCAGTATGTACACTCTATTCAGGCAGCGCAGACTGCGGTGACTGGGCCATGTCCACTGCATGGAGAATGACCGTATTCCAAAAGACATCCTCTATGGAGAGCTGACATCTGGGAGGTGAACAATCGGCCACCCCCAGCTACGTTACAAGGATGTCCGCAAGAGAGATATGAAGGCGCTCGACATCGATGTGTAGTCCTGGGAGAGCCTTGCAGCTGACCGCACGAGGTGGAGAGGTACCCTGAACCAACATCTCAAAACGGGAGAAGAGAAACTGTTGAACGCAGCGGCAGACAAGCGGGCACACAGAAAGGAGCGCAGCAACTTCAACAAACCAGAGACCGCACGCAAATATGGCCTTTGCGACAGAGACTGTCACTCCCGCATTGGTCTCTTCAGCCACAAGCGACGCTGCTCTAGCCGGGGTTTGGAGCAAGCAGCCAACAACTAGGATGCATCACCCATGGTCAGTCGGGGGGGCTACTACAAGAACACTCAAGTCTTTTTATACATGACTACTTTCTAATCAACACAATTTGCTTTTCCCATTGAAGCTCAATCTGTCTACGTTGTCTTAGAAACCGCTGCATCTTTCTTACATCACTCAATTTCACCCAGTTTGTCTGACAAACTTTGAAATCTCACATTCTGTTTCTTAAACCAAAACTGAGGCCAAGCATTGGTTCCCACAATCGTCCACTACGTCACTGCTTGCCATATCAAAAATACCCCATTTATTCCTACTCTATTTCCTGTCTGCCAATCTATTTTTAATCCATACCAATTCTTGTCTCAATACCTTGAACTTTAACTTCACACACCACGTGGGACTTCACAACAACATTCTATAAATCGAAACACACCTCATTCACTGTTCCTCTTATTTGTTCTACCAGTAATACTCTCAAAAGTCTTATAGCTTTGATAAACATGCTTTCCCTTCCAGAAATCCATGTTAACATTATGCAGTCCTGTTGATATTTTCTGCGCATCCTGTTATCTCTGTCTTTATAATAGGCTTTTGCTGAGGTTGAATTTATACCTCAATTTCTGGCTTAGTGGTGAGAATAACACCGTATCATTGCTGCTCTGCACACGATGACACACTGCCCTAAATTCCCAGAGCTCACTTTGTCCACTCATACTCCTGCATCTCCACCTGCCACATCATTCCTTTCCTGGTTATTTCTCCCTGTTGTCAATAATACCTTGATCATCCTCCATTAAAGCAGATAACAGATGTAGCTCTTCTCACTTGTTTTGCAGCAAGCAGTAACAACTGGCCAATAATTATTCTCAGTGAACATTTAAAAAACAATTTGCTGTTATTATTCTTCTCCTCTGAAAAAGTTGGTTTCCTGGTGTCCATTAGGCACTATAACTGCATCTTTTGTTTGAGGTTTTAGCACGGTGTGCAGATCTTTTCATGGCCATTTCACAATGTTTGCTCAGCTTTCGTCACTATTAATTACAGGACTTGTCGCTGATAATTTGTCATTAAGAAGGTCAATGCTGCATTAAGTGAAATGAGAGCAAGTGATTGATTGCTTGACAGTTCCTTCTTTCACTGCTTGTAGGGCTGCAGGCTTCTGATGTGTGTGATGTGGCCCTACCATATCTTTCAGCTGAATCCAATTTGGCATCCATAATGCTTCAGAGACAGTTCCACTGTTCATAAATTTGTGTCATAGGAGCAGAATTAGTCCATTCGGCCCATCAAGTCTACTCAGCCATACAATCATGGCTGGTCTATCTTTCCCATTATCCTGTCTTCTCTCCATAACCCTTGACACCCTTACCAATCAAGAATCTGTCAATCTCCACCTTAAAAATGCCCCATTTCTTGGCCTTCACAGCTGTAAATGGAAAGCAGTCTGCTAACAGGCTGCTGCTAACAGGCTTCCATCACCTGCTGTTCAAGCTGTAAATAAAACGCGGACGGGCTGCAGAGGCCGCTGCTGACAAGAGTCGCGCCGCCCACCGGCGGCGGGACTCTGCGAGCGCACGCCGGGGGCTCCAACATCAAGAACCCGGTGTGCGACCTCGCACCACCCGGCGTGGCTTTAATGGCCGCGGGGACAATCGCCATCGCCAGCCGGGGGCTTTGACTTTGACTCTGACATCGGGGGGGGGGGGGGGGGGGGGGGAGTGCAGTGGAGAGATAAGTTTATTTAGCCTTCCATCACAGCAATGTGATGGATGTTTATGTAAATTATGTTGTGTCTTGGGTCTATTTGTTTGTAATGTATGGCTGCAGAAACGGCATTTCGTTTGGACCTCAAGGGGTCCAAATGACAATTAAATGTATCTTGTATCTTGTATGTGGCAATGAATTTTGTTCCTTCCTGTTAGCAGACTGCTTTCCATTGTATCCTTCCCCAATTACAATTAAAGCATTGTGTAGTTGCTGAGGTGCAGCCCATCAGTAATGGGTTAGGATCTGAAGAATGTTTGCATACAATGCCTTTGATATTGGGATTGAATCCTGTGGTTGTGTGCTTGCATGAGTCATAGGTAGGATCCCAGGAATACTGGGATATGGTCCCAGGGTACAGTTTCTTCAGTACAGGCATCTAGTCTGGTCTTTAACTGGGATAAACTTTTGCTAAGCATTCTAGACCAGCCATGTGAATATCTGCCACTGTTCCTCGACTGACCTGCCTCTTAACTTGTCATCCAGTACAACTTCCACAGCTCCATTAGAGTTGCCCGTATTTAAACTGAAGGCGTCGGTTCTGAACCTCTGTTGTTCATCCTCAAACTGTACCTAGAATTCCTTTATATTATGGTCATCGCCCCAGTGATCCTTAACCACGAGATCTCTCATTAACTCTCCTTAACTACATGAGACTAAATCTGAAATAGCTTGTTTCTGGAGGGGGGGTCCACAAGGTACTGGGCTAAAAACACTCCACAAATTCTGCTTTTACAATCAGATCTCCATTGATGGTCGCACCTTATCGACAGGTCACATTTTGGAGTCTAAAGACCACTCCTGCCCATGTCTTCCATCACCTGCTGTTCACCCGGCTGGATTCCACATCACCGTCAACTGCCTCTGTATCGCCACTCGGCACTGGTCTGCTGCTTTCCTTCATTAACGTCACCCCAACTCCTTTTCCCTTTGGCTGGTTCTATTCAATTGCCTAGCTAATGGAAGCTTAACATACCTCCTATAGCACAGAACTGTATGCAGTAGGCCAACTGTAGTCTCACCAATGACATTCTGCTGTATGTCTTTCTCTCGAGTGTGTGAATCTAAAATTAGAGACTATATATTTAAGGTGTGAGGGGAGAAAGTTACAGGAGATCTGGAAAAAGTTGCCAGCGAATGTTTTAAATGCAAGTATAATTATGATATTTAAAAAGCAATTGGACAGGTACTTTTAGGAAGGAGTATCGGGGATGTGTTGACCGAAGGGCCCGTTTTTGTACTGTATATCTCTTGTATACTGTATATGTACTTTATTCTTCTCATCAATCCATTCTCTTTTGATTTGTTTGATGAATACACTATACTATACATCCATGTTGCTCCATTCTCCCAATGACACCTCACAAGCATCCTTGTGCTTTCCTAGGCAAGACATAAAGAGAGGGTGTACCTCTGGAACAACATCCGTCCTTCTGCGAGTGGTTTAGCATGGCCAGGTACACCTCACTTCCCATTCAGGGTGACATGCTGGGCATTGATAACAGCAGCTACTAGCCAGGTGCCACCTGCTGCGGAGACACAGGCAGAAGCCATACAAGCTCCCAGTGCCTTAATGCTGCCTCACTGATCGAAGCACAGTATAGATCTGTGCTTCCTGGGAGCAGCGTGTGCAAGAACAACGAGCTGCCATGTCAGCAGAGATGCCATCTGTGAGTTAATCGCTCTTAGGATGCATGAGTATCGAACTGACTTCATGGAGACGTCTGCAGGAATGCAGGGTGCGAATGCGTCAGTCATATCTGGCATAGATCAGAAGCTGAAAGCTGAGAGAGCAGTCTGGTTGCCAACAGTGATGGATGGTGAGGGAGGTATTGCCTTGTAGTTCTAGGCCTTTATAGGAGGGACATAACAACATTGTCTTTATACCTAAATATTGTGCATGCAATGTTCTATTTGAACTGATTATTCATTATTTAATTTTAAATTAAAATTATGCTGATAATTCAAATTCTTGCAAGACTGAATTTAACATTGGACAGGTTATGATGTTGCTCACACCAACAATGCAAAGGCAGATAAAACTTGTTGCAGTCGTTCAGATAATTCC
Source organism: Leucoraja erinaceus (assembly GCF_028641065.1). Taxonomy (NCBI): domain Eukaryota; kingdom Metazoa; phylum Chordata; class Chondrichthyes; order Rajiformes; family Rajidae; genus Leucoraja; species Leucoraja erinaceus. The sequence continues at coordinate 18,360,658 of NC_073396.1, forward strand.
CTTCCTAATGGCAAATGACTGCAGCCTATTGGATTCATTCATCCATTCTCTGCATTAATGTTGCTTGACTTATGCTATTGATCACGACCTTGTTGGGCTGTCTGCTGATATCTGGCAAAGTGAATCCCTAAGAATGAAGGAGAATGAGAGCTTTCAGGATATGTGACATTGACTCCAAGGAAATTCTGAAACCTGTATCAAACTAAGGTTTACTGCTGGGAGGGCTGCCTGTATGTTTCTTCTTAAATACAGAGTGGAAGCAGCTTCTCTAATGTCACAGTGAACAGCAAACTGTGAGATTAAACTTTACAATGCATGGAAAGCGCCTGAAGAGGGATTTAAAGCTAGTTGTAGTTTCCTGCTTTGAGTTGTGCTGCCTTATAATTGTCATCCCAATGGAGCTCATGGCCCGATGGTGACATGCCTGCAAGATGATTAACATCATTGGGTACATGTCTAACATTGGAAACATGCCAGATGCACCCCTGTAGATCACGGCCAGGGGCACCCGATTTAATTTTGCAATGGAAGTGATCTGGAAATGCTCACAATAGCAATTTACTAAATTAAATTGATTTTACGGCTAATAGTGCTGAAAAAGCTTGTGATAAAAATCTAACCTTGAGGTGTGCATTTCAACAATTTAAGAAAGATCACACTGCAAAGCTTCACTCTGCTTCTAACTGTATGTCCTTGATCTTGGAGGTGTCAATGTCGTGGTAGGTGCAGCACAAACAGGCTGTGTCTGGCCAGTGTACTGCAGCATGACTGTGCTGGTCAGTGTAGTGTGCAGTGTCCTTGGCTGTCCTTGGTCTGAGCAGCACTAAACGGCTTGGTCGGTACCAATCAAAAACAGCTTTGCCTGGTCAGTGCAGCCAGGATCACGAGACTTCTTTGAAAAGTATCTGGATATAGGAGTACACTTAAGTAGGAAATTAGGAGAGTAAAAAGAAGCCACGAGATATCCCTACATACACAGGCTTGCATGCGCTCGCACATACACACAATAAAATAAGGTATAATAATCCCTATATTCTTTGCAAATTATAGTACAATAAACCTCTGTACAATAATAAACCTCACATATTCTCTACAACACAAAATAAATATTGTATTAACTATACATTATAGTATAATATATTTTGCTTATTTCTTATATATTACAGAATAATTTCACACATTGATAGGTCAAACATACAATAACATGATATAATAGACCACATGTTCTCCGAAAATAAGATACAAATAGAATCATTCTTATAAAGTACAAGTTTTGCACACGCTCTCTGTAATAGTTTCATAACTCCCACAATACGGTGTTATTATTTTAACATATATTCTGATCAATATATGAAAGTAGTAACTTACTGTTAAGCACAATAATACAAGGTATAATAGACTACATCCTCTGAAAAAGATATCATAAATCACAGATGCATAATTACTTACTGTAGAATACAGTATAAGCCTCATATGCTCCCAATGCAATACAGTTTTATAATTGCCATGACCACACAATGCAGTATAAATATTGCCTGTTTCTCACAGACACAAAGACATACTGAACAATGCTATATAATCATGTGCATCCTATGTCCAATACATTATACGTGCAATATTGGGTAATAAACCACATGCGTTGTGTACATGACAGTATAATAAATCTCACAGCCTCAGTGTATAAAACTACACACAAAACTATAAGAAAACTGTCGATCTCAAATACATTCAGGAATTGTACTCTGCCATGTCTACCTGGCCTGGAAATCTTTCACGAATCACTTCTCGTAAATAGTTCTCTCCCCCATAATAATATTATTCACTTCTCCCACAAAAAAGATTAAATATTTCAAACTCTTGGGTGCTGGTCATATCGTTAAATAAGAGAAATTCTTCTTGTCTGCCAAGCGTAAAGCAAAAATTTCATTTTTACTGTTTGTACTTTGTGAACAGTTTGACTTCATCTACAGAGTACAATGTGGTCATTCACACAGCTTTCTCCAGTCAGATATGGTGAGCAGGTGTACTTTAGGAATGTAGGCATAAAATAACAATAGTCTGGGCCAAGGTATGCTCAGAAATTGGGTAACTCTTTCTCTGAAACTCGAATAAGCGTGTAGGAAATTTTAAGAAATGCAACACATGTTGAACAGGTGCTGATCTACACAAGATTAAACGCCTAAGAAGCTGTGGCAGTGGTGTGTCAATACATTCCTCACACACTCACTGAGAGTTAGTTGCACTGTCCTCAGCTGTGTCTCGGAGTTAGAGATGTGAAATATTCTTCTTCAACAGTCCCTCAGGGTGAGGACTTGTTTTCACTCCATCATTTTGATGAGTGGAAGACACGGTGCATGATGCTTTTTAAAGTGGAATGGCCACAGCTTACCTGAAGCTATGTGGCCTCGGCAGAGTGAGATCGTTTTCCAAAAGCAAGGGAAGATGATTGGAGACTACCCTGGACTATATGTGAATTCAGTCTCAAACTTACACACCAACAAAATACTTTTTCCCAGAGCCCCCCCTTAACTGCCCATAATAGTCCTTTCCCTGCATTAGATTGGTCAATCATAATTTCCCTTTGAAAAATCCACGCTGACTGATCTTGTCACACTTCGTATGGTTTTCTGTTTAAAATCGACACTGAATATTTTATAATTGACTGTAGCATTGTCTCCACATCTCAGGTTAACCAGTGTATAATTTCCTGAAGATAGGCACAAAATGCTGGAGTAACTCAGAGTGTCAGGCAGCATGTCTGGAGAAAAGGAATGGGTGACGTTTCCGATCATAGCTTAAGTTGGGTCTGTATTCTTTGCAGTTTAAAGAATGGTGGTGGGATCTTATTGAGGCATGTCATCGATGGCCACGAGGATATGGATTTGAGGCCTGGTAAGTCATAAGTGATGATCAAACTGAATGGCAGCACAGGATGGAGTGCAGGTGACCTACACTATAGGTCCCTATGCAGGTCCCTATATCCTTACGTCCTTTCCCAAAACTGCCTTTCATCAGAAATGACCAAACATTCTACTAATAATATATAATGATGTGTAACCTATTCCATAATCCTAACCAATAAGTCCACCACAGACCCCATTCCAAATGCCTTTACTTTGTTCCACTTCTTTATCATTGCCACACTGTTTCCCACTTTCAATAAGCTTTCCACAGTAGCAGCATTATCTATAATACAAATGTCAAACTGTTCAACTTTTGTATGATCATTTTTACAACCTTTAAACACCATACCAGAACAAAGATCACCCTAACCATCCTAATCAGATGCCTCATAGATGCACACACAGTGGTCAAATTCCAAATCTTCATTGACTCCTTCACTAAAACATATCAGAAAATGATTCTTTCACTATACATTTGGGACAATCTCTACACAAACCTGCACACGATCCTGTTCGACAAATTATCCACAATGAAATCCTGCAATAGTTTACAAGTAATAATATATATAGCAAAGAGCACCCAACAGAAACAATGGTCCAGATGTGGCTATCAAGAGAAGTCAAAGGTAGTATTACATCAAAGGAACAGGCATAATATTGCCAAAAAAAGCAGGAAGCTTGAGCACTGGGAAAAGTTCAGAATTAACAAAGGATCAAGACGTTGACAAGGAACGAGAAAGTAAAAACAAGATTAAGCTAGTTCGAAAGCCAGAAAACAAATTGTAAGAGCTTTTATAGTTATGTAACAAGGAAATAATTAACAAATTTAATGTGGATCTCACACAAACTCCAACAGTTCAAATTATAATGAGGAATAAGGAATTAGCAGAAAAATAAAACAAGGGATCAGAGGAAAAAATCTTTTCACCAAAAGGTGGTTGCAATCTGCAAAGTAGTGTCTAAGTGGGTGGTGGAAGCAAGCACTTCCACAACATTCAAGAAGTATCATGATGAGCACTTGAATTACTGAGGTATAGATTGAATGTTGGTAAATGGGATCAGTGTAGATGGGTAATTGATGGTTAGTGTGGGCATGTTGGGCCAAAGAGCCTGTTTTCTGTGCTGTGTGACTATATAACACTTTGACATATCTTTAGTTGAAGGCATCATTTGCCCAGTTCTATCTGATTCATCATTAAGTGTAAGAGAGAAGCTGAATATTTCTGGTTGCAAATTGTCATGCATTGGTACTCATGGAAAGTCATTAGTACAGCTTTTTTTTTTTTTAAAGGAGTGGAGCTGTGAAATGTTGATACATGTTTTTGAAATTGAGAAGAAATACAATCAAAACTGAAACCATTTCCAAAAATTAAGGTTTATGATATCAATATTAATAATTCAGATTAAAGCTTCAAATGGGAGTGAGCACTTTGCTGTGCTTGAATTTTTCAAATTTAATTGTAATTATTTTATGTAGGAAAAGAGCACATGTGTCTAGTATTTATAGTCCATTCCTAATTTTTTGCAAGGTGATGTTGAACCCTTTGGAAAGGTTAGTTTTGAACTGATACCATTATCTGGTGAGGCTAGTCCCATAATGTATTCAACCAGATAGGCGGTGTCTAGTCAAAATGGGGAGTAACTTGCATGGGGAACTGTTCCCATGCACCTTGGTTGTAGACTTCACAGATTTGACAGATGTTGGTGGAATAGCCCTAATAAGTAATTACTGTAGTTTCTGTTGGTTGTACACAGCCCTGAAGCAGCAATGGCAGAGTGATTCGATATTTGTAATGATTCATGGGTTATCAATCAAAATAGCTGCTTTTTGAATGTTTTTCAAAGCACTCATCCAGGCAAGTGGACAAAGCACCATCACATTCCTGACTTTAGAGATATAGCGCGGAAACAGGCCCTTCAGTCCACCGAGGCCGACCAGCAATCACCCTGCACACCAACCTACACACGCTAGGGACAATTTTACAACTTACCAAAGCCAAGTAACCTACGTCTTTGGAGTGTGGCAGGAAACCAGAGCACCCAGAGAAAACCTACGCCATCATAGAAACATAGAAAATAGGTGCAGGAGTTGACCATTCGGCCCTTCGAGCCTGCACCGCCATTCAATATGATCATGGCTGATCATCCAACTCAGTATCCTGTACCTGCCTTCTCTCCATACCCCCTGATACCTTTTGCCACAGGGGCCACATCAAACTCCCTCTTAAATATAGCCAATGAACTGGCCTCAAAGGGAGAACGTACAAACTTTGTACAGACAGTACTTGTAGTCAGGATCGAATCCGGGTCTCTGGTGCTGTACGGCAGTAACTCTACCGTTGCTTACTGTGCCACCCCTTGCGGTTTGGAGATTGTGGAAAGTCTATCAGATCTCCAGAGTTGAGTCGCTCACCACAAGATATCCAGCCTCATGCCTGCACTTGTGACTGCAGTAGTTATGTGGCCACTTCAGTAGACTTTCTGGTCAATGGTGGTGTCCCGCAGGATGTTGACGATAGGGGAGTTGGCAGCAGTAATGCCACTGAATTTCAGTAGTACATGGTTGGATTCTCTCTTATTGGAAATGATCCAAAGAAAACCACTGGCTGACTGTTGCCCTCCAAGTCACACAATCCCTATTGGAAACACACCACCAGTGTACTCCCGTACACATAGGAGACTGCAGATGCTAGAATGTGGAGCAAAAAAACAAACTGCTGGAGGAACCCAGCAGGGCAAGCAGCTTCTGTGGAGGCAAATGGATATTCAAAGTTTTGGGTCAAGTACCCAGCATCACTTTCATCACGCAGACTGCAGCAGTTCAAAACCAGGCTTATTATTACCGACTGCAGTCTGCATGATGAAAGTGATGGCCTTGTCATTGTACCTGTTGTTCTCAGAATGAATATAAAATAAACATGTTTTCTGGTTCAATTTGTCATCTTTCATATTCTTTTGCTTTTTAAACTGCATAATTGGTTCACTCAAAGCAGTTCAATATGTTTTTGAATTTTAGATTAATGGTGAGAGCTGCACAAACCTCCAAAAGCTCCAGAAAGAACGAGAAGGAGGCCTGAACGTTCATAACAACACCGTCTTGATGCCAATGGATCACATGGGAAGGATCAAAATAAGCCCTGCCCACAAAATAGCTGAAATAACTCATGCCACATGGCTAGCAGCTTAGAATGGTCTTAACACACTGCATGTTACTGTTTTCTGACACCAAAAACAATGAAGCATACCTTTATAATCTTAAACATACTAAATACCCTGAAATATTTAGGCACACTTAAACATTAGAAAAAATATCAACATTCATAGGTTATAGCCTTTCCTTCATCTCAAATTAACTGCAAAGCAGTTCCTGCACTGGTCCAATCTTGCACAGGTTCTCTCACTGTAAGGAGTGAGGAGCAGCTGTAACTCGTATGGTCTGATTTTCATCTCTGGATGCCTAGGTCAGTGAAGTCAATTGTCAGAAGAACACTGAGAATCACTGAACTAACTTTAGGAGATGGAAATCCTGAAGATTCATCCTGCGGCACAAAGAAATGTGTACAGTACCAGGATCAAATGCTGCCATTTCCGCAAACTCTTGGATAGATTTATTGGTCTGCAGTTTAAATAATTCCAAGTCATTCAAGGAACCTCTTTGCAGTTTAGCTAACATTCATCAATGATATTCTCATTGCCTAATATGGAACCACTTATGTACAGCTATTGAATTCTAATTTTCTTTTTTTCTACTATTGCTGCAGTACATCGTCTGAGACACCACTCTCTCTTTTTCCAAACCAGTACTCTGGCATGTTGTCAGTAACCTCACATTCAGTGCTTATTTTGGCACGTTCTGAATGTTTTCATCCACTTTCCCTGACTCTACGACTCTCTGAATTCTCCTGCCCACCAAACATTTGAATGTTTTAAAAGCTTTCTTCTTCTTCCTCATAATCCCCACTGAATCGCATTGGCTTCTGTTATTTTTAATGTGTTTTTGTTTTCAGTTGTATGTCCACCATCACCTCCTCACATATTCCACTGGAGCTGAAGGAGTCTGCCACTCCCCAGAGCCTCCTCTGTCTATAACTCAGAACCCGCCCATTCTGCACCTCAGCTCCACTTCCCTTCTTTAACTCTATATCTCTTGATATCTGAGACTAATAAAACTTTGCACACTTCAATTTTTAAAACTCCAATTATCCCACCATCCACAGTCCTTTGGAGAGGGAGGAATTAAGTTTCCAACTCTTTCACCCCTACCCGACTAGAATTTTCTGGATTTTCTACCTGGGAAATAGTTACACTCTAATTATCCCATCAAATCTTATTGTCAATACTGCCAACATAGCACCCCTCAGTTTTCTGTACCCAAGTGAATACAAACAAAGTTCTCACAATTTGCCCTCACTCTCTAAACATAGGGGTCATTCTGCGCTGCACTGCCCTCCAGCTTCAGATACACTCTCCCTAACAAAACACTTTACCCTGGATGAGCTGTGGACAAGGCCCAGTGCAAGTCAAACATCACCTCCTGCTCTCGGTATTCCAGACTCCTACCACAGTCTCTATGTAGGGTAGGAGTCTGGAGTACAGAGAGCAAGGGGTGATGCTTCACTTGCACTGAGCCATGACACATCCTGCCCAGATTAAAGTTGGGTAAATGCCTCCACTATAAAGCAATCTTGGTCTCATCCGTTTCAATAGACAATAGATAATAGGTGCAGTAGGCCATTCGGCCCTTCGAGCCAGCTCCACCATTCATTGTGATCATGGCTGATCATCCACAATTAGTACCCCGTACCTGCCTTTTCCCCATATGCCCTGACTCAGCTATCTTTAAGATCTCTATCCAACTCTCTTTTGATAGCATACATAGAATTAGCCTCCACTGCCTTCCGAGGCAGAGAATTCCACAGATTCACAACTCTCTGTGTGAAAAAGTTTTTCCTCAACTAAGTTCTAAATTGCTTACCCCTTATTCGTAAACTGTGGCCCCTGGTTCTGGACACTCCCAACATCGGGAACATATTTCTTGCGTCTACTGTGTCCAAACTCTTAATAATCTTATATGTTTCAATAAGAACCCCTCGCATCCTTCTAAATTCCAGAGTATACAAGCCCAGCCGCTCCATTCTATCAACATATGACAGTCCCGCCATCCCACAAATTAACCTCGTGCCCTACGATGCACTCCCTCAATAGAAGGATCTCTTTGCTCTTATACTCAACTCTTCTTGTTATGAAGGCCAACATGCCATTCGCTTTCTTTACTGCCTGCTGTACCTACATGCTTACTTTCAATGACTGATGAACAAGGACCCCCAGATCTCGTTTCACATTTTGTATATTTTATCTGTACACAAACTTTGAGTTTCTTATATTCAGATTCCTAAATCTCTTCTTCTCTATAGATCCTGTTTTCTCTCTCTTTAGAAACAATTTCAATAGATTTGGCTTCAAAGGAGATGGCTCTTGCCCACAATTAATCCATGAACTGTGGTTTCCTATTCACCATCTCTCTCTCTCTCTCTCTCTCTCACACACACACATATATATATATGTGTGTGTGTAGCTTAGTATCTTTCCATCACACATTCTCTGAGGGGGGTTAGGCTGAAAATTGCACAGGCATTTACACAAGGCTACCTAACATCTATGGTGTCTGAGCACTGCAGAATTGGGAATGTCACCTCCTTGTTCAGAAAAGTAAGTAAGTAAGTAAACTGAACCTCAGTGGTGATGAATATTTTAGAAATGGTAATTAGGGGCAGAATTAACAGTTATTGGAATAAGTATACAATGATTAGTGAAAGCCAGTAATGCTAATTACTGTCCAATCAGTCTATTGGTCATCAGTAAATTCAGCCACATTGTCATTGACAATATCTCCTACTTACCAGTAACTGGTCTCGACACCCAGTTTGGGTTTTGCCAGGTTCATTTGGTACAAGACCTTAACACAGCCTTGCTCTGCAAAGAAAGTGGCTGTGGTTGTCGAAGACCAATCAATCTAGCCTTGCAGGAATTCTTCAGGGCAACATGCTTTGCCTGACCATAGAATCATTATAATTCTGCATGGAAACAGGTCCTTTGGCCCAACTTGTTCATGTCATCCAAGTTGTCTACTTGAGCTAGTCTTGCCTATGTTTAGACCATTTTCTATCCCTGCACAGTCCAAACGCCATTTAAATGCTGTAGTTATACCCACCTCCACTACTTTGGCAGCTCGTTCCATATACCCACCACTTTCTATATGAAAGAAAATGTCCATCAGGTCTTTAAATGTTTCCCCTTTCACCTAAACTTATGCCCTCTGGTTTTAGACTGCCTACACTAGTCCGAGCAATTTCCTCACTTGCCTCCTTTAATAACCTGGGATAGAGTTCACCAGGCCCAGAAAACATCCACCTTAATGGTTTTCAAGGCACCATAGAGTCATAGAGCGATACAGCACGGAAACAGATCCTATGGCCCAACTCATCCAAGCTGACCAAGATAACCATTCATTTCCCCACGTTTGGCCCATATCCCTCTATATATCTCCTATCCCTTTACTGTTCACACCAGATACCTCCTGCTCCTTAATATCAACATTTCCCGTGAATACCAACATACCTCACGCTTTCTGCAGCTTTGTCTATGTCCTTCTCCCTGCTGAATATTGGTACAAAGTAGTCATTAAGACCATCATTCCTTCCTCTGGCTCCAGGTATAAATTTCTTCCATTAGTCTTTGAGTGGACCTACCTTATCCCTGGCTACCCTCTTGTTCCTGATATATATATTTATAAAATGCCTTGGGAATCTTCACAATCCTACATGCCAAGGGCATTTCATCGCCCCTTTTTAGCCCCTCCTAATTTCTTGTTTAAATTCTTTCCTATTTCCTTTATATTCCTCGAGGGTCTTGTCTTATTTTCAGCTTCCTAAACCTTACATATGCTTCCTTTTTTTGTTGACATTAGGGTACATGCGCATAAATCATTGAAAGTGGCTGGGTTTTAGAAACAGAAGCACAGAGTACAAGAACACTGGAGCAAAACAAAAACTGTTACAGAATCTCAGCGGGTCAAGCAGCATCTGTGGAGGCAAAGGGAGAGTCAATGTTACGGGTCGAGACCCTGCCTCTGGACTGAGTTAGGAAGAGACAGTGATGTAAAGAGGTGAGAGCAATCTGGCAGGTGATAGATGGGATCAGGTGAGGAGGAAGAAGATGGAGCTAGGTGTGTAGGGGTGGAGCAGGGAGTCAATAGCTAGTGAGGGTTAGGTCGCGACAGATAATGAGATAATGTAAAGATGGAGTCAGGTGAGAGAAGGGTGGAGGTGGAAGGTGATAAGTGATAAAGGAGGAAATATGGAAACAATGGGGAGAGGAATGAAAGAGTTTTAGATTTTCGGAAGGGTGTGAGGGGAAGAGGGCAGGAGAGAGGAAGCACTTGAAGTATCCTGAGGTTGAAAAATTCAATGCTCATACCGAGCAAGGTGAGGCGTAAATGCTTTCCGATCCTGACAGGCATAGTGAATGAATTCAGAACTTCAGAAAGTGTGGGCTCTAGCAGAGAGGCCATCTTGAAGTAGCCATTGTGAGAGAGGTAGAGAGTGAGACAGCGTGTGGGAGTGGCAGTGTGTGGAAGTGGCTGTGAGGGAGAGGCAGTGAGGGAGAAAGGTAGTGAGGGAGACACTGAGGGAGAGTGTGAGTGAGGGAGAGACTGAGGGAGAGAGGCAGTGAGGGAGAGAGGCAATTAGTGTTTGAGTAGTACATGCTGAGGCTTTGGTTTGTGAGGCCTTTTCAGTAGGCTGAAAAGAGGTACAGGTAAGAGCAGGCAAGGTCTTTTAACTTTACCCTTTTAACTTTATTCTTCAAACTGAATGCAATCAGGAAGGCCATTTGGGCAGGCATAGGCTCCTCCTGTAGGATATGGGAGATGAGGGAATCTACCAGTGTCCCGTGTCACTATGCCTTTGTGAAGTACGTCCATCTGCAGCTCCTGACTGACCGCGTGAGGAAACTGGAGTTGGAGGCACTCAGGTTCATCCAGGATGTTAAAATCATTGTAGATGTGAGTTTAGTGAGGTGGTCACACCTGAGAAGTGGGCAGCAGGTAGTTGGAGGGACTGGTCTTTATTAGTCTAAATGGGTACATAATTATCAACATGAGTTATATAGAGGGATTAGATAGACGGGCTGTTGCCTCTGGAGCGAAGGAGGCTGAGATGTGACATGATAGTGGCTTATAAAATCAGCAGTGGCAGAGATAAGATAGTTAGTCACAGTCCGTTTCATAATGCCCAGCTGTTGGAGGCAGGAACAGTATAAACACTAAAGAGGCTTCTGCACAGGTACCTAAATGAGGGATATGGAACTAATGCAGGCAAATGGGATTGTAACAGATAGGCAGGGTGAATGGGTAGATGAGGTGGGCCGATGTTGCCCATTTCTGTGCTGTACAACTCTATGACCAGTTGGCCGAAGGTCCTGATTCTATATGACCCCATCAGAGGCTCAAATGAAGAGAAAATTTGCGAGCAAGATATATAGGAGATTGGTTTAATGAGAATGATCAGAAGAACCAGCACACTAAGTTACCGGCTACACTGGTCATCAAGGGAAGAGATACCGCTTCAGCCACCTGAATGCAAATGTCCAACAGAAAATGCCATGACCAAGGGAACAGATGGGGAGAGAGCAGGAAGCTGAGTAAATTGCTGCTTGAGGAGAGATTTCTTCACTCAGTGGTGAAACTTTAAAAACTTTCGACCCTGGAAAGTTATAGAGACTCAGTTATTAATTCATACAGAGCGGGGGTTGATAGATTTTTGTACACTCGACAAACAAGGGATGTGGAGATAGGGTGTGAAATGCTGCTGGTGAGTCAGCTGTGAACTTGCAGGTTGAGGAGCTGATGGCTTCTTGCTTTTGTTTCTTATATACTATAGTATAAAGTGAACAGAGCTACAAAGTAGGATGGCATGAAAGACTGCAAGTGTTGGAATCCAGAACAAAAAAACAAACTGCTGGAGGGAACAGGATCAGGCGTGACCTGCTCAGTTCCTCCGGCTGTTATTTCAAAGCTTCAGAGATTATAGTCCACTCACTGTACAGCAGCACACAATGTGCAGTCCTTATATGGTGCCACATGGCTATACAGTCCAGAGTTCTGCACAATGTGCCAGAAAACATTGATTATAAGGAACACAGCCTTCTGAAATGACCCAGCAAGCCACTCTGTTTTATTATGTCTGCTGTGTTAATACAAAAATAGAATAAAACCAGATAGAATACCTTCATTGATCTGGGTGCGAATTCTAGACATAGTAAAGTGTTTCCCAGTCAATCAAAATTGCAAAGATCTTCTTACAGACATCTGAAGATGTACTTAAATTCGGAGAGCTGTTCACAAACTCCTCATGCAACATCCTGGCATAGCCATACTCATAAACTCACACATTGCAGACATCGTGGCATACTCTGTCACCACAGTCCTATTCCATTGACAGGCCAGTGACCAGAAAGGGCAGCACAAGGTATGCAGGTGGGGGAGTAGCCACGGGGGTCCTCAATGTTGACATCTGACCTCCTGAAGTCTTATGTCATCACATCAATAGGAAAATAAATCTCCTGGTTATGAACCGCCATCATCACTTAACTGATGAATCGATTCTTCTTCATGATCAACATTTGCAAAAAGCACTGAAGATACCAAGTACTTTGCATCATGCCTGATGCTAGATGTACACATCACTAGATATCACACCACATACATTACACAGCAGTGTACAGTGCATAGTTCCATTGCTGCATCATACCACATAAGACAGAAATTATATTTAGAGTAAGAGAAACCAATTAGTCCCTTCCTTCGATTCGAGTGATACTTCACTGCTTGAATGGATCACTAAACTAAAGAAATTAGCATTTGCGAAAAAAGTAATGTTAGAGAAATTCATGGATTGAAAAGTGATAAATCTGTAACCTGATGACTAACATCCTGAGGAAATTGTAATGGAAAACATTTTCAAAAAATCCATAAATTCTAGAATAGTTTCTCAAGGATGGAAAGTTTCTATAAAATATAATCCCACTATTTCAGTAGGGAACCACGAAACAACAGGCTAGTTATCCAAATATCAGTCATAAAGAACATGCTGGAACCTATTCATAAAGAAGTGGTAACAGGATACTAAAACAGAAAAACAATTAAATGCGATTAATATGGATTTGTGATAACAAATCATGTTCGACAAACCTGCTTGAGTATTTTGAGGTTGTAATTATCAGAACACAGAAGAGAAAAGTGGTGGATGTGGTACACTGGGACTTTCATGAACTCTTCAATAAGATGCCTCATATGTTATTGGACAAAGCTGGAGTGCAGGGTAATGGTGGTAATATACTAATGTAGATTAAAGCTTGATTACAAGGCAGGAAAGAAGATACAGGTAAAAGGGTCATTTTTGTACTGAGGCTGTGACCAGAGGTGTGCCGTGGGAACTGACTGGTGTTGGAACCCCAACTGTATCACTGATTTTGATGAGAGAACCAAGTAATAATATATCCAAGTAAAATAATCAAGCTGGGTGGCTGAGTGAGTTGTGAGGAAGAGGCAGAGTGCCTTCAGGGTGATATAGACAACTAGACGAATGGCTGAGAGCATATAATTATGGAAAAAATTACGATCAGCCAATTTAGTGGAAAAAGTACAAAGGCAAAGGATTTTTTAAATGGCAAGAGATTAAAAAGTCTTGGTGTTCCAAGGGAACTGGGTGTCCAGGTCTATGAATCACTGAAAAATACAATACGATTTTCTGCAAGCAATAAGACAGCTATTATTATGTTGGCCTTTATTGCAAGAGGTTTTGAGTACAAGAATAAAAGGTACCTTACTTAAGAAAGAATCTTAAGAAAGAAATTAGAAAAGCTAAAAGAAGATATGAGGTTGTTTTGGCAAGTAAGGTGAAAGTAAATCCAAAAGGTTTCTACAGCTATATTAATAGCAAAAGGATAACGAGGGATAAAATTGGTCCATTGGAGAGACAGAGTGGACAGTTATCTGCAGAGCCAAAAGAGATGGGGGAGATATTGAACAATTTCTTTTCTTCGGTATTCACCAAGGAGAAGGATATTGAATTATGTGAGGTAAGGGAAACTAGTAGAGTAGCTATGGATACTATGAGTTTCAAAGTAAAAGAAGTACTGACACTTTTGAAAAATATAAAAGTGGATAAGTCTCCAGGTCCTGACAGGATATTCCCTAGGACATTGAGGGAAGTTAGTGTAGAAATAGCCAGGGCTATGACAGAAATATTTCAAATGTCATTAGAAACGGGAATAGTCCCCGAGGATTGGCGTACTGCGCATGTCGTTCCATTGTTTAAAAAGGGTTCTAAGAGTAAACCTAGCAATTATAGACCTGTTAGTTTGACTTCAGTGGTGGGAAAATTAATGGAAAAGATACTTAGAGATAATATATATAAGCATCTGGATAAACAGGGTCTGATTAGGAACAGTCAACATGGATTTGTGCCTGGAAGGTCATGTTTGACTAATCTTCTTGAATTTTTTGAAGAGGTTACTAGGGAAATTGACGAGGGTAAAGCAGTGGATGTTGTCTATATGGACTTTAGTAAGGCCTTTGACAAGGTTCCTCATGGAAGGTTGGTTAAGAAGGTTTCAACTGTTGGGTATAAATGCAGGAGTAGCAAGATGGATTCAACAGTGGCTGAATGGGAGACGCCAGAGGGTAATGGTGGATGGCTGTTTGTCGGGTTGGAGGCAGGTGACTAGTGGGGTGCCTCAGGGATCTGTGTTGGGTCCTTTGTTGTTTGTCATGTACATCAATGATCTGGATGAAGGTGTGGTAAATTGGATTAGTAAGTATGCAGATGATACCAAGATAGGGGGTGTTGTGGATAATGAAGAGGATTTCCAAAGTCTACAGAGTGATTTAGGCCATTTGGAAGAATGGGGTGAAAGATGGCAGATGGAGTTTAATGCTGATAAATGTGAGGTGCTACACCTTGGCAGGACAAATCAAAATAGGACGTACATGGTAAATGGTAGGGAATTGAAGAATGCAGTTGAACAGAGGGATCTGGGAATAACCGTGCATAGTTCCTTGACGGTGGAATCTCATATAGACAGGGTGGTAAAGAAAGCTTTTGGTATGCTAGCCTTTATAAATCAGAGCATTGAATATAGAAGCTAGGATGTAATGTTAAAATTGTACAAGGCATTGGTGAGACCAAATTTGGAGTATGGTGTACAATTTTGGTCGCCCAATTATAGGAAGGATGTCAACAAAATAGAGAGAGTATAGAGATTTACTAGAATGTTGCCTGGGTTTCAACAACTAAGTTACTGAGAAAGGTTGAATAAGTTAGGTCTTTATTCTCTGGAGGGCAGAAGGTTAAGGGGGGACTTGATAGAGGTCTTTAAAATGATGAGAGGGATAGACAGAGTTGATGTGGACAAGCTTTTCCCTTTGAGAATAGGGAAGATTCAAACAAGAGGACGTGACTTCAGAATTAAGGAACAGAAGTTTAGGGGTAACATGAGGGGGAACTTCTTTACTCAGAGAGTGGTAGCGGTGTGGAATGAGCTTCCAGTGGAAGTGGTGGAGGCAGGTTCGTTGGTATCATTTAAAAATAAATTGGATAGGCATATGGATGAGAAGGGAATGAAGGGTTATGGTATGAGTGCAGGCAGGTTGGGCTAAGGGAAAATAATTGTTCAGCATGGACTTGTAGGGCCGAGATGGCCTGTTTCCGTGCTGTAATTGTTATATGGTTACTTGAATTGTAGAAGACTTTAATAAGCCAGGTCTGGAATATTGTGTTATGTCTGATCTTCCTACTTCAGGAAAGTTGGATTTGTAATATTGGAAGGACAACAATGAGTCACTGTGTATAATTTCACCTGGGACAAGAACTTTGCCCGTGAGGGAAAATGATGCAGACCAGATATATCTTTTTCGAGTTTTGAAGAATAGGATGTGATCTCATTGAAATATCCAACATTCTTCCAGAATCTGACATTGTAGATGTGGAGTTGATATTTCCCTGGTTGTGGCGGCTATGGAAATGAGTCACAATTTTAAAATAAGGGGCCAATTCCATCACCCGGAGAATAGTGAATCTTTAGAATTGTCTATGTAAGGGAGCTGTATCGATTCCGCCACAGAGTTAGTGGATGACAGAGTCTGATAGAATGTTGGATGTTATGAGAATCAAGGAATATGGAGCTAGAGCAGCATAGTGATAAAAAATTAGCCTTGTTCTAATCAAATAACAAGGCAGGTGCATGGGCCAAAGATACCTTCTTTTGATCCTATACCTTATGCACTTATGCACTATGGTTTCAGAATGATTTGATCTGTTCTTGAAATTGATGTAAAATCATTCTTCTGATCTATGCCGGACCTGACAATCTGTTGCCCGAGATTTATTTTTCAATACCAATTACCTGAATCACAGAGGTTACATTTTACATAGAAACATAGAAAATAGGTGCAGGAGTAGGTCATTCAGCCCTTCGAACCAGCACCATCATTCTGATCACGGCTGATCATCCAAAATCAGTACCCCGTTCCGGCTTTTTCTCCATATCCCTTGATTCCCTCTACCTTAAGAGCAAAATCTAACACTCTCTTGAAAACATCCAATGAATTGGCCTCCACTGCCTTCTGTGGCAGAGAATTCCACAGATTTACAACTCTCTGGGTGAAAAAGATTTTCCTCATCTCAGTCCTAAATGGCCTAATCCTTATTCTTAAACTGTGACCCCTGGTTCTGGACTCCTCCAACATCGGGAACATTTTTCCTGCATCTACCCTGTCCAATCGTCTAAGAATTTTACATGTTTCTATAAGATCCCCGCTCATTCTTCTAAATTCCACTGAATACAAGCCCAGTTGACATATTCTTTCATCATACTTCAGTCCCGCCATCTAGGGAATTAACCTGGTGAACCTATGCTGCACTCCCTCTATAGCAATCTGCTCTCCCCCACTGAACGTCCAGCCCTCCACTCACTCTGCAACAACCCCAGACTGGGTGATCAAACCTGCCAACAAGGGAGGTGCTGTGGTAGTCTGGCGCGCTGTCTCAGACACCTCCTCCTACTTATCCTTGGACCATAACCCCACAGAAGAGCACTAGGCCACTATCTCTAGCATCACTAACTTCATCAACTCTGGCTCCTTGCCCTCCCAAGCCTCCAACCTCATTGTTCCCCAGCCCGATTTTACCTTCTCCCCAAAATCTACAAACCTGACTGTCCTGGCAGATCCATTGTTTCTGCCTGTTGATGTTCTACCAAACTTATTTCCACATACCTCGACTCCATCCTATCCCCCCCTGGTCAAATCCCTCCCTATCTATGTTCAAGACACCTCACACGCTCTTCATCTACTCCAGGACTTCTGTTTTCTAGGCCCCCCATTCCCTCATCTTCACCATGGATGTCCAGTCATTCTACACCTCCATCCCCCACCAGAAGGGTCTCAAAGCCCTCCGGTTCTTCCTCAGCCGCAGAACCAACCAATCCCCGTCTACTAACACTCTCCTCCGCCTAGCGGAGCTGGCCCTTACCCTTAATAACTTTTCGTTTGGCTCCTCCCATTTCCTCCAAATACAAGGCGTAGCTATGGGCACGGGCATGGGCTATGCCTGCCTCTTTGTTGGGTACGTCGAACAATTCTTGTTCGAGGCATATCGTGGCCGTATCCCTGAACTCTACCTCCGCTACGTCGATGACTGCATTGGTGCTAACTCCTGCACCCACATACAACTCACTAAGTTCATCCATTTCACCGCTAACTTCCATCCGGCACTCAAATACACCTGGACCATTTCCGACATTTCCCTACCATTTCTTGACCTCACTATCTCCATCGCAGATGATAGACTACTGACCGACATCCACTATAAACCCACTGACTCTCAGGGCTATCTGGACTACACTTCTTCCCACCCTGCTTGCTGCAAGGACTCCATCCCCTACTTCCAATTTCTCCATCTACACCGCATCTGCACACCAGGGCATCGGAGATGTTCTCATGCTTCAGGGAACAGGGGTTCCCCTCTTCTACTATAGATGAGACTATCACCAGGGTCTCTTCTATACCCCGTGACTCTGCTCTCACTCCCCATCCCCCCCACTTGTAACAAGGGCAGAGTCCCCCTTGTCCTGACCTTCCACCCCACCAGCCGTCACAATCAACAAATAATCATCCGACATAGTTGCCACCTCCAACATGATCCCACCATTTGCCACATTTTCCCATCTCCTCCCCTGTCTGCTTTCCCAGGGACAGCTCCCTCCGTAACGCCCTGGTCAATTCATCCCTTCCCACCCAAACCAACCCCTCTCCGGGGACTTTCCCTTGCAACCGCAAGAAATGCTACACTTGTCGCTTTACCTCCCCCCTTGACCCCATTCAAGGACCCAAGCAGTCTTTCCAGGTGCGGTGGTACCTTACCTGTACCTCCTTCAACCTCCTCTATTGCGACCGCTGCTCTAGATGTCAACTGCTCTACATCGGTAAGACCAAGTGTAGGCTTGGCGATCGCTTTGCCGAACACCTCCACTCGGTTCGCAATAACCAACCTAATCTCCCGGTGGCTCACCATTTCAACTCCCCCTCCCATTCCAAATCCGACCTTTCTGTCCTGGGCCTCCTCCATGGCCAGAGTGAGGACCACCGTAAATTGGAGAAGCAGCACCTCATATTTCGCTTGGGCAGTCTGCACCCCAGCGGTATGAACATTGATTTCTCTAATTTCAGATAGTCCTTACTATCTCCTCCCCTTCTCAGCTCTCCCTCAGCCCATTAGCTCTCCTCTTCCTTTCTTCTTCCCCCCCCCCCCCCCCCCCCCCCCCCCCCCCCCCCCCACATCAGTCTGAAGAAGGGTTTCGACCCGAAACGTTGCATATTTCCTTCACCGCATAGATGCTGCCTCACCCGCTGAGTTTCACCAGCATGTTGTCTACCCTCAATAGCAATAATGTCCTTCATCAAATTAGACCAAAATTGCACACAATACTCCAGGTGCAGCCTTACCGGGGCCCTGTACAACTGCAGTAGGACCTCTTTGCTCATAAACTCAAATCATCTTGCAATGAATGCCTACAAGCCATTAGCTATCTTCACTGCCTGCTGAACCTGCATGCATACTTTCAGTGACTGATGTACAAGCACACCCAGGTCTCGTGGCACCTCCCCTTCTCCTAATCTGACACCATTGAAATAATAATCTGCCTTCCTGTTCTTACCACCAGCACCCTCTTGAGGAATATCTCCTCACATAACTCAACAGTACAATTTCAACTGAACTGTGTCACTCACCCACAGGTTCCACGGTGCTGCTTGCCACCCACCTCGGCGATGCTGTTGGGATCTCTGTGAAAATGAACGTCAAGAAGTGCTCAGCTGCACAACTGTGAGAACAACTTGGAATCAACTCACTGAAAGCCTCTGAATCTGACATTGCAGTTAAACGTCCAGAAACCACAGTGATTAGTTCAATCACCAATTAGATTCAATCTGTAGACTGTCCCATAATGCTTATATTTCACACATCTGAGCACCGGTGACTAACACTCCAAGAGAAAAACTGGGGTGAAGAAGGGAGGGAGTGATCACACTGAGGGAGGAAGTAAGTGAGTAGGATGAGTGACAATAGGGATGGTGAAGGAAAGTGAAAGGAGAGGCGGAGAGCGAGTCTGATGGACCATGAATATGGAAGATTTAAAAAATGAGAGTAAGTGACAGAACAAGTCTGAACAACAGAATGTGAGTGTGAACGATGGGAATGAGGGTGTGAGAGTCAAAAAGTTAGATCACAGATTAAATAGCAGAGAATCCACGGTTGAAATCTTGAAATTATTTCTGGTGTGACTAATGTTATCCCCACTATTTAAGAAAGGCGGGAGAGGGAAAACAGGGAATTATAGACCATCGGTGGTGGGGAAGATACTTGTATCAATCATAAAAGATGAAACAGCGGCACATTTGGATAGCAGTAACAGGATCGGTCCAAGTCAGCATGGATTTACGAAGGGGAAATCATGCTTGGTTAATCTTCTAGAATTTCTTGAGGATGTAACTAGGAACTAGGAAAATGAACAAGGGAGAGCCAGTGGATGTAGTGTACTTGGACTTTCAGAAAGCATTTGATAAGGTCCCGCATTAGTGGGCAAAATTAGGGCACATGGTATTGGGGGTAGAGTGCTGACATGATTAGAAAATTGGTTGGCAGACAGGAAGCAAAGAGTGGGGATGGTAGGTAGTGACTAGCGGGGTGCCACAATGCTCGGTGCTGGGACTGCAGCTATTTACAATATACATTAATGATTTGGATGAAGGGATTCAAAGTAACATTAGCAAATATGCAGAAGACACAAAGCTGGGTGGCAGTGTGAACTGTGAGGAGGATGCAATTAGAATGCAGGGTGACTTGAACAGGTTGGGTGAGTGGGCAGATGCATGGCAGATGCAGTTTAATGTGGATAAATGTATGGTTATACACTTTGGTAGCAAAAACAGGAAGGCAGATTATTATCTAAACTGTGTCAAGTTGGGAAAAGGAGAAGTACAATGGGATCTGGGGGTCCTTATTTATCAGTCAATGAAAGTAAACATACAAGTACAGCAGGCAGTGAAGAAAACGAATGGCATGTTGGCCTTCATAACAAGGGGATTTGAGTATAGGGGCAAAGAGCTCCTTCTGCAGTTGTACAGTGCCCTAGTGAGACCACACCTGGAGTATTGTGTGCAGTTTTGGTCCCCTAATTTGAGGAAGGACATTCTTGCTATTGAGGGAGTGCAGCGTAGGTTTACAAGGTTAATTCCTGGGATGGTGGGACTGTCATATGCTGAGAGAGTGGAGCGGCTGGGCATGTATACTCTGGAATTTAGAAGGATGAGAGGGAATCTTATTGAAACATATAAGATTATTAAGGGTTTGGACACGCTAGAGGCAGGAAACATGTTCCAGATGTTGGGGGAGTCCAGAACCAGGGGCCACAGTTTAAGAATAAGGGGTAAGCCATTTAGAATAGAGATAAGGAAATACTTTTTCACACAGAGAGTTGTGAGTCTGTGGAATTCTCTGCCTCAGAGGGCCGTGGAGGCTCGTTCTCTGGATACTTTCAAGAGAGAGCTAGATAGGGCTCTTTAAGATAGTGGAGACAGGGGATATGGGGAGAAGGCAGGAAAGGGGTACTGATGGGGATGATCAGCCATGATCACATTGAATGGCGGTACTGGCTCGAAGGGCCAAATGGCCTACTCCTGCACCTATTGTCTATTGTGACATGCTAGTGAGTAGATGAACAAGATAGATCAAGTAAATGCGGGGCTGAGGGATGGGATGGGAGTGTGAAAGTGAATGTCGTAAGTGAATGTGAGGGTCAGAGTGCAAATGTGGACAGGGTGAATGAGAGACAGGTGAGTGTGAAGCAAATGTTTGAGACACTGGAGGAGTGCACATGATTATTCTTTTGTTGTTCATAAATCTGTCTGTTTGGCAGTTTGGCCACGATCTGAAACAAATCCTTTCTCTTGCAAATGTTAATGAAAAGCCCAATGCTTGGTTGTTCCCTTGAGTAGAACCAGCTGTGCCTGGAACCAGCAGGTGCCTGCTACACTTTATGTTTTTTTTCAGAAGGTGCATGATGCATCAATTGGCTGTGGGAGGAGGTTCAGAGAATGGTTATATTCCACAGGGATAGGAAAGGTCAGGAGGGATATAGGCCAAATACAGGCAAATGGGACAAGTGTAGATGGGGCATCTTGGTCGATGTGGACAAGTTGAGCTGAAGGGCCTGTTTCCGTGCTGTGTAACTCTATTACTCCATGCCTGGGACAGTTTCCATCGGCTGGGGATTACATGGTGTTTTGATTCTGCGACTGGGAAAGTTTCAATAGGCTGAGGGAGGAAATTCCTGGGATGCGAGGAGGGTTGTCCTACCAGGAGAGGCTAGATTGTTTGGGTCTGTTGACTTTGGTGACAAGGTGTGAAATATCAAATCTCAATGGAAATTGACAACCTAGATGTTGAGATGTGCTCACCAGTGGGGAAATGACAAACAAGGAGACTTTGCTATACACAAGGGCTATACACATGGGGTTGGTTAATAAACACCCAGGAGTCTAGAAACTTCAGAAGGTGGTAAATCTCTGGAATTCTCTTCGCCCAAGGGTGGTGCAGGCAGGATTTAAGGTGGGTATTTACGGTGGAGTGAGAGAAATCTTTGAAAGAGCAAGGCATTGACAGTTATGAGGAATTGGCACAGAAGAGTTAAATTAGCCAAGATCATATTGCATTGTCACGCAGCTTGAGGGGGCTGGTGGCCACATCCTGCTCCAGTTTCCTTGTGTTCTTGTGTTTTGTTTTTAATTCAGTGGGTGATTGGAGTTGCTGTTTGGGGAGTGCAACAAGGGCAGGGGCAAGGGCTGGAGATGGGTGGCTCATGTTGGCGACTGGGAGAATATACATAGGCCGTGAAAGGAGCCTATGATTGGGTAGATTGTATCACTGGGGGGAGTGTCATTGGACTGGGAGAAAAGGTTCTGAATCTGTGAGTGGGGGGAGGGGTATTCTTGGATTGGGAAAAAGCCTCAGCTCCTGCGTAGAGATGAGTCATTAAAATTGTGTGGATGTTGCTGCTTAATTAGTTCACCATTCAGAGATTAATGTTCCTCTCAGTGCAAGCAATGATTTAGCGAGTGTAAAGTAATGCTTTGACATTTCAGCCTCAAATCAGAGCCAGTCAGGAGAGCAATATGTCCAATGTATTGTCGGAAATTTTTGACAAAATACAAAGTGCAGCTGTGGCCTTGAACAACGCCAAGCATGGAAACGGTTCAGCAGAGTTCGGCATACAATTCGAAATGCAATGAAAGTGCAAGGAATGTTGGGAATGTTGGAAACTTTTGAAAAAGAATGTCATGTTGCTTTGATTTTTTGATGATTTTGAATCGTAGTCAAGGCTGGCTGAGACTGAGGAGGTTTTGATTGTTGGAAAGAAATGGGAGTCCATTGGGAAGTGTGCTACGGTGAGGGACTGTCAGCATGCCCATTAAACAAAAACAGAGAACAGAGAAGGAAATTGCAAAGCACAGCTATGATGTGGAAAGCTGTTGGGCCAACAACTAGATGTCGGGCAGCTGGGAGTGGGTGAAAATGACGTGAATTCTTTCAAGTTACAGAGTTGAGGTAAAGCCAATATACTAGGAAGACCACGATTAATTAACAACAAATAAAGATACTCAAACTGTTGGAAACAATGGCTAGTCATAGTATTATGGTTAAACATGCAGATTAAAGTAGCACCATCTGGAGCTATGTCTACCTAGTTCCAACATTGTGTACAGCCTAATCTTGCACTGGGCATTGCATGTAATAAAACTGCCTAAGCGTCACTCAACAGTGAGGAAATTGGAGATTCTTAGGTTTAGGTTTCGGTTTAATATTGTCATGTGTAACGAGGTACAGTTAAAGGCTTTGTTTTGAATGTTATCCAATCAAATCAGATAACACTGATCAAGCCAAACTCAAGTACACCAGGTAGAGCAAAGCATTAGATTTTGGGAGGTCTTCATTTTAAACTATCAAACCAGAGTCATAAACAAACAAAATTTGCACAACACTTATTTTACGAGAGTTATGTTTTGCTCAGTTACACAATCAAGCCAAACTCAAGTACAATAGGTAAAACAAAGGGAAAGCTACAGATGAGGTAGAGGAGAATCTGACAGTACCCTCGTTTATGGAAGGACCTGAAGCCTGATAACAGGGGGAAGAGGAGTTCTTGCAGGCAGTGACTGGGGTTGTGAGGGAATGAGGTCAGAGAAGGAAACTGGGGAAGAAGAGAGAAAAGAGAAGGAGATTAATCATAGGAGGTATGGGCAGTACTGTCGATGCAAATGCTGAAAGAAATGGAGAAAGTCAATGTTCAGGGACATGATTGGGAGTAGTGTCAGAGAGATGATTAGGGAGGGGTCCTGAGAACATTGCAGTGGGGTGATTATTAAAAATTTAGAAGAAATCAACTTTCTGTTGGCACTATGACAGTCCCAGTGTATATAGGAAAATGTAAAATTCCCAACAATGACAATCATATTAGACTCTGCTTCTAGTTATCTTAAGGGCCTGTCCCACTTGGGCGACCTAATCTGCGAGTTCTGGCGTGTTTGCCCTCGACTCACACTCGCAGCATGGTCGACACGAGGTCGTAGGAGGTCTTCGTAACTCTCCTTCATGCTCGAGTGTGTGTGTGTGTGTGGTTGGTAGATGCAGTTCACGGTTCGGTCGATCCAGCTCGCGGTTTCAACGCGGCCGGTCGATCCAGCTCGAGGCTTTCCAGGAGAGTACCCTCGAGTTCGAAGGTCGAAGATACTCTTCTGGACTCGAGGATTAGGTCGCCCAAGTGGGACAGGCCCTTCACTTTCCATTATTCCGTGTCCAATTTTCCCGAAGTTAGTCGTAGCTAGTCTAAGCTGGTCTTCAACATAGTCGAAGGAGGTCGAAGGAGGTCTGCTACATAGTCGAAGGAGGTCTTCAACATGTCATTTTTTCAAACTCTTCGAAACTCGCCAATTAGGGCACCCAAGTGGGACAGCCCCTTTACACTGTGTTCACCAATTACAACTCATTTGTTCATTTTGTTAATGAGAACTGAGCAAAACATAACGCTCATAAAATAAGTGTTGTGCAAATTTTGTTTGTTTACGACTCTGGTTTGATAGTTTAAAATGAAGACCTCCCAAAATCTAATGCTTTGCTCTTCTTCAGCCTTCTACAGAAAAGGTCATAAAATAATTGGAAGTGATTCTTCGCTCATTTTCTGACCATACCACCAATTTGACTGTTTCTTGATACATTTAAATCATTGCCTTACATTATGAAATTAAGAAAATATATATATAATGTGTGGAAAAGATCGAAGAAGTTCCATATATAGATAATAAAATCGTGACTATTCTCCTCATAATTGTTTGTTATCTTCTGAAAATAGCTCAGCATGCAAAAGAAGACAAAGTGTGATAGTTCCTATAACTTGCTTGGAGTCCTGGATATAGCGTTCTGACTTATTTCTAACCTAGTCAAGGGGTCTGATTTAATAATGCAATAAAAGTGAAACTCACTGATACAAGGGGCAACAGGAGAACGGCTCTGCTGGTAACCCTTGGCACATCGGTTGCATGTGATGCCAGTCACGCCATCCTTGCAAGGACACTGTCCTGTTGTTTGATTGCATGTTTTACCCGCAGCCCCAACAGGGTGACAATCACAAGCTGTGGAGTAAAGGAAAAGCCACAAATTATTGAAAATCAGCCAAATACATTCATTTGGAAAGTCAGATAGTGTGACTGACCAAGGGAAACCTGTCCAATGGAACCTTTCTCGAAATATGCTTCTAAGTAAAATTATTAAAGAACTAAACGTGAAAACAGTCAAAGTCTGAACAGTTAAACTATCCATTGATATTTGTGGTAAAAGGTTAGTTTCAAGACTCAAGCTCTTTCTCCGCTGCCCCATCCAGCAGTCCATCAGGGGTCAAACATGGAGTAAACACAAAACAATAAAGCACATTGGCAGCACAGTTGAGTAGCAGTAGAGCCACTGCCTTACAGTGCCAGATACCCGGGTTCAATCCTGGCTACTGGTGCTGTCTGTACGGAGTTTGTACGTTCTCCCTGTGACTGCGTGAGCTTTCTCTGAGTGCTCCGAATTCCTCCCACACTCCAAATACATACAGGTTTGTAGTTTAATTGGCTTTGGTAAAAATTGTAAATTGTCCCTAGTATGTTGGCTAGTGTTAGTGTACGGGGTGATCGCTGGTTGGTGCAGACTCGGTGCGCTGAAGTCCATGCTAAATCTCTAAAGTTTAAAGTCTAAAAAGTCACAAGAAAAGGCTCTTTGGCCCACCATGTCTGTGCTAAACATGATGCCAATTTAAACAAATCTCATCTGCCTCCATCCCTGACACGTTCACGTGTCTCTCTAACTGTCTCTCAAATGTTGCAATTGTATCTGCTACCACCTCCTCCTCAGGCAGCACGTTCCAGATACCCACCACTCCCTGTGTAAGAAAAGTGCCTCATAAATGTCCTTTAAAATTACTTCCTCTCATCTTAAATTTATACCATCTAGTATGTGATAATTTCACCCTAGGAAAAAGACTTTGAGTAGCTATGCCTATCTATGTCTCTCATAATTTTATAAATGTATATCAGGTTGCCTTTAGCGTCCAAACATCCAGAAAAAACAATCCGAATTTGTCGAAAGTCTAATGCTCTAATCGAGGCAACAATCTGGAGAATCTCTTATACTCTTTCCAAAGCTCCCACATCCTTCCTATAATGGGGTGCCCAGAACTGCACACAATACTCCAAATACAGTCTAACCCAAGTTTTATAAAGGTGCAATATGATTTCATCTGAAACTCAATGCCCTGACCAATGAAGGAAAGCATTCCATAGACCCTTCTTTACCACTCTATCTATTTGTTCTTTCACTCTCAGGGTGTAATGAAGTTTCACCCCAAGGTTCCTTTATTCATCAATGCACCTAAGCCTTGCCACTTACTGAATACTGTCCTGTCATGCAACAACAAATTGGGTTAGATTAAAGCTGACAGATTTGAGGTGACCGACAGAGTGGGAATGGGTCTACATTCATCTGGAGAAGTCATAGTAGTTAGGAGAGTAGAGGCAGGCGTGAGCTTTGCCATCAAGACTAAACTTCTTCGCAGTAAAATGGAATTAATGATGGGCTCATGGCTCTGTAACTCCCATTGAAGCATGAACACAATTCTTCTCTGGTCAGTGCTTAAATGGTTCTGTGAAGATCTGGACTCAGGGGTCACTGATGTAACTAGGTCAGAGAAACTCCTAATTCTTGGATTCTTCAATGCAAGAGCTGGAACAGACTACCAGGCCTGGAAGGGAACCACTGGCGAAAAACAGTTGGAAAGTGTAACAGTAATAGCCTGCTGCAACTCAGATTGTTCAACACACATGACCTAATCATAGTCAATACCATCTTTTGTCAACCAAATCATCATAACACTTCTTGAATGCTTCCGTACTTTGAGCATTGACAGCTAATTAACTGTCTTATTGTCAGGAGCATTGCACAGGAAGTCGTGAGAGTGACCAAGCCCATGTATGGTGCAGTGCCAGACAGATCACAGGCCCATTATCTCCAAGCTCAGTCTCTGCATCCACACTAAGAGGCAACGCCAGGGCATAAGTCTGAAACAACTCAGTGTACACAAGCTCGAGGATGTTGCAGTGAAACCAAATTTGCAGCAGAGCTTGAAGACCAGCTGGTTAATCCGAACCTTAATTTAACGATTGGAGGATGGCTGGGTGCTACTCAGAGACACCATCTACATAACTGCCTGTGGAAAGCTTGGACTAAAGATATGGAAACAAACAACCAATTCATTGAAAATGATGAGGAAATTAAGTCTCTGTTTGGCAAGAAGCACAAACTTCACAGAACATACCACAGCAAACCGACATCCAGTTCTAAAAAGGATGCCTTTTCCAACAATGGCAGGAGTCCAAAAAAAAGCTCCACAATATGCCAGATCTGTGGCTCAATAAGAAGGCAGATGAAATACAGAAGGATGCTGATCAGAAAGACTTTAAACATTTCTATGCTTTTCCAAAATCTGTACATGTGTCATCTTCTAGTAGTTTATGCCTGCTGGGTGCACATGGACTGGAAACTCAGCACTGAAAAGGAGATCTTTGAGAGAAGGGATTTATATTTTAACACTGTCATAAACAGACCATCTATAATTAACGATGAAGCTATAGATCGCATGTCACCACTGCAAAAAAAACTTGCTCTTGCTGAACCCTCAGCCTGTCAAAAGTTCAAAAGTCATTGCCACAAATATCATGTAGTAAAGCTCCAAGAGCAGATGCTCGACAAGCAGAAATCTTCAAAGAAGTAGGGGTGACTGTTGATTGAGAAACTGACAGCTATTTCAGGTGCTACAGAACAAGGAAAACACACCCCAGAACTTCAAGGACACCTCAGTTACTCACCTATACAAGTCTGTGATAATCACAGAGGAATCCCTTTACTCTTAACTACTGATAAAATCCTCGCTAGAGTCTGAACATTCATCTTACAGGTGGTCCACGATATGGTCTTATCTTAATTGACGGAACAGCGGTGGATAAAGCCAACAGCTTCAAATTCCTGGGCATGCACATTTCTGAAGATCTGCTTGGATCCAGCACATTGATGCAATCATGAAAGAAGCTCATCAACGCCTCTACTTCCTGAAAAGATTGAGGAGATTTTGTAGGTCACCAAATACTCTATTAAACTTCTTCAGCAGTACGGTAGAGAGCATACTGACTGATTGCATCTCTGCCTGGTTCGGTAGCATGGATGCCCAGGAATGAAGGAGGCTGGAGTGATAGACATTGCCTGGTCTATCATGGGTACTGACCTCCCCACCATCTACAGAAGGTACTACCTCAAAAAGGCAGCTGATATCATCAAAGACCCACACCGCCCTGAACACTCTCTCATCAAAGACTCTGCCATGCTTTCCATTCCGATCTGTATCTTGTAGTAGCCTGAGACAATCTTCCTTGTTATGTACAACAGCACCATATTTGTCTCATCTGTCACGCTGTTAATTATATTGCCTGCAATCCCATCCAAGTCATTAAAATGTACCACAAACAGGACCTGGCAGTGATCCCTGCAGAATACCATTGGTTTCAGATCTCCATTCAAAAAGCGTCCTTTCATCACTGACCCGAAACGTCACCCATTCCTTCCTTCCAGAGATGCTTCCTGTCCCACTGAGTTACTCCAGCATTTTGTGTCTACTTTCATCACTACACTTGGCCCATCAGCAAGCCAATTTTGGCCAATTAGCCATTGGATCCCTTGTGCTTTAGCTGAGGATGTAAATACCTCCGATAGAACTCTAGCTATCTCCTCCCTTGCTCCGCAAAGCAACAGTACAGTATGTCAGTGAGACCACATGCACAGTTCTGTTCCCCTTATTAGGTAAAGAATGCAGTAGCGTTAGAGATCATCCATGCACCAGATGCACCAGACTAATTCTTGGGATGAGAGGGATTTCCCATCACAAGCTCTCCAGAGCTGTATTCTTTGGCAATAAGGAATGGACATATTCATTCTGTACAATATTAACAATATTTCTCTTTTTAAACGTCAAGCTCTCAGCAATGAAGGTCAACATATAATTTGCATTCTTGATTACTTGCTGCAATAACGGGATAATGTTTTTGTGTTTTTTGTGCGAGAACTTAAATCCCTCTGTACTTTAAAGAGATGTGCAATGCAAGTTTTTGTATACAGAGTGGTGGGTGCCATGAACCTGCTGCCAGGGGAGGCAGTAGAAGCAGGTACATAGGGGCTTTGAAGAGATATTTAATCAGAAATATGAACAAGCAGGGGATAGAATGATACCTCTCATCATTTTATATATTTCTACCAGGTCGTCCCTGTCCTTATAGTATTATGTCCTTTCTGTCCTGGGCCTCCTCCATTGCCAGAGTGAGCACCACCGGAAATTGGAGGAGCAGCGCCTCATATTCCCCTTGGGCAGTCTGCACCCCAGTGGCCTGAACATTGAATTCTCCAATTTCCGGTAGCCCTTGCTGTCTCGTCCCCTTCTCAGCTCTCCCTCAGGCCTCTGGCTCCTCCTCTTCCTTTTTTCGTCCCTCCCCCAACCGCGCATCAGTCTGAAGAAGGGCCCGAAACGTTGCCTATTTCCTTCGCTCCATAGATGCTGTCGCACCAGCTGAGTTTCCCCAGCATTTTTGTCTACCTTTGTATTATTCCCTAATCCTGGGCAACATCCTGGTTGACCTCTTCTGCATCCTCTCCAGTCTCCACATCCTTACATTACCACATCCTCTGCTTCTTACTCGTGTGTTCTCTATTTGCACTCAAAATGGTTCTCCTCTCTCCTTAGTTATCCTCTCACTCTTTATGCCCTTACAAAAAAAGGGGTTTCTTTCGTTTCACTTGCCAACTTCTGGGTATGTGGACTGTGAACATGCATATGCTGTAATGTGTAGGAACAGCAGATGCTTGTTTAAACTGAAGATAGACACAAAATGCCTCGACCCTTGACCCGAAATGTCACCCATTCCTTCTCTCCAGAGATGCTGCCTGTCCCGCTGAGTTTCTCCAGCATTTTGTGTCTATCTTCTGCATATGATGTAAGGTACGTTGTGTGCAGTGTGTACATTACTGCATGCATTATGTGCATCTGCTTCCCTCTTTTTTTAACCAAATGTATGAATCCATCTGAAACGTATCAACTCACTAAATGATGCTCTGAACACCAGTGGACTCAATCTAAATATTCACCTCACGTTAGTATAAATTCCTTTGGAAAATAGGAACTTATACCTGCAAATCACATGGATATCTCTGGAAAGGATATCTACGATACTGATGGGGAATTCATTAGTCCGAAGCCCTGTCTCCATCTCACCATTGAGGGAAAAAACATTATTATCAGAGAGATATACTGAGACTTTTAAGATTATAGCTGAAACAAATCATCACATTCATAAATTGATGTCAGATTCCACAGAGAATGTTAACTAATTGCAAAACTATGGTGTTTGGCCAAATAAAACTTTTGTTTTAACCCACGGGTGAAGCATGGAGACTGGCATTGGAGCCATCTATCTTCTGTGACAGGTACACATCTCCTAACAGATGTTTTACCAACATCTTTGCCAGCTGATGACTTTCCATAGACCTCTGGCAATCCTTTTATCTTTCTAAATATGTGCATTGCATTGACGAGCACATGACCTCACAGTTGGATGATTAACAACATGAGACTGCCTTTGAACAGAATTTCAAAGCAACTTGCAGACTGCTGCAGATCGAAGGCACTGAGGGAAACAGCAGGATTAGGGTAACCAGCTCTAGCATAGAACCACAGTGTGTGGGCAGGAACAATTCACAACACTTTTCCAGATGAGTGCACGATTAAATGACCGTCGAAAACTTATTTCATGGCCAACCAGATTGCTTTAATTTAGATTTTATGGGCATTAAATACATAAATTCTCATTTCTTTTCAAACATTCTCCCTTTTGACATGGTAATATTGGCAAATTACATTTAGTCACACCCATCGTAATACTCGGAGCTGCTGGCCAGGTAAAGTGGCTTGTGATGCAACAGGAATTGGTGAGTAGGGCTTCACAGGTAAGAAGTGGGTGAATGGCACAGCGGTTGGTAGTGGTTAGCAGGCTTCTTTGCTGTCACCATTACAAGCTACTTTACCCTGGCTACTGTCTAAAACTAAACTGGACTGTTCACAAACTTGGTAATATATTCTATCCTGAAATGAGCTTCACATCATTAATGAACAAGATCTCTCCTGGCAGATTGACCACAAGATTAAGTCAAATGGAATGCATGATGAGTTAGTAAATTGGACCTAAAATTAATTTTGTCACAGGAAAAAGAGGGTGGCAGTAGATGGATGCTTTTCTGACTGGAGGTTTGTAACCTGCAGTTTTGCAGGGTGGCTAATTTACCACGTGAGAATGTGATGTCAAATGCAAGAGGAAAACATATATAAACAATAGGACCCTTAGAAGCACTGATGTACAGAAGGATTTCAGGGCAAAAGTTCATAGCACCCTGAAAGGGGTAACACAAATGGATAGGATGATAAAGAAGGCATACAGTGTGCTTTCCTTCATTGGTCAGGGCAATGAGTGCAAAAGGCAGAAAATTACTTTGCAGCTTTATAAAACCTTGGTGAGGCCACATTTAGATTATTGTGTGCAGTTCTGGGCACCCTTTTACAAGAAGGATGTGTCGGCTTTAGAGTTGCAGGAGGTTTTCCAGATTGCTGGCTGGACTAGAGTGTTTTAGCTAAATGGAGAGGTTAGACAAACTTGGATTATTTACTCTGGAGCTTCGGAGGTTGAGCGGAGAATTGGTCACATTTATAAAGTTACGAGAGTCATTTTCCGTTGCAAATGTAAAATATTAGAGAGCATAGCTTTAAGATGAGAGGGAAAAAATGTAAAGCAGATGTGCGAGGAAAATTTTGTTTTATCTAAAAGTAGTACATGCTTGGTACACACAGCCATGGGAGATAGTAGAAGCAGATATGATAGCAACGATCAGTCGCATGAATAAACAGGGAAGAAAGACCATGTACGGACCATGTGCACATGGAAGGCCTAGGTTAGATTAGCGGCATGTGCAGTACAGATATGGTGGGTTGAAGTGCCTATTCCTGCACTGTTCTATATTATGTGTTTTATGTATATGCTATCACTAACACTGCCTACTTCCATTTTGTTTGTACGTTTGTTGTTGGTTTTGTGGTTGATAGTCTAGTTCCCAGTTAAAACTATGAAATCTGAAGAAATGGGGCAGAGGAGGTCATTCACGTTCATAGCATGTGCCACCATTCACTATGATAATCATTCACTTCCTAGCTCTATCATCATCTTTGCTTCTATGAGCAGAGCTCCAACAAGATAGGGTGTAGTCCCAATCTTCCCCAATCAACCTCATTGTGGACACTGGACTTTCTGGAATTGTAAAACTATTATGCAGCATTTTGGTATTTTTCTCTTTACACTACCTGTTGTGGTTTGATTGGATTCACGCATAGTATTTTCTGATTTAATTAGATAGTAGGAAAACAAACGCTTTTCACTGTATCTCAGTGCACATAACAATAATAAACCAATACCATAAATGTACACGGCACAAGTGATACCACATCGAGAGTGTTACATTCAGTTTTTCCCTTAAGACAAGATATATTATCACTGGAAATAGTTCAGGATATGTACACTGAGATGATCCTGCGTAAGAGAGGATAATCGTTTGAGGAAAGGCTGAACAGGTTGATTCTGATCTGTGATCTCATACGATACAATATGATAGAACGTTATTTATCCCAGGAGGGAAATTGGTCTGCCAACAGTCATAATACATAACAAGATACATGTAACATGTAAAGTGACGAGTGGAAAGTCCAGGATTGGGGATATGCAAAGATTGGGGAGTCGGTCTAATCCATGACAGAAGGGCGAGGAGTTGTACAGTTTGATAGCCACAGGTAAAAAGGATCTCCTGTGGCATTGTGTGCTGTTTTTTGGTGGAACCAATCTGTTGCTGAAGGTGCTGCTCAGGTTGACCAGTGTGTCATGATTGACCAGTGTGTCATGGAGGGGGTGAGCCGTATTGTCCGAGATACTCTGCAGTTTAGGAGCCTTTCTGATGAGCTTGTTATTACTGTTGCCGTCCGTGGCCTTCATCTTGCCTCCCCCAGCACACGACAGTGAAGTAGATGGCACTGGCCACCATCGATTGATAAAACATCTGCAGCATCTTTCTGCAGGCGTTGAAGAGAGCGAGCGGAGCTTCCTCAGAAAGTTGTTTAGAAAAATGGGAGGTGATCTTTTAACAAATATCAGATTCAAAGAGAGCTTGACTGGGTAAATACTGAGAGAGTTTGGGACCAGAGGCCATGGTCTCACAAGTAAGAGATGCCCATTTAAAACTATGACGATAAAGTCTATTTCCTCTCAAAGGTTTGACATTTTGGAACTTCTTGCCCCAGAAGGCTATGGTGAGCACACAAAGTCAAAGAAAACATTAGATAAAAATAAATGGCTTACAATATTGTCAAAGTAACAGTGAACCTGAAGACCATGAAAACTTCAAAGTTCAACAGGAGAGGCTGAGATATCAACATTAGAAACGTTAAAAAAATTACATAATTTTCATTTATTTATTAGTCTTCCAGGATTTAGATACTGGCCAGGATTTATTACCTGCCACTAATTGCTCTTGATAAGGTCGGAGTGACCTGCTTTCTTGAATGGCTTCAGTCCTCGTGGTGAAGATGATGCCACAGTGCTATTAGGAAAATGCCCCTAGTGATGTGGAAGGAACAATTATACTGTGTGCGTTTCTGAGGAAAACATGCAGATGGAGACGTTCCCATGCACCCAAAATCCTTGTCCTTGGTAGTACAGACTGTGGGTATGGGAGATGTTGTCAGCTTAACAACAGCTGCCCATATTCTGTGGTACACACTACAGCTTCTGTGTGCTGTAAATCTTATCTCACTGTTCTTTGCCCCTGTTCCTTGTCAATATTTGATACAGGTCTGCACATGGAAAGGAAGCCTGCCATGCTCTGAGAATGAGTTTGGGTCACATATTTAATGCCCTGCCCCAACACTCCTGTTCATTCTTCCCCGATGCAAATTTTATCCATTTCATCTCCAACAAAATTTCCAAAGTTTTGCTCTTTCTACAAAAATATCACCGAATGATCGACCATGATTGTTTAATCGAACGTGTTTGTAGCTATGCTTTGAATTCCTGCAGTTTCACTTGATTGGCTGTGCTTACTGATGTGGCTGATGAGCTGGGAGAGTGGATGCTGCAACCACTTATTCGCATATAATACTATAAGCAGGAATGGTTCTCAGTTAAAGCTAGCAGTGTGGACAGATGGATTGCTTTTTCAGAGAGCTGTGTCTCGGCCTCAGCTGAAAAGCTGCCATTCCTGCAATCACAGCTGCTCCATATTAAAGATAAATTATCACTGTATCAGTGAGAGTTTTGCCTCACTCTGCCGGGAATACTTTCAGATCTTGAACAAAACGGCAAGATTGCTCCGCAGCATAAATATTTTAGAACAGATGACATCACAGAGCCCTTGCCACGGCTGGCCTGCTGTTCCAGGCTTGTCAGACACTTTGGAAAGTGTTTATCCTCCAATTTCACTTGGCCTCTAACGTCAACACAAAGATATCATTTCCGTCTGGGTTTAGCTCCATCTGCTGCAAAGCTTGTGACAGAGCGTGTGCTATATCCTGGACATTAGGTTCTATCTGTGAGACAGATAATGTCTCTGGTCACCCATCTGAAATCTAAACCAATAGGACTGGGAATTGTCTCATGGATGGGCATCATTGAGCGTACAATATGCAATGTCGCATTCAACTATCCATTAAAGGTGGACAAACATTCAGACAATTCAAATTTTGACCAAGCTTGGACCAGGAGATGGGTGGAGTGGCAAGAGGGGCAATCTTATGTTTGCCCTAGATCCACAATCAGGAATAAAAGTTAGAGAAAGTAATTTGGTCCCATTTGCCTATTCCACCATTCAATAAGATCATGGTGATGCTACACTAAAGCAATACCCCTTGATTTCCATGGTAATTATATTCCAGGATCATGGAGTTGTCACCTGATTTGAATGCATTAGACTGCCTTGGATTGTGAATGATTCAGTATATCTTGCACAATTACCTCAGCTAGTGGTAGTCACCTGGATTCATTGAATGTAGCAATAAATGACCAAATGTAGGAAGTGCATGCTTCCACCATAGCTCATTATGTCATTCACAATCTCAGTTTGAACGGAACTGAACTGGCAGTAAGTTGAACACTGGCTTGCTCCCTGTTGAGTTCATGCCTATCTCAAGTTGCTCGACTCTGACTGGGAGCTGAATATAGCAGCTGTAGCAGAAGATGTGACACCTACTTCCCCATGCCTGATTCCAAAAGGTAAAGATTGAATGACAATGGTAAAGGAGAATTATAAAGGAGAGCATGCACTGACTTGTTGAAGGCAGATTATGGTCAACGAAACTGGATGAACATTTCTGATGGGTTAATAGACAAGGTCGATGAAGAAAATCGTGTGGACGTAACTGTCATGGAGTCATATACCCAATCTGCAGGTCCTTTGGCCAACTCTG
Source organism: Leucoraja erinaceus (assembly GCF_028641065.1). Taxonomy (NCBI): domain Eukaryota; kingdom Metazoa; phylum Chordata; class Chondrichthyes; order Rajiformes; family Rajidae; genus Leucoraja; species Leucoraja erinaceus. The sequence goes on from NC_073396.1 coordinate 18,396,360, forward strand.
TCCATGCTGTCTATCAAGTACGCATGTGTATTAAATGCATGCTTACTTGATGGACACAAGATGAAGCAAGGATGCAGTAATGGTGATCTCACGTGCACCATACAGTTTTGTTCCATTTACTCAATTTTGCGGTGTTCTAGAATCATGGCAAGGTCTATATGTAGAAATAGAATATCGAATAATACAGCACAGAAACATGCCATTCAGTCCACATTGTCTGTGCTGACCATATTTAAACTAATTTTATCCATCTGCACATGGTATGTATCCTTCCTTCTATGCCACGACTGTTCATGTGCCTTTTCAAATGCCTTGGAAACATCACTATCATGTCAGCTTCCACCACCACCCTTGGCAGTGGATTCCAGGCACACAGCAATATCTGCGTTAAAAACAAACCTGCCTTATAAATCTCCTTTAAATCCACCTTTCATCTTAAACTTGATCTCTTTAGCATTTGATATTTTCACCCTGGCAAAAGATTGACTACCATATATGTACCACTCATCATTTTATATACTTCTATCAAATCTCATCTCAACCTTCGATGTTTCAGAGAAAATAATCCACGTTGGTCCAAATTTTCCTTACAAGTAATACTCTATAATCTTGGCAACATTCTGGTTAACCTCTTCTGCACCCTCTCCAAAGCTTCCACATCCTTCCCGGAATGGGACGATCAGGACTGTACGCATTACACCAGATGTGGTCTAACTAATTTTATAAAGCTGCAACATAATTTCCTGACATAAACTGAATGCCCCAACCGTTAAAGTCAATCACGCTATATGCCAACCATACCACTCTATCAACTTGTATGGTCATTTTCAGGGAGCTATGGACATGCATCCTAAGATCCCTATGTACATCAATGCAGCTTAGGGACCTGCCATTTGCTAAATACTTGCTTCTTAAATTTGGCTTTGTTAAGTGCAATGCCTCACACCTGGGGTGATAGCTGGAAAGACCAGAACCAATCAGGGCCAGCCACAAATGACCGCGGGCAGGGTGTGCACTGGTAGGTCCATTGTTGGCTCGGGAAGGTGTCATAGAAACATAGAAAATAGGTGCAGGAGTAGGCCATTCGGTCCTTCGAGCCTGCACCGCCATTCAATATGATCATGGCTGATCATCCAACTCAGTATCCTGTACCTGCCTTCTCTCCATATCCCCTGATCCCTTTAGCCACAAGGGCCACATCTAACTCAGTCTTAAATATAGCCAATGAACTGGCCTCAACTACCTTCTGTGGCAGAGAATTCCAGAGATTCACCACTCTCTGTGTGAAAAAAGTTTTCCTCATCTCGGTCCTAAAAGATTTCCCCCTTATCCTTAAACTGTGACCCCTTGTTCTGGACTTCCCCAACATCGGGAACAATCAAGAGGGATACAATGTAGTGAACTGTGGAACTGGTTAAATGACTAGGGTGGAGGAAGGGAGCAAAGGGGGGATGGGAGTGAAGGTAGAAGTTACTTAAAATAAGATAATTCAATGTTCATACCACTGGGTTGTAAGCTACCCAAACAAAATATGAGGTGCTGGTCCTCCGATTTGTCTGTGGCCTCACTCTGACAATGGAGACTTCCCAGGACAGAAAGATCAGTATGTAGCGATGCTACAAAACTTCCTTTCAGCGGCGCTGCAGTTCTGCCACTGGCTGTGCGCGCGACTTTGGCGCCTTTGAGGGGGGGGGGGGGGGGGGGGGGAAAATGGCGTTTTCACCTGCCTGTCGGAGGCGGATTTCCTCAGGCTGCTAGCTGCTGAAGAATAATCGATCCGACTTCCGTTCCCGATTTTTTTTTAAAATCGTGAGACAATTTAATAATTACATCAAAATAAATAACTACTTCTAACGCCCTCAACGCCTACAACATGACGGATCGCAAGAACGGGACAAAACAAAGGGTAAGTCGTCTATTTTACATATAACCTTGCTTCTTGTGATGGCTTTAAACTAATTTTACGATGCGAAAATGTGATTTGGGCCCCATACAAAATGGCAGTGTTTTTCCTGCCGATATGGGGTTCAAATTCACGGCAAATGCAACGTTCCAATCGATCGCGTTCCAGAAAAACCCACTCGCAAGATGATTTAAATGCTTTTTTTTGGACAATCATGTCATAAGAGCATTTAAATTGTCTATATTTTGTGTAATTGGCTATCCATAGTCAATATTTTTATACTAAATATCAGTTTTAGTCCCATATATTGTGCAAAAATATAATAATTTTGATTATATTGAGTTGATGTTTCTAGATTAATTTATGGGAATTAAACATTAAATTCCTTCCATCTGGCATATAAATTCATGACAGTGAGATTTAAAAATCATGTTATATTGTGAATTTCTTGTGTGAATGGGATTAGTTTGTTATTTGGATACTTAGTCTATTTTAAAAAAATATCCTTTTCTTAAGTAATGGAATCTACAGGACATTCTTAATGGGAAAGTAGTGGACAGAAAGGCATGTCATGCGTGGTTTGAAGAGCAAAAACGTGTAGTTTACAAAGCCAAAATGAAAAGTTGAGGAAAAGCAAGGTGTACAGACTTGCTTATTAGTTACAATCTGAGGAGTATGATTCAGACTAAAATTCAGATTCAACTTTAATTGTCATTGTCAGTGTACAGTACAGAGACAACGAAATGCATTTAGCATCTCCCTGGAAGAGCGACATAGCATATGATTTGAATAAATAGTCACATTAGCGTATATACAGACATAGTGTTTTTCCTGTGGGAGGAGTGTCCGGGGGGGGGGGGGGGGGGGGGGGGGGGGTGATTAGCAGTCCCCGAGGTACGTTGTTGAGTAGAGTGACAGCCGCCGGGAAGAAGCTACTGATTATGATATGCCAATGTACCTGCTAGCAACTGCTCTTCTCCATAAAGACTTGGTCTATTGCTAGAAATTGTAATTTATTTACCTATATGTTACGGATTTACAGCATATAATACAGTAATATTAAAGTTTTGATCTTGAGAATATCACATTTTTGAATTTGTAAGGCAGTCTGGGACCTATACTATTTCCGTCACAACAGTCAATTTTGTAATTAACCACAATTAGGTAACTAACTAATTATATGTTTTATTCAGGTTATCCAAGTAAGATGTGTTATATTTGTTTCAGAATGCTTCAATCTATAATAACTGAAAATTTCATTCAGTTCTCTAAATTTTTAAGAAAGTTATGGGCTTTAGACTGTCCTTGATCACAGCTGTTGTGTTAAGTCAATGGAAAAGCAATAGTGAACAAGATGCTAATTTCCGCGTATGAAAATGGCCATAACTTTTTTAATACTGAAGATATGAAAGTTAATTAGGTGTCAAATTAACTTTTTTTAATGCTTTATCCGATGGGATAAATTGCAGACTTGATTTTTTAAATCTCAAAATGTTGTAACATTGCTACAGTATGGGAACGGGAAGCGGAGTTGAAATGGTCGGCAACTGGGAGATCCTGTAGGCCTCAGTGGACCAGGTGCAAATGTTCAGTGAAACGGGCACCGAGTCTACATTTGGTCTCGTCGATGTATAGGAGTTCATATCGGGGAACACTGATGCAGTAGATAAGGTTAGACGAGGTACATGTGAGCCTCTGTCTCACCTGAAAGGATTGTCGGGATCCCTGGATGGAGTCGAAGGAGGAGGAATAAGGACAGGTGTTGCATCTCCTGCGGTTTAATTGCTGGAACTTATTTTCTCTAACATGCCTATTAACTCCCTTGTGAATTTTCTCTTGACTCTTCACAAGGGTTGTTCACAGCTGCTAATTAACAGACCAGCAGAACCTGGGGCTGTGGAAGGAAACAGAAAAATGCAGCTGAGACCTGCACAATGTCCAGGAGAACCTGCATACTCCACACGGACAGCACAGGCGAGGCACTAACTGTTGCAACCCTGTGCCATCTACTGTGTATTTAATTTTCAGGTAGCCTATGTTGAGTATCTAGGTTACAAACATTGAATCTAAAACTGGAACAACATCAAATCGTCAGTATTATTTATGGGCCAATTTAAATTTTTCTTGAATGTGCACTTTGTTCTTACTTGAAAGTTCTACAATTTCAGTCCAAGGAATGTAGCAAAGTGAACAATTCTGATTGTAGGTAACCTTTGCATTTCTCCTGGAGCTGAGACCCAGAGTATATGCAAGGCTGCCTGTGTGTTGGATGTCTGACATCTGTCTGTGCGTGCCAGGATGTCTGACATCTGTCTGCTTTATGTCTGGTGTCTGTGCAGCCTGATTGTTTGAATGTCTGAGTGTCTTCATGGATGGTGTTGGGCATCTGGCCATCTGAGATCTCTACATGGATGTTTGGTGGTTGCGTCTGGTGCTTGCTTCTCTAATATCTGAGTGTCTGGGTACTCAGATGTCTGGTGCCTGGGTCCCTAATATCTACCTTCCAGGGGTCATATCTGATTCTCTACTATCTGCATCTGGGTCAGTAATGTCTGGGTTTCTGGATGTCTGGGGCTTGGATGTCTGGTGTCTGGGTATCTAATACCGGGTGTCTAGGGGTCCGATGTTTAACATTCTTGGTGTCACGGGGTGCTTTCCACCTTTGCATTTCTGTTTCTTTCCTCATTGTGTCCTGGCACTACCTTGGTTAAATGTACAACTCTGATGATACGATGAACCGAAGGGTTGTTGCACATTTTTTTGGAAGGGGCTGATTGTTGGCAGTATGTTCAGTCTAGGCAGCCTCACACATTGCCCTGGATCTCAGCTCCAGGAGAGATTCAAAGGTTACCCTGCAGTCAGTCAGAAGTGTTTAGTTTGCTCCATTTCTTGGACAGAAATTGTAGAACTTTCAAGTATGAACAAAGTACAGACTTAAGAAAACACTTAAATTAGTCCCATAAATAATACCATGGATTTGATGTTGTTCCAGTTTTAGAATCAATGTTTGCAACCCAGAATCCTTCCACAAATTCCATTCCAACTCTCCATCTCAAATGTCAGCCTTTCCTTTTAATCAGTATTACAAATAAACATGATTCCAAGAGGCACAGCCCTTGGTGTTGTTTGTCACTGAGGCTGCGATCCAAATATTAAACAAAGTGTACACTACTTTGCCTTGGAGATACAGCATGTTCTACAAGCTTGAAGCAACAATCTTCACTGGTAAATCCCTTTTGTCTGCCAGATTTTGGGTTGCATTCACTATCAAGTTTGGGCTTTTTAAAATTTTTATTCTCTTGAATGTCCTTTCCCCGAGTCTTGTTGGGGAAGAAGCCCCAAGTGTACACTTCAAAAATACAACAATGTCATAAGTTTATGTCATGGGAGCAGAGGTAGGCCATTCAGCCCTAACATCTACTCCACAATTCAATCATGGCTGATCTATATTTCCCTCAATCCCATTCTCCTGCCTTCTCCCCGTAATCTTTGACACCGTTACTGTTCAACTAATGCACAGAACTAGACGTGCATAGGAAATGACCCATGTTCCATGCCCTTGGACCAATGAGCCCTGTCACTCACAGTGAAATGCTTCAGCCACAGCACGAAGGGACAAACTGATTGATGGAAGAGCAAGTGCACAGTGCAGCTGCCCAGGGCAATTTGGATTGTAAGAGGTTGTTCCTCAAATTCTGGGTGCATCTCAGCTCCACACCCCTAATCTTTGGTGACATGGGGTGATAGGATGAGTTAGTCGGAGGATCTCCTTGTCAGTCTGTTCCTGGGTCTAGCCAAGAAGGTCAGTAGGTGCTGCAGGGACTGGTGTGCATCCTGGACAGGTACAATCATGTGTTAAAAAGATCCAAGTACAATTTCTAATGAAAGTTATGTAAATTTCCAAACATCTTTTTATAATTTGTTACACTATAGCATCCAATATGTTTGACAGGATCAATCAAACAACAATTGGCACCTGGCTGGGAACTGGAGACTGGACCGTGACCAGATGATTACTCAAAAAACGGAGGTTCGGATTGGTAGTATAGGAGGAGGCCAGTGTAGAGCTTTTCGTTAGGGGGGTTTCCAAAGCCAAGGCCTTAGGCAATTAAAGGCATATCTTTCATTGGAATGAAGGAGTTGGATGCAAAAACAATTGAACAGTGCAAAGATCTTGGATATTTGTAGGAATGTCCCACTTTCCCGAATTACTCACGAATTCTCCCGCGTTTTTCCCTTGATTCAAACTCGGAGAATGTCCGTAGCGAGTCCATAGGAGGCCTTAATAGTCCGTAGATATTTCGTAGCGGCTCGTAATGCCGGCCGTTGATACTTGGGGCATCAGGTAAGTCGGGACGTTTTTTTCAGCATGTTGGAAAATGTTCACGAGTAAACAAAATAGGCCCGAGTACCTACGGCTGGCTATTACTGTAATTCTCCGAGTTTGAATCAAGGGGAAAACTCGGGAGAATTCGTGAGTAACTCGGGAAAGTGGGAAAGGCCCTTTGCAGAGACACAAAGTTAGGTACAAAGGTACAGAGACACCCAAAGGCCAGTCATCCCCATCTGTTGTCCAGATCATTAGCCACCATTTCTTGACGACCACTATAGGCTACAACAATCCCGAGAGGTTCACTCCTCCAGGCGGTTTGCTGTGATCCACTCAGACCTTCACTGTGCTAATGTGGTATATATGATATAACACACCTGGTAAACAGAATTGTAGTCTGTTTATCCAAGTTCCCCCAAAACGCTTCTATTCCATTCACCTTACCTGCTCCCCGAGGGGATGAATTCACCATTAATGATGGAATTGTAGAGGCACAAACGTCGTGAATAAATTATTTCTTTATTCAGGCATTGTAGGTAGGATATACATGCAGATTCAGCACTCTCACATAATAGTTATTGTTGCCGCTGAGCGGCTGTTGCCTTGGGGCTCGGGCTGACCTCTTGTTGAGGTGGCAGGAGACTCTCATGAAGAGAGAGTAAGAGAGAGCGAGAGAGGGAAGGTCACTAGGGCACACCCCTATATCCCGTGACCCTACCTCAGACTGCCGAGGGTTCGCATAGCAATAGTGGTCTAACCACTACAGAATGAATTAAAGGTGATTTTTATGTCTAAGTTCTTTTAAGGAGGTGAATAGGGAAATGATGAGGACTGAGCTGTAGACGAGGCTTACATACACCAGTAAGACATTTGACAAAGTGCGTCATGGTAGACTTAAAGTTAAGCCACAGGGATCTGGCAGGTTCCAAGTTCCTTAGAGACAAGAGATTGGAAATCTGTAACAAGTTGTGTACCACAGAGACTGGTGCTGGAACTTCTATTGTTTGTAGGAAAATGAAATGTTGAATGAGAATATAGGTGGCCTGATTCGTAAGTTTGCAGATGACATTAATGTTGTGGAGTTGTAGATAACAAAGGTGGTTAACAGAGCACGTAAACAGGCTCTTCACTCTAACTTGCCCATGCCGACCAAAATATCCCATCTACACTAGCCCTACCTGACTGCGTTTGGCCTATATTCCTCTGAACCTTTCCGATCCATGTACCTGTCCAAATGCCTCTTAAATGTTTTCATCGTACCTGCCTCAACTACTTCATCTGGCAGCTTGTTTCATACACCCACCACCCTGTGTGTGAAAAAGATGCTGCTCGACTCCCTCTCATCTAAAAACCTCTGCCCTCTGTTTCTTTATTCCCCAAAGCTACAGTTGGCTTGGCTTGGATGGGCTGAAGGCCTTTTTTCTGTGTTGCGTGATTGCATCTTGAGTATGATATGAATAGAGCTGCATGGAACATGACATCGGGTTTTTTACCCCAAGTTCATCTTTGCTTAATACCGTTCGTTGCTTATTACCAACATCACCTTGTTGTGACAGATCACGTAGAGTGTGGCTGAGAAAGAACGTGGTTGCTTGGGCACTCCTTGCCACACGAGCCATCCTCCCACTATCAACTTTTTTAAGATTCAAAGATAAGTTGATAGTTTTGCACAACTGCTCGCATAGACTTGAATATTTAGTTTGTCTAAAATGTGTTGCGGCACAGAGGGAATGTTGCCAGATGGAAATGATGAAATGGATCTCATAACATGTTGGCTGTTCTGTACTGCATTTCCTAATAAACAGCACTGCCAAAATTCCAGCCTATAACTCACTCCCGGGTATCTGTTTGTCTACTTAGAACACCCGACCCCCTCCCTGAGCCCCTCGATTAGATTCCAGCCTGCATTTCACTTCCCAGTCTCCTCTGCCCTCTTCCTCATGTAACATCTAACCTCCCTCAATATTACCAGTAATGTGGTATCTGTGTATCTACAGGAGTTGTCAGAGTACGTCAGAGTTCATCAAGCTTGTTTACTACTAACTCGTGTTAACATGGAGATATTTAAAGTCATCTTCTCCAAGAGGGTTTTTTATGCATCCATCCAAATATATGGTTGCAAATTTTTGAGAGATCATGAAAGGTAAAGGAAATAAATAAATATGTTGAAAAGTCCTTTGAAAACATGGCAACAAGATACTGAGTTGGAAGTCTAAGAAACGTTCAGTTTATTTGAACAGACACAAAATTTAATGAGAATATCAAAACCTCATTGGGGTTACATCACTAACACAAAAGATATGGGAATATGTTTTTGTTCTAATCAGACAAGTTCAGTGAAGGTTAATAAGAATTTCCAACAGTGACAAGCAACCTGGGGAAAGGACAATTCCAGCACAACCTGTGCTGACCCCAAACGTTGACAGCGTTTGGTTAACATTGAGAGGAGATCAAGAGAGGCTAAAGGCAGGAGGCGAAACAAGGAATTTGTGGGGTGAAGATGGAAGGGTATTATTTGGGAGGGAATTACAGGCTGGGACACGAAAATAAAGGCTTTCATTATTTATGTATAAAAATTTATAACAAAGGAATAACAAAATAATATTCAACAAAATGTGTAACAGATACTATTGGTGTCATGAACATGATTGGCCAAATAACCTCCTTCTGTGCTGAAAATGACTTATTCTATGATTTTATAACAAACTAAATTAATGGCGCGGCACAGTGGCGCAGCGGTAGAGTTACTGCTTCACAGCGCTAGAGTCCCGGGTTCGATCCCGACTACGGGTGCTGTCTATACGGAGTTTGTATGTTCTCCCCGTAACTGCGTGAGTTTTCTCCAAGATCTTTGGTTTCCTCCCACACTCCAAAGACGTACAAGTTGGTCGGCTAATTGGCTTGGTATAAATGTAAATTGTTCCTAGTGCGTGTAGGATAATGTTAATATGCGGGGATCGCTGGTCGACGTGGACTCGGTGGGCCGAAGGGCCAGTTACTCTTTATCTCTAAACTAAACAAAACTTAACCAGAAGTTAATTAGGTCTGAAGAAGGGTCTCGACCCGAAACATCACCCATTCCTTCTCTCCAGAGATGCTGCCTGTCCCGCTGAATTACTCCAGCATTTTGTGTCTACCTTCAATTTAAACCAGCATCTGTTCTTTCCTACACACTTCCTAAACTTAATCAGATCCTACTCTAAATCTAGACATAGAACAGATTTGTTATTGCACTTGAGCTATTACAACATAGATATGGCATAATGTCTTCGATGATGCAGGAATAAACATAACATTCTGAATTAATCTTTACTCCACCTAATCTTTATCGTATTCATTTATTTGGTATATGAGTGTCACTGGCAATGGCAACCCAAGATGTTGCTGAGTCATCCTCATGGACATTGAAGTCCAACTGGTGAAGGTACTCCAATGGAACAATGATATATTTCCACTCAAGAGGGCGAGTAGCTTAGAATGGAACTTGTTGATGTCGCCTACCGCAGCCGACCTTGAGGGTGTGGGAGGTAAGCCCCTACGTTCTTTCAACTGTCCTTTTGTTCTTACGTCCACTGCCATCGCTGACTCCCACCACCCTCCTCTCTGGTCCACCGAGATGAACAGGGGCTAGGATTGGCAGCTTCCCTCTCCAGGGGGGCTACTGGTTTGGCGGAGGGCAAGCCAGGCCTGCTGCTGGGGCATGGCAGAGGCCCATGGTCTCTGCGGATGGTTTGACAGCCCCGACCGCGGGAGAATAAAGAAGGAAGGAAGATTAGACTTTATTGCCTTCCATCACAATGAGGAATGTGGGGAATCCGCTGTGGTGGATGTTTATGTTAACTTTTATGTAGTTGTGTGTCTTGTTGCTTTTTTTTTAGTAATTTATTTGGTAATTTGAATATCACGGTACCTTAAATGGTACATGTGACAATAAAAGACCTTTGAAACCTTTGAGGTTGGACAGACACGGATTGTTTTCTCTGGTATACGAAAGGTTGCAGGGGGACTGAGAGATGTATAGAGTTATGAGAGGTTAAATGGGGTAGACAGTCAGAACCTTTGGTTTAAGGCGAAGGGAGCTTAATTAAAGGGGATGTGCGGAGCCTTTTTTTTTTAATACAGAGGGTGGCGAGTGCCTAGAATGTGCTGCCCGTGATGGTGTTTGAGGCAGATACGATAGTGGCATTTAACAGGCTTTTGGATAGGCATATTAATATGAAGGGAGTGGAGGGATGTGGAACCAAAAGTAGATCCATAATTGTTTGAATAAGAAAGCGAGGTCCCCAAACACCCAACTTCAATAGTGCTTCCGACTATGTGATGAACAGCTGATTCCGAGTTGAAAACTTACTTCAACAATGTTGTACTTTTTTGGCAGACAAATAGCAACATTTCATAATCCACAGTCTTGATCTAGATGTCTATTTAAAATATCCACGTCCAGACGGTTTAGAACTTGTCACAGTTTTGTTATGTTGAGTTTTATAGTGAGTCATACAGTGAGTACGATAAGCAAGCAGAATGCTCAACTCTTCTAACTTGTTTATTATCGAATATAATCTGCAGAACATGTCTACCTTGAGAAGACAAAAGAGACTGCTACAAACCGAACACTGGAAGAACTTAGCAGGTCAACAACATGTGCTGATGCAAGACCTAGCACAAAATGTTGACGTACTACGTTTTCCTCCACAGATGCTACTTGACCTATCAAAATTTTCCATTGTTCATTATGCCTGAATCATAGTTAACTAAAAACCACACTAAAGGATTGGGAAACTTACTGTGGTTTATCAATCTGTTTCAACAAATACCTTTGTGTGACTGTCCAGCTCACCCTCTAACTGTTCTCGTGCCTGCCTGAGTTGTGACAGTTTATCACTCTCCAATCAATATTAATAGCCATTTTTAATAACAAGGAACTACAGATGCTGGTTTATATCAAAGATAGACACAAAATGCTGGAGAAACTCAGCGGGTCAGGTAGCATCTCTGAAGAAAATGGATAGCTGACATTTCGAGTCCATTTTCTCCAGAAATTCTGCTTGATCTGCTGAGTTTTGTGTTTATCTTTAAAAGCTATCTGTCCCTTCATTCTGCTCCACATCCATGTGGTTAGATTGTCCATTTCACTGGAACATTTGCACATACCTCTGCAAGCTTTGCGGTGAGTAATAGCCTTGGTGAGGTCTCGATAGAATCCTTCCTTACAGTAGTGGCAATGTCGTCCTGCAGTATTATGCCGACAATTTAGGCAAACGCCGCCGCTCTTTCGGCCGGAGAGCTTATAAAGTTCCATGTTAAACCGGCATCGTCGAGCATGCAGATTGCAGCTACACGCTGAGGGAAACAAACACAAAATGTATCACAGACAGTAGGCAGCTACATGGTCGAGCACTTCAGCTGAAAGTATGAATTGGCCAATGATATCCAACTTTGGAAATGTGAAATGGGCAATGATCTAAAATGACAATTATACAACACCAGTATCTTACCTCCCCATCTCACACCTGTGACATGCCCAAAAATCTACCTGTTCTGAATACCCACTGAATCCTCATTCAATACAACTTTGTACGAACACAGACCTGGCTCTACCACACTACCACCTTACTTTATTCCCTGGTGTTGTGGACAATGAGGAAGGCTGTCTTAACACTATTGGAATTTTGCCCAAGACCCAGTATTGGATCAGCAGAAATCCCTTTTAGGGAATTGTACATGTACACAAGGTTGAGAATTTCAGATTTGTGAATATTAAGCATCTCGGGGATTAGGCCAGAAAGTGGAGCTGAGACCAATGGTCAGATCAACCATTACTGTATTTAAAAATGGAGAAGGATCAAGGAGCTGTACTACTCCCAGCTACATCTTCATCGCAAGAATTAACACAGTGACCCTTCTCTGCATTTCCTCCTTTCTAAATAAGTTAAATTGTTCACTTTAGTCCAAGTGATCTTACAAATGGCCTGTGCACATATTTACATTTGTGAACTCATCATTGCCTTGCCTGTGTTATTCAAAGTGTGGTCTCACCACTGTCCTGTACATGTTAAACTAAATATGGTCCCAGTAATGTTCTATGCACATTACTCCAAGTCTGGCCTCACCAATGTCTTATGCCTGTTACTCCAAGCTTGGTTTCAAGAATGTATTACACAATACTCATAATTTTTATCAATGCCCTGAACATAGAACATAGTACATGTACAGCACAAGAATGGAAATTCAAGAGTCAGGGGGCAGAGGAGTGTCTATTATTAGGGAGAAGGAGCTCGGGAGGCATTTAGACTGATACTTAAATAGGTCCACCATAGAAGGATAAAGGTTTAATGCAACCAAATGGGATTAGTGTGGATGGCAAAAAGATCAGCATGGATGTGGTGGGCTGAAGACTATAACTCTGTGATCCCAAGTGTGCCCTGGACACATTTCTATAAGTGTGGTCTCACCAATATTGTACAAATGTGACTAAATCGTGATCCAACCAATGCCCAAAGTACATTTCTCCAAGTGCGCATTCAGCAATGCAATGTACATACATTGCAGGTAACACATGAGACTTTGCACAGGCTGGGTTTATTCTCACTGGAAAACTGAATGACTTTATAGAGGTTTAACATTATGAGGATTACAGAACATTGTACAACAGAGGAACAGGCCCTTTGGCACACCATGTCTGCACCAACCACGATGTCAATCTAAACTAATCCCATCTGCTTGCACATGATTTGTATCCCTCAATTCTTTGCTAGCTCATAACTCAGTCTAAATATCTCTTAAGCAATGTTTTCATATATGCTTCCACTACCTCGTTCCAGGCACACACCACTCTGTGTACAAAGAATTTGCCTTACATATCGCCTTTACACTTCCCCCTCTCATCTTAAATCCTGGAGAGAAAAAATCTTTCCAACCATCCTATCCATGTAACTCATAATTAAATCTACTTTTATCAGATCACCCCTCAACCTCCAATGCTTCAGAGAAAACAACCTAAACTTGTCCAACCTTCCCTCAGATTCAGATAGGATTCAGATTATTATTACTTCATCTTATTGTTATATACCACAGGATGCAATGAAATTCTTAGTTAGCATGAAGCTCATAGAGTTATGAGTAAATACAATAAATAAAACAATAAATACAACTACGTTCTTAGGGCTGGATGTCTGAGATTTCAAGCTCCTGCACCTTATCCCAGAAGGTAGAAGGGAGAAAAGGGAATGGCCATGGTGGAAAGCATCCTTGTCGATACCTCTAGACTTCCTCATGCAATGCACTGGGAAAGTCGTCTGCAATCCTTCACTCTATGGCTGGGAGGGCTGGCCAACTCTGGTAGCAAATTGGAAGCACCACCCCCCACTACCAGAGTACCTCCGCAGTGTAATGTCCCTCACCCAACGCACATGAGAATTCTACTGCTCTGAGACCAGAAACTTAGTCTCAATCACTTTGTTTCCAGTCACTGCTCCTCATGCTCGTCACTGACCTCAAGGAATCAGAAAACCTGCTGAAACCTAATGCATTTGCTCTAATCTGTGCAACAGATGTTCCTGCACGCTCTGGGAAATACTACATGGGCAACAGAGAGCATATGCAGTTTGGGTCAACAGCACCGAGGCACTGGAGGGGAGAAGGTGATTATTTACAAATCACAGCCAGATGTTAGCTGTGCAGCCCAACTCTGTTCACCAGCTCTGGTCCACAAACACAGGCCAGAACGCACACTGAGAGAATAATCACCTCCTGGTTTTTGTTATTGGAGTTAACAGAACAATGGGAGCAGGCAGACCAGGAGAAGTGTCCACAAATAATATGAGAGGCTGGGTGAAAAATTAAGAGGGAGTAGTCAGTGGACAAGAGCCCTGAGTTACAGCAAAGGCAATAAAGGGAATGCACCACCCAGCAGGTTAATGGTCTGTGATCAATAAAACAGACACACTGACAGAGTAAAACTTATTTTTCGTGATACCAAGACCGAATAAATCTATTTAACTGGGGTTTAGGTGCCTAGGATGGGTCATGGAGAAATCAGCCAATTCTTTCAATTACTTCCTCTGTATCCACACCATTGGTCAGATCCTCAAAAAAGTAATAAAAAACTAATGAAAAAATACATCTCTTTTATAAAGCCATTCTGTCAAATATGTTCTGCTTTTCGATCTTTTCCTGCCCCTTCCTCAGTGATGGGACTCCATCATTTTCCTGACATCTGATGTTTGCCACCAGCTGTGGACCTCACTCTACTCCATGCCATGCTGCACTCACTGTTTCCCAGTCAGTTGGGACATTTCCAGTGCATTTAGAAAGACGATCACCAATACATCCACAATTTCTGTAGATAACTCTTTCAGAAGCATTCCGTTAAACATGTACATCAAATGTTACACATTTTAACCTGATGTAACTTCACAACCCCAGTTTTCCCCTGATTCTAGAGGTATTTAAATTTGTTTCTTTTTTAAATTAATATGAAATACAATTATTTTGTAAAAATCATACACATAAGGTCACTCAGACCATGGTGTGAGTGCCAGTCAAAATAGAGCTATCCAACCTAAAACCTTCTTCCATAAGCCCACAAACATGCCCCTTCAATAACTCAGGCGAGTAGTAATTCTGATGAGAGTGTCTGACTCTGCCACCTTTCTAGGCAATGTTGCAGATGCTTACCACTCTCAGTGTGAATTCATCTTTCTTCGTCTCCCATCTAGTTGTCTTCTGGTTACAGGTGGTTCTGCAGTAATGTGCATTTGCATAATGCAAAATTGGATATAACACCATTCACGGTTTAGGGAACACTATTTGCATTACAGGGCCAAATTGATTATACAGGTAATATGATTTTGATCAGGAACTATAGAACCATTTAATAATCACTTTGGAAAGTGAAAAGCAGAAGAAAAAAAAAGCAATCCAAGATAAAATCCTATCGCTTTTCATGTATTCATCCATCAATAATCTGACAATATTGTTTTAAGAAATCAGTCCTTCAGTTTCACTGCAGGTGGCCTTTGAAATTGACAAGCGAATGTTCCTATTGACACGTGCAGTGATACTCTATCAAATAACGTAACATTTGCTTTTAGTACTTTGAACGCAGTGATAAAAATATAACATAGCAATTAAAAACACCTTTATCTTTACAAGTCTTGCTGAGAAAATAACTTTTTTATTGCAAGTCTTAATCAGTGATTGTGGGTTGGAGGGGTGAGAAAGCTGGAAGAGAAGTGGTGGCAGCAGGACAAAGCCTGGCAAGCCTGGTGGATGTGGTTGAGAACAGTTTTGATTGGCAGACTGTTGGACAAAGGCCAGAGATGCAAAGGAGATAAGGATAGAGAGTTGTCAATTGTGAAGTCAGAGGAAGGAGTACAGGTGGAGGGGTCCGTGTGGAGGACAAAGGGGAGAAATGGATGCAAATCCAGGTGGGGCACAGGGAAGAGTGGGACGAAGAGGGGGAGGGGGAGGGGGAGGTGGGAAAAGGATGTTGTTTGTAGGCTAGTTACCTAAAATTGTTCATTGTTCAGCTAACCCCTTCCACCCCACCCTCCTCACCACAGCTCCTCTACCTCTGCCAAGCTCTTCCTTGCACTATTGACTTGACTGTCAGCTAAAGCAGTCTTCAAAGAGATGATAAATGTGGTGAATCTGTGGAATTCTTTTCCACAGAAGACTGTGGAGGCCAAGTCAATGGATATTTTTAGATAGATATATTCTTGATTAGTATGGGTGTCAGAAGTTATGGGGAGGTGGCAGGAGAATGGGGTTCGGAGGGAAAGATAGCTCAGCTATGATTGAATGGCAGAGTAGACTTGATGGACCGAATGGCCTAATTCTGCTCCTATTACTTATGACACATGGCTTTATGGCCAAATGTAAGACCTAATTTGAGAACCAATCTTAACGCCTTCTGCAATTTTTTTTTTTTTTTTTTTTTTCAAAATAGACTTTATTCATTGATAAATATATACAATTCCTGAACCATTCAAACTAACAAAATTCATCCGACATTTTCGGAGACTATACAAGTTTTTTCAGTACAATTTTTTTACATTTTTCAAATTTCACCAAACAGTCCCCCACCCGTGCCACTCTGTGGCCCCTGTCCAAGTAATAAATATATACAGTGTTTACAGTGCGAAAATTCCATTTGACATTTTCACTTCCACAAACGCCTTCTGCAATTACCTTAACACTTATGGAATTATGGTCCCTTTTCTAAAGTGTTACCTACGGACACTTCCATAACTTGTCCAGTTTCATTTCCTAAGGTAAGGCTGGGTACTGCCCCTTCATCAGGAGGACTCCGAGAAAACTTTCTTGGATGCATTTAATAAATTCCACCCCATCCAAGTCCCTCGCACAAACCAACCTAGATCAATAATGAGAGTAATAAAATCTCTCTTTTGCTCGTCCTCATTGCATTTGCATACATATCTATTCCTCTAATTCAAGTTGACGATTGGGAGGCTTGTAAAACAGCAGCAAAGTAATTATCCCTCATTTACTCCTAAATTCCACTGCCTCGATGGACAATACCTCCAGGGTATCATACATTATGTTCTCCCTGATCAGTAACTCTCGCTCCCCTTTCACATCTGGAACCTCCGCTCCCATAATAGAAAGGGCTAATTGATGATTAGTATTTAAGAGACATTTATAAAAAGATAGAATATTTATATAAAGACTATAAATAATTTAGTTCAATCTGAAACTCGGGTCTTAAATTTGAATAAGACAATGTATGAAGTATGAACTACGACAGATTTGGAAACTATTAAAAGGTATGGCATAAACCAAAAATCGTAACATATTAAGATTTATTGTAAGATTTACAAGAAATATAGATCCCTATAGGACAAAAAAAAATTGGTGTGGCTGTGACTATCAAGCAATTAAAGATTAAGATCAAAGGAAACGGCATATAACCTTGCCAAATAAAATAGCTGTAAGTTTGAGGATTGGGAACATTTTAGAATTTAGCAGAGAACCACAGACTGATATGGAAATGGTGAGTGGAATATAAAGGAAAGCTGGCAAAAAAACACAAAAAACTATTTATGAGCCTGGATAAGTATGTTACGAGAAAAAGATCAGCAAAAGTAAGCCTGTCAAAAGTTAGGCAGATTCAAATCCTGATTAGTATATTGTCTTTTCGACCAGGGTGCAATGAAATTCCTTGTTCACATGAAGCTCAAAGAGTAAACACTATCCATACAGTAATGATAATACAACAATAATTACAATAATGAGTGTAAAACAGGAGAATGGTGCACAATGGAAGTGGAATAAAAAATATTGCAAAATTGAAGTTCAATAACAGAATAATTGAGTGTTGTTAACATAGTGAAAAGTCAGAGTATGTGCAGCACCTCCGGGATGGGGACGTGAAAGAAGTGATTGATTCCGGAGTTCAGATTGTTTTCCCATGGATGTAATTATTAAAGACTTGAAGTCATAGCTTTAAGGTGAGAGGGGCTAAATTTAAAGTAGATGTGCAGGAACATTTTTGTTTACACAGAGTGGTGGCTGCCTGGAACACGCTGCCAGGGGTGGTGGAAGTAGATATGATAGGGATATTTAAGAAGCTTTTAGATAGGAACGTGGATATGAAGCACATGCAGGCAGAGGAGATTAGTTTAACCTGGCCTCTGGTTCGGCATGGATATTGCGGGCCGAAGGACCTGTTCCTGTGCTGCACCGTTCTGTGTTCTGTAAATTGGATGTCAGTGGGGAAGTAGTTCTTAAATTTGGACGTCCAAACTTTCAAGCTCCGGCATCTTTTCCCAAAAGGTAGGAGAGATGAGGTAATATGAACAGGGTGGCAGGCATCCATGGCAATACGTCCAGCCTTCCAGATCCAATGCATCATGAAGATGGACTGGATGGAAGGAAGTGACGAGCCTATGGACTGGGCTGTGTTCATAAGGTCATAAGTGATGGAAGCAGAATTAGGCCATTCGGCCCATCAAGTCTACTCCACCATTCAATCATGGCTGATCTATCGCTCCCTCCTAACCCCATTCTCCTGGCTTTTGTGAGGAGACCCTGATGTTGTAGCCCCCCGGTCCACCTGCTAAGCCCCCTCCTCCAGGAGCTCTTCAGTCCCGCCGGCTCCCGGTGCCCGCCGTCCACAGACCCGCAGCAGCAGCTCCGACTCAGCAGCAGCAGCAGCAGCGGCAGCGGCAACGCTCCTCCACCGCTCCACCCGCTCCGGTCCATGACCCCTGTACAAATCAAGAATCTATCTATCTCTGCCTTAAAAATATCCAAGGTCTTGGCCTCCACAGCCTTCTGTGACAAAGAATTCCACAAATTCACCACCCTCGGACTAAAAAAAAAAAACTATCCTCCTCCTCATCTTCATAAAGGAACACCCTTTAATTCTGAGGTTATAGCCTCTAGTCCTAGACTCTCCCACTAGTGGAAACATCCTTTCCCCATCCAATCTATCCAAGCCTTCACTATTCGGTACGCTTCAATGAGGCCACCCCTCATTTGTCTAAACGCCAGCGAGTACAGGCCCAGTGCCGTCAAATGTTCATCATATGTTAGCCCATGCATTGGTGATCATTTTCCAATATTCTGAAGACTCTGGGTCAGTTCCTGTGGACTGGAGGGTAGCCAATGTAACCCCACTTTTTAAGAAAGGAGGGTGAGAGAAAATGGGGAATTATAGACCAGATGCTCGAGTCGATTATTAAAGATAGCAGCGCTTTTGGAAAGCCGTGACAGGATTGGTCAAAGTCAACATGGATTTATAAGTATAAGTATAAGTATCCTTTATTGTCATTCAGCCCTTTCAGTCTGAACAAAATTTTGTGCCTTGCAGTCATACATAGAATAAAATAAATGAGTCCACCAGGCACCTCCTCACTGTGATGGAAGGCAAAAGTCTTAAAGTCCTTGTCTCTTCCCTCCTTGTTCTCCCTCTGTGCTGAGGCGATCCAGCCTTCCGATGTTGTGACCCCACTGGGTGATGGTAAGTAAGTCAGTCCCGCGGCTGAATCCGAGCTCCGCGAACGGGTCGGGTACAAACTCCGCGGCCCGGGGCGGTTGAAGCTGCCGCCCTCTAATCAGGCGGACGAAGTTGTTGTTGCGGGAGCTCCGATAAAACAGGTCACCAACCTGTGCCCTGCGAGCTCCCGACGATGTCGTCCACTGGGCCCACGCGGGTTAGGCCATTTAGGACTGAGATGAGGAAAAACGTTTTCACTCAGAGAGTTGTGACTCTGTGGAATTCGCTACCACAGAAGGCAGTGGAGGCCAATTCACTGGATGTTTTCAAGAGAGTAAAGGGCCTGTCCCACATACATGTCCTTGGCACGCAAATTACGCAACCTCGTGGTCGCGTTGAGGCGCACGGGCATCGTATGGCCATGCGGGGCTGGTCCCACTGAGAAGCGCGGAGGGGTATGTCGTTGTGCGCGACATCGCGCGGGACTCTGAAATTTTTGTAGCGAACAAAATCTTTGCGCGCCAACGGCCTGACACGGAACTGACCGCCAAAGTGGAACAGGCCCGAGACCCTGGCGCGACGCAGTGTCTCTCCTCCAACAGCAGCAGAAGCAGGCAAACGATCGCCGAACTCGACCTGGGGCTCATGGCCGTTGCGGTCTGGATCCGGAATTCAGTGGGACCGGCAGCATCTCTGGAGAGAAGCAATGGGTGACGTTTCAGGTCAAGACCCTTCTTTTCAGACTGAAGAAGAGTCTCGACATGAAACATCACCCATTGCTTCTCTCCAGAGATGCTGCCAGTTCCGCTGAGTTACTTCAGCTTTGTGTCCATCTTCAAATGATGTCACGGCTGTGTGTGTGCATGAAATCGCGCGCAACCTTCGCGGGACTGTCGTGGCTCAACGCGACCACGAGGTTGCGTAATTTGCGTGCCAAGGACACGCAAGTGGGACAGGCCCTTTAGATTAAATTCTTAGGGCTAACGGAATCAAGGGATATGGTGAAAAAGCAGGAAGGGGTGCTGATTTTGCATGATCAGTCGTGATCATATTAAAAGGCGGTGCTGGCTCGAAGGATCGAATGGCTTGCACCTGCACCTATTTTCTATGTTTCTATGTTTCTGACCCACTCATTCCTCGGGATCATTCTTGTAAACCTCCTCTGGACCCTCTTCAGGGCCAGCACATCCTTCCTCAGAAATGGTGCCCAAAATTGCTCACAATACACCAAATGCAGCCTGACGAGCGCCTTAGAGCCTCAGCATTACATTGCTGTTTTTGTACAATAGCCCTCTTGAAATAAATGTGAGCATTGAGTTTGCCTTCTTTACGTTCACCACTCTCTGCAGACTCAGTTTGGTCAAAAGCAGAGTTGTTGCCTTGCCAGGTATTCATCTCATCAGAAAACATCCTATAGCACATCTGTAACGGTTCCTTGTGAGCCTGCTTTTTCAAATACCTAAGAAATTAAATACACTGATGTGCATTCTTGATCATGGCATCACAGGGAAGTGACCGGTTTAAAAAATATTGGACCCCATCATTGAGGAAGTTATAATTATAACAGAATTTTGGGAAATAATAATAATATCATAGATTTATGAAAAAAAATGTATTGATAAAATTTGTTTAAATGTTTGAGTTTATAATTAGTAGAAACTATAAGAACTGGTCAAAATGGTGTAATTGAATTTTCAGAAGGTTTTCAAGAAGCTGCACAGAAGAGATTATTAAACAAAGAGAGTGAGGAATTTGACTGTCTCAGCAGTGCTTCTCCAGTCTAGTTACATTTCATTGACCCAAAAGGTTATCTCGCCTTTTCTTTCTACAGGTTGCCAAGAATCAAGAAGGTCAAAGTCAAGAGTGTTCAATTGTAATATGTTCCGACAACGGAACAATGAAATTCCTACTTGCAGCAGCTTAACAGGCTTTTAAATGCAATACACACAGATAATGTCCAGCAATCAAAAATATTTTACAGCTACTACAATCAGTCTGAAGCAGGGTCCTGGCCCAAAACATCACCTATCCATTTTCTCCAGAGATGCTGCCTGACCTTCTGAGTTACTCCAGCATTTTGTGTCCATCTAAGGTATAAGTTTTTGAGGAGTATATAGGGTAAATAGGTAGAAGTTTTTACCCATGTTAGGGGTATAAAATACAAGATGGTATAATTTTAAGGTAAGAGGTAGTATTAAGCCGTGTCTGAGGCATAAGCTGTTTAAACGGAGAGTGGTCGATATTTGAAATGCCCCATAAAACGAGGTAGTGGAATCAGATATAATTATCATGTCTAAGAGGCATTTAGAGCCCTACTTAAATAATCATAGCATAGAAGGATATGGACCTAGTGAAGGCAAATAGGATTAGTGTCGATGGGCAAAACAGGTCAGCCTGGTTGCTGTGGGCTGAAGGGCCTGATTCTCCACTGTACATCGCTATGACAACAGGGCGATTGGACAAAATTATTCCAACTAGTCAGTGTGTTTGTGATCAGGGGCAGTCCAAGCATTCAAAGCCAGAGTACAGGAGTGAAGACATTTCCATACACACAACATGGAAGAAATTTGGAACTCTTCCATAAATTGCAATTGATGCTAGTTTAAATCTGGGAATAATAGATTTTTGTTAACTAAATATATTAAGATACATGCAGAAAAGGCACCTGTATGACATTAGGCCGTTATTAAGACTTGATCCCAGAATGACGGAATGCACTCTAGAGACTGAATGACTCCGGTGTTGCGTTTTTTTAGTTTTAATTTTAAAGATAAAGCGCAGAAACAGGCCCATCTGCCCAACGAGTCTGCACCGACCAGTGATCCCCGCACATTAACACTATCCTACACACACTCGGGACAATTTATATTTATACCAAGCCAATTAACCTACAAACCTGTACGTCTGTGGAGTATGGGAGGAAACCGAAAAAACCCATGCGGTCACAGGGAGAATGTACAAACTCCATACAGACAATATCCGTAGTCAGGATCAAACCCAGGTCTCCAGCGCTACAAAATGTAAGGCAGCAACTCTACCGTTGCGCCGCCGTGCCACCCCGTGCCCTGCCGTGTTCTTATTTCTTTGAGGCTTTAATGGGCAGAGAGAGATTTAGTTTGAATCTAACCCAAACCTGCCCTGACTCTGCATGATGGGGTGGGAAGTGGGTATTTGTAACTTACTTCTAACCTCCTGATATGGCTACTCGATTCCCAAAATGTAAATTGATACAATTCTTACAATTCCTGGCCCTCCTCTTTATGAACAGAAATTGCTAATGTCACATCAAAGTGTTGACTGTACCATGTGTAATAATACTTAAGGAACCCAACCAGCAAACTGCTGTAACGAGCTACAATAGGACGCCTAACAGTTATTCACAGCTACCATTGGCTTCCACTTTACAAGCATCACAAAGACCTGCGCATGATTATCATCTGTTAAAATGCACATTGAGCTGGCGCAACTACCTCTCAACAGGAGCCTGTCCATGGTGAGGGGGCTCCTAAAACTGTCGGCTGTTAAAATGGATTTATTTGAAGATTTTACGAGTTTCCTGAGAAAACGATTACTGTCGGACTCTAGAATTGAGACTGATTCTGTCAAATCCATTTTATAAGTTCTCTGTGCCTGGTTGGCTTTGCCTTGGCTGCCTCCTCTGATCCTTTAGCACGCAAGCATCTGCTTCCAGACTGCACGAGTGCAGACAAAGCTCATTCGCAGAATTTCAAACAGCTAATCATGGCACTGCTTTGGATTGTTGGAAGTCTGTTCCAGGGACACCACGCCTAACCCTCCCCACCCACCCCAGGGATCATACGAGACCCTGTGAGACCCTGTGAGTGCTTTAGCATAGTACTTATATTACTGAATTTGGAGACCAGCCCAGTCAAACTAGCAAAGTTCTTCTCATGAACATCTGGGAACGTGTATCAGGAGATCTGACCTTCACAACAGCCAAGCAACAGGCTGACTCAGTTGTATTTGCAGAATCATACCTTTCAACCCACTTCCATTATTACCTCTGATATGCTCTGCTCCACCAGTAGGACAGAGCCACCAGCGTGTCTGGCATAGTGATATGCAGGCAGGAGGGAGTGGTGCTCTAAGGCCTCAACAGTGACACTGAATCATATGCAGAAGATTAAACCACATGGGTTCCAAGGCAAACTAGCTCAATGGGTCCAAAATTAGTTTGGATTGTATTGGTAATAGGAGGCAGACAGTGGTGGTGAAACAATGGCTCTGATTGAAAGCCTATGGCCAATGGAGTTCCACAGGCGTTGATTATGTGAATTTTGTTGTTTTTAATTGTTATTAATGTATTGAATGTGAATGTCAGAGGTTTCATTAGTAGGTTTAGAAAGAACACAAAAGTTGTAGCTGTTGTGTACAGCAGGGAAGGTTGTTCAAGGGTATAGTAAGATAGTAAGATATAGATCAGGTGTAAAGCTGGGTGGAGCATTGCTAGACGGAATTTAATCCCAACAAATGTGACGTTATGCATTTCCACGTCACATTTGTGCCGTGGAATTTAGTCAATGCAATGTCCAATGCAAGTCAGTTAGGAAAACAGTCTTTCCAGGTGAAGCAGTGATTCACTTCACTTGTAAAAATAGGAATAAAATGAAAATTCACCGAATTGATTCTGCGAAGGGGGTCTTTGTCCATTAGGATAGATTGATATTACCCTATCTTACAATAGCTGGACCTCCACTCTATTGAGTTTATAAGAACGAGGGATGCTCTTGTTGGAGTATAGGATTCTTAAGGCAGACAGGGTAGATGCAGGGATGTTGTTTTCTCCGACTAGGAAATGAAGAACCAGGGGTCACAATCTCAAAATAAGACAATGACTAAACAATATTGATACAAAAAAAGATTTTTCACTCAGCGTATCTTTTGAATTCTTTACCCAAGAGGACTATGAAGTCTGAGATCCTGAATATACTCAAGGCCAAGATGAATAAATTGTTAGATATTAAGGGTAATATCCTACCTTTACCTTTATTAATAAAACAAGTTGTGGGAGAGTACAAGAACGGGCTTAGTGATTGGTGGAGCAGGCACAAATGGCTATGGGACATATCAGAATCAGAATCAGAATCAGAATCACTTGTACAAGAACGGGCTTAGTGATTGGTGGAGCAGGCACAAATGGCTATGGGACATATTCCTTCTTCAATTTCTTATGTCCTTATGTTGTTGTATGCTATCAGCCTTTCAAACAAGACCATCAATCTTTTTTCCTTCCTCATTATTCACATGCTAACTTTCTGTATGCACATGATCGTTATACACACTAGGTGAATCAGGTAGCATCTCCAGAGGATATGGATAAGCAACGTTTCAGGTTTATTTATGTCCTATCCCATCTTTATTCATGTCCTCCAGAGATGCTGCCCAACCAGCCGAGTTACTCCAGCACTTTGTGGTGGATAATAAAAATATTTTTCCATGGTGGGGGCATAAAAACCAAAAGAGCATAGTTTTAAGGTGTGAGAAAGGAGTTTTAAAGTGGATCTGAGGGAACAGAATTTTCTCAGAGAGTTGTTGTTATCTAGAATTAGCTGCCAGAGGAAGGATATGGATCTCATGCAGGTAAATATAATTCAGCACATACATAAAATAGTAAGCATAGACATTTCGTACCAAAGGGCCCAACTTGGTTCTGTACGATCCTATGACTGCAGCTTTTAAATTTGGCATTTTGCAACATGAGGGCAGATGGCAAAACTTGCACAAGGAAGTAGAATTTGCAAATCAGAGAGTTTTATGGATGGGTTTCCAGAGGTTAGGAAGTCCAGGTCTAAATTTGCCGTGAAAGGTTAATTTGAAAAAACATTCAAGATGCTCAAGACCATCTCAGCCAAAGCAACCGCTTGATTCACACACCATCCACCAATGCCATCAAGGCTGAAATCTGGTTGCACTGCGTTCTTCTTCTTCGGCAGTGAGGATCAAGGATGACCTGGTTATACAATCATTTTGTGGGTTTTGAGATAACCGAAGAGGCCAATGTGAGAAACTGCAGCCACATTGACACCCCATTCTGAGCTTTGGCACAGGATGAGATTACCAGGCAGGCAAAGCAAAGATAATTAGACAGATCCTCCCAAACCTTTGTGATTTTGTGGCCAAGTTTGCAGATGATACGAAGATAGGTGGAGGGGCAGGTAATGTTAAGGAAACAGTGAGTGCGCAGAAGGACTTGGACGGGTTGGGAGAGTGGACAAAGAAATGACATATGCAATAAAACATAGCAAAGTGTACAGTCATGCATTTTGGTCGAAGATTGATTCAGATTGGAACCAGACTCTGCACTGTCTTCTGGGCTCAATAATATTATTGAGTAAAATATATTAGTGAGTAAAAATGTGCGATGGATTATGAACAACAACTAGATTAAAATACTCCCATTTCCCTTTAAGTTAGTACGAAGGAAATGCTAACTACTCCACATGTGTGAGGCACGAGTGAAAAGGCTTTAAAAATCACTGCAGGTATTTCACTCAAATTGTACATATGCTCATTGTGTAGGTTGTAAAATCACACACTTAAACTGAGCATGCCCTCAGTACACATTTAGAACAGGTGCCCAGCAATAAACAGAGGCAAATGTTGGCTCACACACCATCCACCAATAAAGCTAGCTATCAACTTACAATTAACAGCAGCACATTCATGTGGAAAATGCTGCAAACTTCAAAGCAGTGTTGAATGCAGGGGGAATCGAAGCTTTCCCCTCCTTTGACCTGTTCAATTGGTGACTAGGATTGCTGTTAACGATCACAGACTGCAGTGTTACCCTCAAACTCAGTCCCTTTAATTGTTGCCCTTTTGGAGTGAGGTGCTCAGAATGCGTGGGAGTGTGGAGATCAAGGTGGACATATGCGTGAGAACGTGTAGATATTGGGAAGGACAGCAGTGTGGGAGTGTATGGAGCACGTGGCACGGTGGGCCAATAGTTAGTGCTCGTGCCTGTGCTGCCATTTTTGGTACCATTGGTTAATCATGGCCCCTGCATTCAAATTCATGCCATTTAAACCTTGCTTTCTCCAATCAAGACATTTTTAATCCAATGTACATTTTCCCTTGGATCTGATGTATATTTACTTTCCTGATCAATTTCCCTGAATAACTTCTTCAAGTGTCTTGCAAAAGTCCACTATCCAATGTGCCAACATAATGAAATCTCATCACTCGACAAGCACTGGCATTCCTTAGTAAATCCTCATTTTGCCCGTACCACTCTAAATATTGATATACGCTATTATACCGCATTGTTTGGAACTTCATTGTCACCACGACGTCAGATTGACTGACCTGTGGCCTGTGACCAAATGGTTTGGAAAAGGATGATCAGAATCTGCATTATTTGAGCAGAACACAAAATGCTGGAGGAAGTCAGGCGGCATCTGAGGGGCTGGGGGGGTGGGGGGAAATGGACTGGTGATGTTTCTGCATGTGACCCTTCTTCAGACTGTTTCAATCAGTATCACCTGTCACTCCCGAATCCCATACCAACGCATATTCTGAGCATCTCACTCCACATTCCCCGATACCAATTATTTCTTCCCTGTTTCATTTAAGGATTTCAGATATGTTTTATTCTTCATAGGATGCAGGAATCACCACCATGCAAGGATTTATTGTCCATTTCTGCTTGCTGCTGAACTGAGAAGGGATTTAAAAATCATCCACATTGTCAGGTCTACGAATAGACCACACTTGGCAATAATCAAATATTTCAAGCAATTGGGAGTATGCTTGAGGGCTAATGAGGAAAGTATCTTTTCCACTCCAATGTTCGTGAGGATCCAAAACTCACTGCCCAAAACAAAACAAAAATGGAAACAACAACTCTGAGCTCTACTTTCTGCTACATTCACCAAACGAGGGGTCTGCAACCTACAGCTCCCGGGCCGAATGTGGCCCGTAACCCAAAATCATCCGGCCCACAGGCAGATTTTGTTTCCCGTATTCATCCGGCCCGCCCAGCATCCACCTGAGCGCGGTCGAGCACCCGCCCTGAACGCAGCTGAGCTCTGGCTATACTGCATCCTGCGCAAAGCCGCAGGCACGGCCGTGCACCTTCTGTGAACACGTTTAAGAAAGAACTGTAGATGCTGCAAAAATCGAAGGTAGACAAAAATGCTGGAGAAACATGCAAGGATTGCATGAGGCTGCCTCACCCACTGAGTTTCTCCAGCATTTTTGTGTACCTTCTGTGAACAAGTGAAGTGATGCGTGCCATCCGGGGCGGGATCCATGTGTACATGTGATAGATGTGGCCCGCCATCCGCTCACAGACATGCGTTCCAGCCCCTATGCAGAACAAGGTTGCTGACCCCTGCACTAAACTCTCACCTTCAGCCAAACCTTCCTTAGCCAGCAAGGCAATCATTCATTGCAACTAATCATAAACCCATATCAAGCATTACTGAATTTGAGTTTTATTTTTACAAAATTTCATTGAAAATTATGTTAGTTGAATACTTGGCACTAGTTTCTAGTTTTCTGCTACACTGAGGCAGAGATTATTCAGTTAATACTATGAAAAGTGTAACATTTTGTGTTTATATTATATACAACTTCTGGCAAAATCACTCGTGCGAGAACAAATCTGTTCAACAACAGATGACTTCACTGGGAATAATATGCTTCTCAAGATGCCAAGGAGGAAGCTGCCTACATAAGTTTACCCTAATAACAACGTTTTGCAGGGAATGTCTTTCTTTTCCAATGTTGAATGTCTGTTTGCACAAGCAGCTATTCCCATGTTCCAGGAGAGGATTCAACAAACTGAATGACGTATGGCTGGTTCTGTGGTTGGCCAGACATCAGTCTAGGCTACAGGTCACAGTTTATAGAATTATGAGAGGCATAGATATGGTTGACAGTAAGAACCCCTCTTCCAGGGTGGAAATGTAAAAGACTAGACGGCACAGCTTAAAGGTGTGGGGGACAAGGTTAAAGGAGATGTGCTGGGTAGGATTTTTACACAGTGGTGGGTGCCTGGGATGCACTGGCAGAGGTGGTGGTAGAGGCAGATACGATAATGGTGTTTAAAAGGCTTTGGATAGGCACATGCACAAGCAGAGAATGAAGGGATATTTATCTCATGTGCAGGCAGATTAGTTTAACCTGGCATTATCTTCAGCATGGACAATGTGGGCCGAAGGGCCTGTTCCTGTGCTGTATGTTCTATTGGGAACTGTAGCTGATCGTGCTGAGGTAAGTGACCACAGCTGCTCCGACTACAGGTCAACAGCTGCTAATCTGTGGCTGGATCCAACACCAACAGCTCCCTGGCCTGCATTGCACAGGCTCATGAGATAGTTAAAGCTTGGAATGAGGCAATTCAACATTCATCTCGTTGAACCTATACTGGTCCTATTCCCCCGCCCTGTTAGTATTTAGTTTCAAATGCTTAGTTCACTTTTAAACTAAACTTGTCTGTCTCCAGTCATCCCCCCCATCATTGCCACCAATATGACCCATTTGCAGTGTAAGAAATGCCTTCCTGGTGACACTTTGGATTCTTTTCTCGATCACCTTCATTCTCTGTTCCTGGTACATGACACTTCTTCCAACAGGTACCAAATCATTTTTAGTAAATCTCCACCCTCTCTAAAGTCTTCACATCCTTCCTATTAGTGCAATCTCAAAATTGGACACAATACATTAACATCATTAACACAGGAGCACCTCAAGGCTGTGTGCTCAGTCCTCTGCTCTACTCTCTGTATACCATGACTGTGTAGCCAGACACAGCTCCAACGCTGTCTTTAAATTGACTATCTTTAAATATACTACCGTTGTTGAACAAATAACGGGTTATGACGAGTCAGAGTACAGGAGGGAAATTGATAATCTGATTGAAGGGTGCCAGAACAGAAATCTTGCTCTCAACATTAGTGAGACCAGGGAACTGATTGTTGACTTCGGGAAGGGAAAGCCGAGGATCCATGAATCGGTCTTCATTAGCGAAACAGCAGTGGAGAGAGTTGATAGCTTCAAGTTCCTGGGCATGCACATCTCTGAAGATCTGGCCTGGGACCAGCACATTAATGCAATCACAAAAAAAAGCTCATCAACGCTGTACTTCCTTAGAAGATTGAGGAGATTTGATCTGCTGCTGAATACTCTGTGAAACTTCTAAAGGTGTACAGGAGAGAGGATACTGACTGGTTGCAGCAACTTAAACACCCAGGAGTGAAGGAGACTGCAGAAAGTGGTAGACATTGCCCGGCCATCACAGGTACTGACCTCCCCATCATCTAAGTCATCTGCAGGAGGCGCAATGAATATCAAAGATGATAGCACTCTAGCCAAGTCAAGAGTGTATTATCACCATATATACCGAAAAAAGAAACGGAGCAATGGAATTCTTACATGCAACAGCAGGCTTCTTTTTTGGCCCCGGTCACGGCCCAATCCCAAGCCCTGGGCTCGGCCCTCACTCCAGCACCACCCTCCCCACTGGGAGTCAGCAGCCGCCACCACGCGAGCGCTGGAATACCCCTCCCTCCTGGAGTGTCCCGTCCTGCCTTGTGAGTGCATAGTGACGTCACTCGGGTTTTTTTTTCGGAAATGGGTGAGTTTTCGGGCTGTTTTTAAAATTTTAAGCAATTAAAAAGTTCGGAAATATAGGTGGGAATGTGACAGGAAGAAGTTTATCACCTCGACGGGAAAAATGTGAGTAGAGTGTGTGAAAATGGGAAGGCTGTGGCCTAGCGTTTGGATGAAAATAGGAAAACTAAACCACACATACACACACACACACACACACACACACACACACACACACACACACACACACACACACACACACACACACACACGATGAAGAGTTTTAGTACTATACTAGACCAAATGGGACCCGTTGGGTCCCGTCCCCTCAACGCGCGGTTGCAGGGAGGGGGGGGCGGCCTGCGGCATCACCCACACACACTAACCATCCCCCACGCACACACACACTAACAACCCCCCACAAACACACACTAACCACCCCCTTATATTAATATTATTAATTTGCACCTTTTACCTCATCCCTGCCCTATCCACTCAAGCATAGCCCCCAACTCGCAGGCGCGTCTAGAGGGGGAGAAGGGGGTAGAGAGAGAGAGGGCAGAGAGAGAGGGAACTCTGCTTATTTCCAGTTTTTTGTCAAAATACCAGGAGTGTAGCAATTGCTCTGTGATGTGGCGGAAGAGTATTGAGAGTGAAGGATTTGCAATCCTGAGTGAATCCTGGATGAGGCCATAAAGTTGGGAAAAACCTTCAGTAGATGTTGAATGGGATGCATTCAACTTCCCAACTGTCATCTCGTCACCTTGCTATCAGCCTGCTACATTCCACATACCTGACTTTAATGAGCTTACGGGATTTATAGCAGATGGATTTTTTTTCTGCTGTTTAAAACTTTCATCAGCTAGGTTGAAGCGCTGCACCTGTGCCATCCTCTACAGAGCAAACATCATTCAGCAAAGGTGTCTGTCAGTGCACTTTCAAATTATTTCATCTGAGTGACTGCCACACACACCGAGCTGCTTTGTTACTCTGTCACTGGTGCAGAGCTGCTTCAGGCTGCAGGCTCTCCCTGGGATGCAAAAGCCCCAAGGATTCACCCTGAAATGCTAAAGGTGCCGATCACACCTCTCACTGTGGGCGATGTAATGAAAGAGAAATCTTTCAGCGGTACCCCAACTCATTTGTAATACACTGCCCGAAGCACATGCAAACTCCAAACAGAGGAAATAGCATTTTACCTCCAGCAAAAAGATCACCCAAAAAAATCACTCTGCTCTGCAGCCTGGATGTTGCAACCAGGATCAGCAGCATCACACTCAGAGCATGTCCAGGACCAAAGATACTTAACTTCAGTGGATAATATATCTCCAGCACTTTCTCAATTTCATTCATAATCTTACATATCACTTAGATCACCCAAAGGTTTTCCAGTTCCATGGAAATCAAG
This sequence comes from Leucoraja erinaceus, assembly GCF_028641065.1. NCBI lineage: Eukaryota > Metazoa > Chordata > Chondrichthyes > Rajiformes > Rajidae > Leucoraja > Leucoraja erinaceus. The sequence continues at coordinate 18,427,537 of NC_073396.1, forward strand.
CCAATCTTTAATCACCAATCATCTTAAAAAAACCCTGAAATTTAGATACCAGAAATGCTTGCTCTTGATTTCACCTTCAGAAATTTACAACAAAACATCTTAAAAGCAGCACGCAACATCAGGTCAGTCAATGAAAAGCACGAACATCTCCATTTCCCTCTTCCTCTCTCTCATTCCAGATCCCCCCCCCCTCTTAATCAGCCATCCCTCTCTTTAATTTCCTCACTCACTCTCCTGCTGTCTCTTTTCTCTCCCCTCTCTCCCTTATCCACCCCTTTCTTCCTCCCTCTTTTCCACACACACCCTTCCTCTTTCCCCCATTCATTAGAGTTGACTCTGTGGTGCAGCTTGCGGCTCTGGCTCCAGGGTTTCAATCTTAATCTCCCCATATTAATTCTGTGGAGTTTCCCTGAGACCGCATTGCCTCCCTTCACCCAGGAGCTCTGGCTTCTTCCCACATCGCAAATATGTGTAATATGGTAGTTTAATTGGCCGCTGTAAGTGCCCCTAGAGTGCAAGTGTGTGATAGAATCTGGGGAGAACTGATGGGAATGTGAGAAGTGTAAACTGTTTTTTAACGAGTTCTCGTGGATTTAAAGGGCTGAATGCATGATTCTATGGCTATCCCACCCCCCTCTCCTCCTCTCTCCCATCCCTGCTTTCTTTTGCATTCTTCCTCTTTTTCTCTCCCCCCATTCCAGCTTTCTTTCATCTCTCTCCCCCTCCCCTCCACATCACCTCACTCCCCCACCCACCTCTTTCCACATTGTTTCTCTCTTGCTGTCAGAGACAACTTGCTCTGTGCAAGATTTCAGCTCCATGTGAACACTTAAATCTTCAACGTAATAATTCGGAGTAGGAGTAATTCACAGCCTTCCAGGCTTGTTTATCAGTCCAGAAAATTATTGAGCATTTTACCTAATTTACCTTGATTCCTGGATCTCGTGCTCAGCTCTGCAACTTCTGGGCTCCAGTACACAAACCCTCTGAGTGAAGAAATGCCTCAGTCATAAATGCATAACCCTTTAGCTTGAGACTCTTCCCCTTTGTTCTCGAGTCTCCAATCAAGGGATCCACCTCCCTGCACCCGCCTCTCAAGCCCTTTCAGAATTTTGAACGTCTCAATCTCTCCTTATAAAATAGCTCTCTTATTCCAAGCATCAATCCAGTGACTCATCAAGGCATGCCTTGCTTCCAACACTGTCCACGATACAACAAATGTGGTTTCAGTAAAGCTTTGTAAACCTGAAGAAAAATTCGCTACTCTTGCAATCCAACACCCTGTAACAGGGTCTGAAGAAGATTCGTGACCTGAAACGTCATCTGTCCATTCCCTCCACAGATGCTGCCTGACACACTGAGTTCTGCCAGTACTCCTTTTTTTCTCAAGGTTCCACCATCTGCAGTTTCTTGTGTCTCCATAACACTTGCTTCCTCACTGCTTGCTGTAACTGTCTGATTCACAAACAGCAAACAATCCTACTGAGAGCAAATGTTTATTAGTTTTAACACTCAGCTAACCAGGGAAACAGATTACTTAACGTGCCTCCCATAATTTTATAAACATTTACACGGCTTCATTCCCTTCAGGGAAAACCGTCTCAATTTCTCCTTATGTTGATGCAATGATAACCAAAATCATGCTAACATTAGGAAATTGCAATAACATGACGTGACTAAAATGTTCTATACAATATATTAAAAAAAATTATGAACTAGTTATATTCTGAAATTTTAAAAGATCACAGGATTCTTGCATTGACCCGAGGACAACATGCGGCAGTCACTGATCCTTCCTCCTCCTACTTGTATGCCAGTGGAATGGGATTACTTGTGGTTTGGGATGGATCAGGCCTACTTCCCACTGGTGTCCGGAGACAGAGGGGACCATTGTGCTAATCCTCAGCCAGCTTCCTCCCTCACTCCTATGGAACCTTTCCTACAGCTGCTCTGTGGCTGCTGTATAGAGTGCTCTCCAAGTGCTGACTCACTTCCAAACAGTCATCACCCAATCAAAAAGCAATAAACTGCGGGTGCTGAAAACCTCACAGAAAAAAATGAAAATGCTGGAAATACTCACTATATCAGGTAGCACCCAAGGTGTACAAGATCATGGGGGGCATGAATCAAGTGACTGCTCACACTTTTTCCCCCAGGGAAGAGGATTCTAAAACTAGAGGACGTGGGCCAAGGTGAAAGGGGAGATATTTAAGAGGAACCTCAGGGACCCCTTTTTCACTTAGAAGGTAGTCCATATCTGGAATGAGCCACCAAAACATAGAACATTAAATAGTACAGAGGAACAGGCCTTTCAGCCCACAATGCCTGTGCCGAACGTGATGCTGAGACCAACTCTATCTGCCTGCACATAATCCATATCTCGCCATTTCTTGCATATCCATGTGCCCATCCAAAAGCCTCAAAGCCTCAGGGAGTTATAGACTTGGACTCAAAGATATGTCTGTAGAAGAAGCTATAGAAGCAGATACAATTATGACATTCATGATATTTGGACAGATATATGTATAGGAAGGGTTTAGAGCGATAATGGACACAAGCAGACAAATGGGACTAGCACAGAGTGCCAACTAGGCTAGAATGGACAAGGTGGGCCAAAGGGCCTGTTTCTGTGCTGTACAGCTTGATGACACAGTGACTCTATTTCCAGAGGACCAATGCTACATTAAGGACAATATAACATTCTGGATCCTAGGATCTGCGTTCTAAGGTTGTGGAAGAGCTGGCTGCAGAGTTAGTCAATGCATTTATTGGCAGCTGGCAAATGTGCATATTCTGGAAAGGTTCCAGTTGATTAATAAACATTCAAGAAAGGAGAGAGTTGGGAACTATCAACCAGTCAGCTGAACAACAGTTCAGAATATTGAAAGGGACATTAGTGGGTATAATCAATGTGATTTTATGAAAGAGAAATCAAATTTAACAGACTTCTTTGAGGATGTAACCAATAGCTAACCAGTGGATGTAGTGTGTTTTGGATTTCCACAAGACATTTGATTAGGGGCTATATAAAAGGTTCCTGCACAGGTTTACTGTGTTAAAGGGAGCATATCACTTTGGAAACATAATATGTTACACAGAAAGCTGAGAACAAAAATAAACGAGTCATTTTCATGTTGGTAAGTGGGAACGAATGGGGAGGCTCAGAGGTCAGTCGTGGGGCCTCAGCTATTTATAATTAATATAAAATGACAGAAAAAGGGACTGACTGTGATGTATACAAATCTGTTGCTAATTCAAAGTTAGGAAGGTAAGTTGTGAGAAGATGGTAAGATGTCGGGGTGGACAAAATTATGACAGATAGAGTGTGATGAGGGTAAAAGTGAGGTTATTCTGCGAGGACTGGCACAGGCTCACTATAGGTCAGAAGAATGACAGGTATAATGTTCTAAAAGGGAATTACACAATTAGTGCCGAGATGCTATTTCCTCAGAATGGAGAATTTGTAAGATGGGCAGTCTGATGATAAGGAGTTACCATTTAGACCTAAGATTAGGTGGAATTTCTTCCCAGAGGGCTGTGAATTCTTGGAATTCTCCAACCCCAGCATGAGATTCCAAATGAAAGGACAAGTTCTTCTTAGAACGAATGAGGCTATGAGGAAATCTGATGGAACTATTTAAAATTATGAAAGGTGTGAAGAAGAGTTGGAGAACAAGTTCCCTTTGGTAAAGCGGTCAAGAATGATGGGACATAGAAAGTATGTGATTGGCAAAAGAACCACAAGTGACATAGGATAACTTTTTTAGAAGAGCGCTGCAGGAGGATGCAAGGGAGAAGGTTCAATTGCAGAGTGCAGCAGAAAATTGGATGAGTATCTGAGAGAAAATAATACCTAGGCCTGTGAAAAAGATCGGAGGAGTGGGACTAGTTGGATCATAGAATTGTACAGGGCAGAAACAGACCCTTCAGCCTACCTGTCCATGCCAACCGTGGGGCCTATCTATACTAATTCAATAAGTCAATTAGCCTACATTAGACCCATATCCTGCTATGCCTTTCTTATTCAAGTATTGCCCAAAAGTTTACAATTACACCTGACTTCATCATCTCCTCTGGTAGCTTGATAATATATTCACCAACCACTGTGTAGAAAACTTTACCCTTATTTTTCCTGAAAATTATCCCATCTTACCTTTAATCTTACCTAAAGCTGATGGACTTAATGGGGTGAATGGCCTCTTTCTGCATTGTAACCATTGGAATGTGAAAAGTATTCAGCAGGACATGCAGCAACTGCGGAGCAAGATCCCGCCTGATCTTTTAATGTCAGATTTCCAACATTTTCTATCTCCCACTGACGTTTTCCATGTCCACTTTGCTTTTCCATGTCCACTTTGCATCAAAACCTACGTGTTCGCCTCACTCAGTACATCACTTTCCCACTTCTGATAAAAGGCCGACGACTTGAAATATCAATTCTGCTTCACTCTCCGCAGATGCTGTCTGACCCAATTGCCTCAGCAGTAACTCCGTCTAGTGACTCCAGCCAACACAAGGAATTGGCTTACAAATGAAACCTCAAAGTGGTGAGTAACTCAGGCAGCATCTCTGGAGAATATGGATAGACAACTTTTCAGGTCAGGACCATTCTTCACACTGACTGTGATGGGGGGGGGGGGGGGGGGGGGGGGGTGAGAAGCTGAAAGAGGAGGGGCACAACATAGCCTGATAGGTGGACACAGGTGAGGATGCTTTTGAAAGGCAGATGGTTGGTCGGAGGCCAGAGATAAAAAGACAAAAGGTGTGAGATAAGAATAGAAAAGGTGTGAGATAAGGATAAGAAATTGTGAAATCAGAGGAAGGAACATACGTGGAAGGGGAGAAATTGATGCTGGGTCCATGTGGGGCACAGGGACATGAGTAGCAAGATTCCAGCATCTGCAGTTCCTTGTGTTTGCCTTCAGTGTTTTATGTTTTAACTGCAGTCCAGTTTATTTAACTTCAGTGGAAGGTAATATTGTTATAATTCATTATAAAGCGCATCATTAACCTTCACCAATTAAATTGAGACAGTCAGGATGGATTTAGAACATTTTCATAACAAACGGAATAGGACAGCACAGGCCCTTTGTCCCATAATGTCAATCTAAATGATCCAGTCTGCCTGCACGTGATCCATATCCCTCCATTCCCTGCCTATTCGTGTGCTGTAAATGCTGCTTGCACATTACTATTGGATCAGCTTCCACCACTTTTGCTGGCACTCAATGCTCTGTGTGTAAAAAAAACTTGCCTCATAAGCCTTGTAAATTTAATAGGGAAAGTCATGCCTCTACTCCATTCATCTGACGAAGGGTACCAACCCAAAATGTCATGACTATTTCTCTCCATAGATGCTGCCTGACCCATTGAGTTCCTCCAACACTTTTTATTTTAATGACTCCAGCATCTGCAGTTCTTCGTGTCTCCTACGTGTCAACTGCAAGTTGCCAGCTATTTGCTCATTGGGTTGTCAGTTCAGCTGACCGTAGTCTCCTCTCACCTATCAATCACCAGCTTTCACAGAGATGACTGGCTGATGACCAGAAAGAGTGTGCGGTGGCACCTTCTCATTTACCCTCTGACGTAACCACAGCAGCGGCAAAGATTATCGAACATAATTATCCCCAGATCCTCGACAGATATCGGTGCTGGAGGAGGTGGAGGTTTATTTAATTAAACAAAGCAGTTCGAGCAGTCCTACATTGTTATGTAAGCGGGGTTTAAGAGGGGTCTGAATTGTGCTTTGAACAACACTGGCTCAGTGTGAACAAGGGGGTTGTGCCAGGTGCCACTGACTGATGAATCTAGCCCAACTCACAATAACATTCAAGACATTGAATTGAAACTCTGAAGCAGTAACACAATAGTAATCTGAGCAGCTGCAGAAGTCATTAACAACCACCGCTTCCTTTCAATCTGCCCTCTGTCTCAGAACAATTGATTAAAAAAAAAGAAAAATAAGTCTACTTTTAAAGTGGGTGTAATAAGTTGTCTGAGTAGTAAGAATTCTGATCAACCACGGTGTTTAAGGACGTACAGTGTTTTTTCAAGAACTGCATGGAAATGTGTATTCCTTTGTGGCATAGAGCAATGGTCAATATCTGGCACTGTCCACACCCAGAAAACAGTCAAGGTTTAGGAGATTGTGCTGGAGGGTGGCAGGGAGGGAAGAGGAATTGAAATCATAAAATAGCACAAACAAAATTCCCAAAACTCTGAGGCAGGACATCAATGCCAAAAATGAGGCCCCAATCATTTGTTTAATGTCTGCGTAAAGCAGGAATAGATGACGATGCCTTAGTCAAAAAATGTGTATCATAAGACCAGTGCTTTTTTTGTACAAAGAAAGGTGCCGGGATGCATGATTAATAAACATACGTGTCACTTGGCAAAAAAACAGAATAATAATGTTTAACTTTTTAGAGGTATCACAAAAAAAGCACTGCGCATGAGGTGTTCAGAGTGAAGGTCAAGGCTGGCAGCAGTAGGGAACTGGATTAGGATATTGAGGATTAGACAGGGTCGGTATGTTTTTTACATACTTGGCTAATAAATTAATTACAATTACAATTTCGAGGTTAACAGCCACAGTCTTTTTGCAACGGCAGGGGAGTCTAAAACTAGAAGATAAGGGTTTGAGGTGAGCTGAGAAAGATTAAAAATGGACCTAAGTGGCAACATTTTCACAGAGGGAGGTGTGTGAATGGAACAAGCTGCTAGAGGTGGTGCTAGAGATGGGTACAACTACACCATTTACAAGACTCTTACACAGCTACATTGATCTGAAAGGTTTGGACAGATATGGGCAAGGAGCAGGCAAAAAGGACTAGCTCAGTTAGGCAATCTGGTCAGCATAAATGAGTTGGATCAAAGGGCCTGTTTCTGTGCTGCATAGCACTATAACTGTGTCTCTAGGATTCTTGATGGGAAAAAGAATAAGTTATATGTTAGCTATCAGCAGTCAGGATCAAGCCAAGCTCTTGAAGGGTATAAATGATGTAGCAATACAATTCCCCGTGGATTGTCACCATGTCGTGGTGGAGAAGCTTGTGTGGTCCTGAGATCCTGAGAGCAATGCCGTCTAGAGCTATGGTACTGCAAGGCCACCCATGGTGGTAAGGTCGAGGGGGAGGTCCCTGACAAAGAGCAATCAAACCAAGACCTCAAAGGTGGAACAGGCGCAGGATGATGGCTGACTTTAGTGGAGCATCACAATGGCTGGGAAGGCAAATGAAGGCTGCAGCAAAAAAGGGTCCCCGGTCGTCTTGGACCATGCCACTGGATCCCGACTCAGATCTGTCAAGAACCGTGTGGTGGCTGTCGGTGTACCAGTCTCCCCACGTTAATCAATGTCACGCAGAGGCGTCCTCCCAAAAGAGGGCAGTCATACTCGTTTCGAGTAACCGCCGATGATGACACTTAAGAGGATGATCAGGAGGGCAAAAAGAGGACATGAGATAACTTTGGCAGATAAGGTGAAGGAGAATCAAAAGGGATTCTACAAGCATAGTAAGGGCAGGGTGGCTGAGTGAGCTGCGAGGTTACGAGGCTGCAGGGTGGGTGAGTGGGCAGATGCATGGCAGATGTAGTATAATGTGGATAACTGTGAAGTTATACACTTTGGTGGCAAGAACAGGAAGATAGATTATTATCTGAATGGTGTCAGATTAGGAAAAAGGATGGTTCAACGAGACCTGGGTGTCCTTGTACATCAGTCACTGGAAATAAGCATGCAGGTACAGCAGGCAGTGACGAAAGCAATGATGGCATGTTGGCCTTCATTGCAAAAGGATTTGAGTTTAAGAGCAATGAGGTCCTACTGCAGTTGTGCAGGGCCCTCGTGAGACCACACCTGGAGTATCGCGTGCAGTTTTTGTCTCCTAATTTGAGGAAGGACATTCTTGCTGTTGAGGGAGTGCAGCGTAGGTTCACCAGGTTAATTCCCGGAATGGCGGGACTGATATGGGTTCATTTGACTTGTATTTAGAGGAATTTAGAAGAATGAGAGGGAATCTTATAAAAACATATAACATTCTTAAGGGATTGGACAGGCTTGATGCAAGAAAATTGTTCCCGATGTTAGGAGAGTCCAGAACCAGGGGTCACAGTTTAAGATTACGGGGTAGACAATTTAGGACTGAGTTGAGGAAAAACGTTTTCACCCAGAGAGTTGAGAATCTGTGGAATTATTTGCCAGAGAAGAGTGGATGCTTTCAAGAGAGAGTTAGATTTAGCTCTTAGGGATATGGGGGAAAAAGCAATGGAATCAAGGGATATGGGGGGAAAAGCAGGAACGGGGTACTGGTTTTGGATGATCATATTGAATGGCGGTGCTGGCTCGAAGAGCCAAATGGCCTATTCCTGCACCTATTTTTCTATAGGTTAGTAGAGTTATACAGCACCAAAAGAGGCCTTTCAGTCCATCTTTCCATGCTGACAAAGAAGCCAATTAACACTAATCCCATTTGTCCATATCCCTCTAAATATTTCCAATCCCAACTAAATTAAGTTGCTCCTCAGCCTGCTCTGTCCAAAGAATCCAACTGCCTCCTATCCACTTTCCCCAAACCCAGATCTTCCAGATTTAGCAATTTCTTCATCCATCCCTTCCGCTTAACAAAGTAGATAATGCACTTGTTTCGTGGACTACTCTCTATCTGCATCATTTCACTTACTCACTTAATCTATCCAGCCCCCTTGCGTCCCACTCACAATTTACCTCCTCTCCAAAGTTTGTATCAGCAGCTAATATTAATCCTCTACATTCAATCCATTAATTTAGGTCGTTTGTAATAGTCTGTAAATAGTTTAGCCCTAGCACATAATGTGTGATACCCTATTTGTCAGTGATTACCAACCTGAAAAATGTATTTAAGAAGGAACTGCAAATGCTGGAAAAGGTAGACAAAAGTGCTGGAGAAACTCAGCAGGTGCAGTGCAGCAGCATCCATGGAGCGAATGAAATAGGCAATGTTTCAGGTCGAAACCCTTCTTCAGAAAAATGTATCTTCACTTTGTCTTCCGTCTGTAACCAGTCTGCCTGTGCTGATCTTAAGTGGATGAACAGGCTGGAGTACTTCTATATTCCTAGGCAAAACTGCTGTGGTAGCAGTTGCAAGTGGCATAGAGAGAGTAATACATCCATTCAGGTCCCTGGAAGATCGCTTTGTGTCAAATATATTTCACTGGTAACTTGTGCTCTCAGTTGCCATTTGCCTTTAATACAATTTCTGTACGAACCAGGAATCAGGGAAACAGTGTCTATAACCTCTCATGAGTCTCTTTCTGATGTGAACTCAGCCATACATTGTGTGAAACCCTAATCCATCTATTTTCTTCATTCACTGGAGGGTATTGGACTGATGCTCTTCATCAACAAAAGTATCTTCAAATAAATATTCTAAAACCATGACCCGTTGACTCCAACTTTCTAATCCTGCTTCAATGGATCTTGAGGATGTGTTCAATGACTTCACTGAAAGCAGAGGAACTGCCCGTGTGACAATTTGTCCCAGCAAAGCCTCAAAGGCTTCATTCACTCTGTCACCATTTTGTTAGCTGGATTCGCATTATAGCTCCAGATTGGGTTTTACCCACTCACTAGAGCCACAGATGGATAACCAAATCCAGTCAAGTTCATGGATAGCTTTATTTGCAGTTGGTGTTGTCATCCAAGGTCCAACCATAGTTGAGCTTTGAGCTTAAAATTAACCTGTTTTCTCTGACAAAGGTCTTCAACATGAAATGTTAACTCTATTTCTCCTTCACAGATGCTGCTTGACCTAGATTTTTCTGTTTATGTTTTAGATTTCCAGTATCTGTAGTTTTTGATTGTGTATTCCCTTGTGTTTTGGCGCTATCAAATTCTACTGTTATGTTGGGAAAGGCAAATTACAACAGTATTAGGCAATCCTTTAAAGGCTAGATGATTAGAGTTCAAGATCGATGATAAAGATGGCAAGATTCGATCTGTGAGGACGAATGATATAGATGACAAGGTTCAGGAAAGTTGAATGACAAGAGAAGATAGGGAATTTTTCACACAAATAATGGAACAAAAAGCTAAAATTGGACAGGGCTCTTGAGGAATACAAGGAAAACAGGAAAGTACTAAAATAGAATTAGGGTGCTAAAAGAGGCCATGAAATTTGCAAGTATGATTAAGGAGAATCCCAAGGTGTTTCATGTATATTGAAAGCGAGGTGGCTCATGACTACAAGGATCCGGAAGCCAGAAGTAGGTGAGGTATACTTCATATTGGCATTCACTAAGAAGAAGGATATGGATGATGATTAGATCAGGGAGGGGATGTGTCGATATTCTAGGGCATGTTGTTATTAAGAAGATATTGGATGTCTTGCAAAATATTAAGGTGAATGTCCCCAGGACCTGGTAGAATCTATCACATGAAACTGAGGAAGGCAAAAGAAGAGATTGCTGGAGCTTTGACAGAACTTTGTATCCTCTTTAGCCACATCCACGGCTCCGGAGCATGGGGAATAGACAAAAGATGTTTCTTCGTTTAAGAAGGGCCACAGAGTTAATCCAGGAAATAATAGCGCAACGAGGCTCAAATCAATGGTATGGAAATTATAGCAAATGATCCTTGGAGATAGGATCCACACTTCTGGAAGAATGTGATTTTATTTTGACAGTCAGCACAGCTTTGTGTGTGGGAGATCCTGTCTCACAAATTTGATTTAGGAAATGACAAAGATGAGGCCAGTGCAGTTATTGAATAATACAGCATGAAAACAAGCCCTGCGGCCCAACTTGTCCATGCCGACCAAGTTGCTTAACCAAACTAGTCCCATTTGCCTGCACCTGGTCCATATTCCTCCAAACCTTTCCTTTCCGTATACCCGTCTAAGTGTGTTTTTAAAGTCATAACTATACGTGCTTCCATAACTTCCACTGGCAGCTCACTCCATGTCTGCACCACCCTTTGGACTTTAGGAAAGCATTTGACAAGGTATCTCATGGTACACTAGTCCAGAAAGTCACACGAGATCCATGGTGAGTTCATAAGTTGGACACAAAATCTAATTGTTCACAGCAGACAGAGGTAGTGGTGGAGGACTGATTTTCTGACTGGAAGACTGTGGCCAGTGGTATTCTGCAAGGATCAGTACTGGAACCACTATTGCATGTGATATGGATGATTTGGATGATTAGTAAGTTTGCAGACAACACAAAAATTGTTGCAGTTGTAAATAGAGGAAGGTTGGCAAGGATTCACTAGGATAGTAACAATAATTAATCAGAATATAAATGTTCTTAACGTAACACTCAACCAACTTAAAGGAATAATCAACCATCACACAGTAACCACTCAATGACCAGAAAAATGAAGTACATTCTCAGACAATTATCAATCATCAAAAACAAAGCTCAGAGTAACAACGAACAATGATTAATAATCGATTATCGGAATAAGAATCAAGGACCTGAACAATGATAAACAATGAGATTAATGATTACTGGAATAATGAGACTACACTCTTCCATCTTTGATTGTTGTTCAGAATATCAATCACTGTTCTATGATGAAGTTATCGAACATCAAAAAGAAGAATCCACAATCAAAGTTCCAATCAAAGATCAAAATAAGAATCATTTCCAAGTAACAATGTATGAGAGTTTTGGGTTACCCGAAATTGTAATATTCAGCATTCATACCACTGCAGAATATGTTCCTTCAGTGTGTGTTTGGCCTCACTGTAGCAATGGAGGAGGCAGAGGGCAGTCAGGTCAGAGTGGGTGGTCACAATGCTGTATCAAGCTCCTAATTACACATCATTTCAACTCCTTTTCCCATTCCCACGCTGAGCTGCCTGCCTTCGGTCTTCCCAACTGCCAGCTAGAAGAGCAATACCATCTATTCTTAACAGAGCTGGACCTTACCCACAACAACTTTTCCTTTGACTCCTCCCATTTCCTCCAAATCCAAGGGCACGCACATGGGCCCCAGCTATGCATGCCTTTTTGTAGGGTACGTTGAACAATCCTTGTTCGAGGCGTACCGTGGTCCTATCCCCAAACTCTACCTCCGCTACATTGACAACTGCAATGGTGCTACCTCCTGCACCCATGCAGAACTCACTGACTTCATCCATTGCACCACTAACTTCCATCCGGCATCCAAATTCACCTGGACCATTTCCGACATCTCCCTATCGTTTCGATACCTCACCATCTCCATCGCAGGTAACAGACTACTGACTGACGTCTACTACAAACCCACTGACTCCCATGGCTATCTGGGCCACACATCTTCCCACCCTGCTTCCTGTAAGGTCTGTATCCCCTACTCCCAATTCCTCCGTCTACGCTGCATCTGCACCCAGGATGACGTGTTCCAAACCAGGGCATCCGGAGATGTCGTCATTCTTTAGGGAACGGGGGTTCCCCTCTTCGACTATAGATGAGGCTCTCACCATCCCGTAGCTCCACTCTCACTCCCCATCCCCCCACTCGTAACAAGGACAGAATCCTCTTTGTCCTCACCTTCCACCCTACCAGCCATCACATGCAACAGATATTCCTCCAACATTTTTGCCACCTCCAACAGGACCCACCACTGGCCACATCTCCTCCTCTTTCAGCTTTCCGCAGAGACCGTTCCCTCCGTAGCTCCCCGGTCAATTTGTCCCTCCCCACCCAAACCAGGGTACTTTCCCTTGCAACCGCAGGAAATGCTACACTTGTCGTTTTACCTCCATTGACTCCATCCAAGGACCCAAGCAGTCTACTGGTGAGGCAGAGGTTCACCTGCACCTCCTCCAACCTCATCTATTGCATTCACTGTTCCAGGTGTCAACTGTTCTACATCGGTGAGACCAAGCGCAAGCTTGGCGATCGCTTCGCCCAACACCTCCGCTCAGTTCGCAATAACCAACCTGATCTCCCGGTGGCTCAGCACCAACTCCCCCTCCCATTCCGAATACGACCTTTCTGTCCTGGGCCTCCATGGCCAGAGTGAGTCCCATCTCAAATTGGAGGAGCATCACCTCATATTTCACCTGGGTAGTTTACACCCCAGCAGTATGAACATTGACCTCCAATTTCAGGTAGTCCTTGCTTTCCCCCTCCTTCTCCGCCCCTACCCAGCTCTCCCCCAGCCGACTGTCTCCGCCTCTTCCTTTCTTTTTCCCGCCCCTCCCCCCACATCAGTCTGAAGAAGGGTCTCGACCCAAAACGTCGCCTATTCCTTCGCTCCATAGATGCTGTCTCACCCGTTGAGTATTTTCATAATGTTTGATTTTAATTTCACATCTTGTCACTTTATCCAGAGGAAAGCAATGTTTCATCTTCTTTGCCCCAAATCTTCCCCTTTGTTCCTTGCTTTCCCCTATTTTCCCAAATTCACAGCTCTCAACCATCCCCTCACTTTCCCCTCGCCATAATCTTACACTCATCTCCACGTCACCCTTACCCCTCCCCTTCGCCACACTCTTCCCCTTCACAAATCTATTCATTACCACCCCCTCCCCATATTTACTGACATGAGTGACGTAGATTGGAACTGAAAGGCAAATATTTAACATGACAAAGGCAGGGCTGGAACCAAGAGAAGCCATGACCAGAACTCGGCAAATGCATTGATAATCAGTGGAATTAATGAGATTAAGGAAGTGAGAGTCAGGAGCACAGCAAATTTGGAGCCAGTGCAAAGGGATGATGGTGGATTGTGTGCAGAAAGTGTGAAGACTCAAGCTAAACCTCTATCAAACTCTTGAGATATTCAGCAAACTTCATCCTTTAAATACACCTTCATTAACATCTCAATGGGATGGCATCTGCCACCAGCAACACTAAAAATCTTCAACAACTTGCCGTGGCACAGGCCCAGTGAATGCCCCCACCCCCACCCTCAGCCCCTTTGTATTAGCGTGTGAGAGCTCACACACCCTGCCTGTGCATCACAAGCTGCTCTGACAGATTGCACCTGGTGCAGGCCAGCTGTACAAGGCCCTGGTGGGCAAGGCATTTACCAGCCGCACCAGTGCCTGCAGTGCTCCACGACCAGCGCTCGGTATAGAGGAACGAGATAACAAACACCCCCAGCAAGAGAATTATTTCTCATTTCACACTAAATCAAGCATCTCTCTCCTGCAAAGCATCCGATGAAAGGTGTGCAAAATGTCATGCTGAAGGTTGTAAAGGGAGCTGTTTACAAAGGAGGGAGGAAAGTGTTTCAAAGGGCCTGTCATGACCTCAATATGTTCCAAAAGCTCACAGCCAATGCCGGTTTTTTTTTTAATGGTACTGTTCAAGGCCAGGTGGACTGTTTAGCACAGGGACTGAGATTTGTTCTTGCCACAGAGCAAGAACAGCCTTTATTTGTATAAATTCCACATGAAACATTGCCAGGGCAGGGACAGCACAGCTTGATACAGATTAAAGCTCCTTTTACAGTGTCCCATCACACTCTCTGTGGGCAGGGACTGCTTGATCACGTGCTCACAATCACAAAACTGTTGACCTACGGAGATTGGGCAGGCCTTTTAACCCCATCCCCCAAAGGAACAATTGGGGAAATGTTGCAAACTGCAGGTAGAACAGCGGTGGTTGGAATCTCTGCTGGAGGAGGTGAGACCTATAGTGTAGACCATGTGGACCTATTTCTTTTGGGATTCTAGCTGAACCTGACAATGAAAAGCTGGATGATAAAATGAAAAGAGAGGATATGGAAGACAGCACTCGGCTGGAGTGTCAGACAAGACTGTGCTCCATGTCCTAGTTTTGGTCATACACCAAGATTACACTTCCATGCTTTTTCTGCCAAGATTCAGAAATAGCTCATTTATTTCTGCTGGGACAAGGGAAACATACTCGTACAGAAGAAAATTATTCGGCCAATACACAGGTCTCACTAAGCAAATGGGCCAGACACACAAGTCTCATTACATCTTCCCTCTTCTTTTCTCCTGATCTCTCAGCATTCTGATAATAATTTGCCTTCCTGCTTTGCCACCAAAGTGTATAATATTCTATTACATTGCATCTGCCATGTTCAAAGGATACTGGAGCCTCTCTCCATCCTCCTCACCGCTCACATTCAAATCCTGCTTCGTGGTGTCCACAGACTTACGATATTACATTGTCACCTCTTTTTTCCCTCAGATGTACTACCCAGAACTGAAAAACCTATATTAACCCATATGAACTAAGGACACGGCCTGGTTTAAAAAAAATCACCATTCCCTGCTCTCTGTATTCCAGACTCCCGCCATAAAGACCAATATTCTAGCAGCCTTTTTCAGCATCTGCACGCATTCAAATATTTTATGTGCTCAGATTTTCAAAGCACTTTTCTTCTCTACAGTTACTAGTTCTTTCTTCTTTAAAAAACATTTTTTGGCACCAAAGATGACATTTCCCACACATGAATCCATGTGTCCTAGTTTCCCATTTACTCCCTCATTCTATGCCCCTGGAGTAATTTCAATAAATGTAGAGAGATATCACTATTAATTTACTAACATTTTTAATAAACACCAAATATTTCAGTTTTTGAGCAAATCCTGGAAGCTTATGAACTTCATGCAGCCAATCAGAGTGCTGCCCGTTACCCACGTTTGCTTCTCCCAATCATTCCAACCTAACAAATGATCCTCTAATGGTCTCAGTTCCACTTTGGCAGGTCTATACGAATGGAACTTCACCCAACGCCAACTGAATCCCACAAGGGCAGTGCCTGCCTGACGGGCTGTGCAGCCCACTGACTACATAGCAGGGCAGAGCACTAACTATTGATGGGCACTCTTGGTGTCTCAACATGGTGGGCCAGTGCTGGGAGACTTGTGTTGTCTCAGTGTGACAGTGTTGGGAGTCTGGTGTTGTCTCAGAGTGTTGATCAGTGTGGGGAAGACTGGTACTGTCTCAGTGTAACTGTGTGGGAATGATGTTGTCGTCTCAGGGTGAGGGGACAGGGTTGGGAGGCTGTTGCCCCGGGGTGTTGCCTTTGTGTTGGGAGGCTGGTGTGTTGTGGGGGGAGGCTGGTGCATTGTCTGGGGGGGGGGGGGGGGGGGGTTAATCGGTGTTGGGAGGGTGTTGTTGTCTCGGTGCGTTGATCAGGGTGGGGAGGGTGGTGCTGTCTCAGGGTGAGGCTGATGTTGTCTCAGTGGTTGATAAGTGTGGAGAGGGTTATGTTTTCTCGGGGGTTTGATCAGTGTGGGGAGAGTGGTGGTGGCTCAGGTGTTGCCTCGGTGTGGGGAGGCTGGCATCCCGGGGTGTTGATCAGTGTGGGAGAGTGGTGATGTCTCAGGCATTGATCAGTGTGGGGAGGCTGGCATCCCGGGGTGTTGATCAGTGTGGGGAGGCTGGTGTTGTCTCGGGGTATTGATCAGTGTTCATCCCGCCCCGACCACTGCACTCACCTAGGCACTCGTTGGGTTCGCGAGCAGTCGCCCTCTGCCAGGGCCGGTCGTAATGGAAGGGTTTGCAGCGGTCGCAGTCTGCTCCGGCCGTGTGGTGCCTGCAGTCACACACCAGCCGGCCCTCCTTGTCCTTCAGGCAGCGCGACGCGTGTCCGTTACAGCGGCAGCGGCCGCCCACCTGAAAGTCGGCCACGGCGTACTGAAAGGTGTCGTCGTCGGCGCCGGCGCCGGAGGCCCGGTGGAACTCCACGCGGATGTCGGTGGCCGTCACCCAGTCCTGCAGCACCGGGCTGCTGTCGAAGTCCTGGGCCGAGGGTCGGCCGTCCAGCGTGCTGAAGGCCACCAGGCCGCCGGGCTGCGGCTGCGGGGCGGCCAGGGCGTCGGAGCACAAGGCCTCTTGCTCGTTCTGCTTGGTGACGGTGGCGCCGGCGGACGTGTGGTAGAGGCGGCGGCACTGCGACGAGTAGAACTGCAGCGGCACCCAGGTGTGGCCGTAGTCCATGGACTTGAGGATGGCCATGGAGTCCGGGCGCGCCGAGCAGAAGTGCAGGCTCACGTAGGTCACCTCGAACTTCTTGTGCAGCGCCAGGCTGAGCGACACGTTGTGGGCCGCCCGCCCCACCTCGGCCGAGCGCCAGCAGCTGAGGTTGTGCGCGTTGTGCGGGTCGGTGAGGAAGGCGGCGGGGTGCGCGTCACACACGCGGCACAGACGACGTGCTCCCGCCGGGCACGCGCTGCCGATAGGCGCGCCGCACGTGCTCGACACTCGCACCTCGCGCCCGAAGCCCGCGTTGACGAAGTCGGGCACACAGCGCCGCGGCTGGCCGGCGTCGTCATAGCAGGGGTCAGGGGGGCTGAGCTGGGCCGTGAACACGCCCAGGGCCCAGGCTAACATCAGCAACAGCACGTTGCCCATCCGCACCATCCTTGCTCCCGGGACCTGTGGGCGAGAGCAGACCGTGAGCACCGTACCCAGGGCAAGAGGGAACATTCTGTCGTCGACTCGGGCACTGGGCGGACGCGACAACGGTGTGAAAAGCGAATAGAAGTGCGCGCACTCTGCGGGTCACCTGGCGAACAGGCCCGACTCGCCCCACGGTGGAGGCGAGGTGGTCGGGTCCAGCCCCGAGGTCAGTCCGGAGCCTCGAGGATCGGCTGAGGCGGACGGGCAGCGCCGCCGAGAACTAAGAGGGGCCCGGTGGGGGGCGGCGAAGGGATGTGTACTTTTTGTACCTCTGTGGCGACCTTTTTATGTACTTCGTATGCAAAAACAAAGACTTTCACTGCACCTAGTTGGGTACATGTGACAATAAAGTATCGTCGGCGCATTCAGAAGCGGGAAACGGTTGCCGAGCCGGGCAGCGGCGGTGGAGGAAAGAGCAGTGCCGAGCCTCGGTCAGGGGAGTTGCCAGGAAGAGTCTCCCGGCTGAATGAAATCTTGCCCCTGTTTCTCTCCCCGGACAGGCGACTCAACTTTCCCAAAAGTCCTGACACAAATGCGTGCTATTGTGTGAAAGGCGACGACAGGATATACAATCTGAATTTTTTTTCCCCAGGGTGAGAATGTCACAAGACAGAGGTCTAAGGTGAGAGGAGCAAAGTTTAAAGGAGATGTGCAGAGCAAGCTTTTTTACACAAAGGGTGGTGGAAGTGGACAGTGCTGTGCTTCGGACCGTGCTACATTCCTCAGCGTTGGACCTTGGACCAGGTGGCAATTATTAGGCTTTTTAATTCTCTGCTTTTCCGATTAAATTCAGTGGAACCTTTGTGGATATTTGGACACGGAGTCAAGCAGGTGCTGGTCTCAGCTCTGTTTTATTGCCCCTGCCTCAGCACTCACACAATGCTCCTCTCCAAGTCACAAGGACTCTGCCTACCTTGCCTCAGGTTTACTGCAACTTACTTTTACTGTTACACTAATAAGGAGATTGCTTCCTTGCCTCTGAATCCTGAGCTGCAGTTTAGAAAATTGTTTAAAAAAAGATGAAGTTGTTCCAGATGTGTGTGACTTGCTGAAGTTAAACAGACATAAGTGTGTGTCCAAACCAGCTGAAATTAAACACAGTTCTCCAAGGCGAACAGACCAAAATGATTGAGAGGGAGGGCAGGTCAGATTATTTAAAGTCGTGTCTAATAACCTTGGCAAAATCCCAATGTGTTGAGCACCAGACACAGCAGAAAGTCTCACCACCCAATGCTGAATCAATGGCATTGGATGGATGGCTTATATTTGTTCGAAGTGCCTTTAGTGCAAGAAAACGAAAATCCATCAAGGCTCCAACTCCCACTTACTACACTGCAGGAATAAATCAGTTTGAGTGGGGTGCCTCTTGAGTGGGTACCTTGCAATTTTCAGTCATGGATATGAATAGGTGAGAAATATGGGGCTGGAATGTAAGGAAAATGAGGAGCACAAAGCAGCAAAAGAACTAACATTTATGATCACTGCTAACTGAATAATGTATAAACATTGGAGGGTGTTTGAATTATAGCATGTGAAAGTAGATGCGTGCAAATAAATAAGTGAGCCTTTTCTATTCATTTTTCAGGAAAGGTGGGAGATGTTGTACTATGGGAGATCAAATGTAAGGGGGAATACATAGTTAATGGCTGGACCCTTAGCAACATTGATATACAAAAAGATCTTGGGATCCAAGTCCATAGATTCCTGAAAGTAGCATCAGAAGTAGATAGAGTTGTCAAGAAGGTGTCTGGTATGTTCATCTCCGTCTGCCGGGTCATTGAGTAAAAGAATCAGGAAATCATGTTACAGTGTTATGAAATTATGTTAGGTCACATTTGGAGCTTTGTGTGTAGTTCTGGTCACCCCATTACAGGAAGAATGTGGAGGCTTCGGATAGGATGCAGACGCGGTTTACCAGGATGATGCCTGGATTAGAGGTTATTAGCAAAAAGTAGAGGTTGGACAAACATGGATTATTTTCTCTGGAGCATCAGAGGCTGAGGGGAGACGTGATGGAAGTATTTAAAAGGGTGACAGTGAGAACCTTGTTTGACTTGCACCATGTTCAGCGCAGTAATTGTAGTCCAATGGGCTGTTCCTGAGCTGTATTGTTCTAAGAATGTTGTTGGAGCTGCATTTATTCTGGCGAGTGAGAAGTATTTTATCATGCTTCTACCTGTGCCTTGTGGATAAAGGGAAGGCTTTAGAGTGCCAGGAGATCATTCACTTGCTGCAGAATAGCCAGTCTTGACCTGCTCTCGGCTACAATATGTGGCTAATCCAACGGAGATTCCAATTAATGATAACTCCCAAGGTGTTGATGAGGGAGTTTGCAGTAGCAACGTCAAAGATAGATGGTTATGCTCCTTTTTTTTTTGTAAGTCATTGCCTGATACTGTTCTATGTTTTAGGATCTGGATGTGATTGGCAAGCCGGAAATTATTGTTGAATCCTATTTGCCCTTGAGATAAATTAGGATGTATCAAACAGGATGGATAAAGGAGATCTAGCAGATGTAACTTCTTTGGATTTCCTGTTACAATTGGGTAAGGTGCCACATAAAAAGTTGCTGCTCATAATACCACATCGGGGAAATATACTGATATGGACAATGAACAGCAGGGGCCTAAGAGAGCAGGTACATAGTTCCCTGAGGTGGTGGACAGGTGGACTAGGTGGTGACAAATGGGGTGGGTGCAGAGGGGGCAAGTACACTGCGAAGGGGAGCAGGTGCTTCATGGGGGAGGGCAGAGCAAGTGCACTGCAAGCGAGGGGGGGGCAGGTGCACAGGGAGGGGGGCTGGTGCACTGGTAGGGAGGGGGACAGTTGCACCATGGGGGGGGGGGGGGCAGGTGCATCACGGGGGGGGGGGGGGGCAGGTGCATCACGGGGGGGGGGGGGGCAGGTGCATCACGGGGGGGGCAGGTGCATCATGGGGGGGCAGGTGCATGGGGGGGCAGGTGCATCACGGGGGGGGAGTGAACAGGTGCATTGCGGGGGGGGGGAGAGTAAACAGGTGCATTGCGGGGGGGGGGGAGAGAGTGACAGGTGCACCGTGGAGCGAGTTGCAATCTGGGCAAATGCGGTACAATCTCGGAGGGCGCTTACAAAACGGTGCAACTGTTTGCGAATGGACGTGTTAGTCACTAAAGTTTCACTTCTTTGTTTCAATCATTTTGGCGATATTATCACCGTTTTCGCGGCACTTTATATATGTATTTTTTCAGGAATGAATAAACTAAGTTATTTGCCTAATAGGGACAGTTGTGAGGGTTATGCGGGGGAGTGGGGAGAGGCTCTGGTTGAAACATTGAGTCGGGGCGGTGAGCGCATTGTTCAGAGGGAACAGACCCTGCAAGTTCTCGCTCCGCTCGATGGAAGCAGAGCGAGGCGGATCAGGAATTCACAGAATACTTCACAGGAACACCGTGTGAGCAACAACATCTACCAGGAAGATCGCTCACACATGCTGCGAGCTTGGCAAAGGGGCTGCGACGGGATCAGTGCGAGTGAGGATCAGTGTCGGGACCCTACACAGAGGGACCCCGGGCTGAGGGTCAAAGGTCCGGACCGCGCACCGAGGGTCAGTGTCGGGATCCCAGGCACCGAAGGAGGGTCGGTGGCCGGGCTGAGGGTCACTGTCGGGACACGGGCACCGAGGGCCAGTGTCCGGACCCCGACCTGAGGGTGGCATTCAATGCGGTTGCCCCGCTTAGGTGTCCCCTCTGACCTCGCCCAAAAGACTGCACACGGCAGGAAGGGGTCCCGGGCAGAGTGGGGGCTGAGAGAGCGTGGGGAGAGGAAACAGCGACTGAAGGGGGAGAGCAGGGAGGGGGGAGCAGCAGCGACTAAAACAAAGAGCAGATGCTGGAAAGAGCCGGGTTGGAGATCTAGGGGGTTCGGTGCAGGCAGGGCGGTCTGGCTGCAGGTACCGGTAGCCGGTGAGAGCGCTCGGCAGAGAAAGACTCACCGTGTTACAGGAGCCGGTTGCTCGCGTTTCCCGGACGGCAGCTGTGGCTTGGCGGGGGCACTGGAGCGATAGCAAATCCTCCGATCAAGCGGCGGGCGGCGGAGACTGCAACAGCGGCTCGACGTTTGACAGCTTTAAAGGAATCAGGATGGGAGGAACTCAAATAACCCAGAATATGAAAGGCTGGTGCCAGCAAATGGGGCGGCTTTACACAGCACAGCCGCAGCTGCGCGGAGGGGCGAGACCACGCAGGACCAGAGGGACCACCTGCCGGCGACCGGGTCCCCCGCCAGAAACACGTTGCATGCGAGACCCCACCCCCCGAGAGAGAGAGAGAGAGAAAGACCACCTGGCGGACACCACGGCACCCAGAGAGGGAGAGGACTCCTGCCCGCGACTGGGACCCGCAACAGAGATAGTCCCCTCAATCCCGACATTAGGACTCCACCACAGAGAGAGTGAGACCATCTGTCCGAGCAAGATCTCACGCAGTGGTAAAGGATGTCGCTTGTGGATTTCGCCCCCTACCTAGAGACGGGGAGGAAGATAATACCCACGATTTAGGACCAAAAACAATTGACCCCAAGGAGACCAGGTTGTGGAGAATGGGACCACTACCCACTTGAACCTACTCAGATGGGATACCACCTGCCCGACTGTACGCCATGGACATGATCCCACTCAAAGGCAGGAGGAAGACCACCTGCCAGGTATTGGGACCCCAACTGAGAAACAGAAAGGGAGACTACCTCTCCAAGAGTGAGCCCTCATTGTCTGTTCTACTAACATTGTTGGGAAATCCATCTACCAGAGAACAGGACGCTGCCTGCTCTCTGGACTCTACACCGAGGGGGCCGAGACTACTCCCCAAAACTTGGACGCTTACCTCAAGATAGATAGAGAGACCACCTGCCTCTGCATCCGCAAGCCAAGCCCACTCATATCAGCAGAGCCTTGGGCCACACTGATAAATCTAAAGGCCCCAACAGCACTCCACCACTTGTGAACCTAACTTCAACACCTCCCACTGATCACAAGCCAACTGGCTCCCATCCCCCATGCTACTGGGCCGTGGCCAAGGTAGAGAGCCTAAGGTGATGGACCATGCAGAAGCTGAGGCTTCCATCATCACCTTCTTGCCTGTCTGGGCACACTGCCCAGCCCAGTGGAAGCTGTGGATTAATGAATCTATTGCCTCACTGAACACCACATTCTCTTCAGCTCCCAACAATCACAACAGATTATAAGATGCAGAGAGGCAGCCTTGTCTCAGTGGCTGCTGCTGGGCCTCTGAATTAGATGACTGCACGATATCTAATCCAATATTGTAGTGGCATACAAAGAAAGTGTTTCATTGATGCAGGGGCAGTGTAAGAAAGCTGGCATCTTGGAAAGGCACCACTGACACAACTTTAATGAATGGTCAACACAAAATGAACACGAGTGAACCAGTATTAACGGAGAATTGGATTGCCCAGTAGGAATGACAATGCGGGAGATCAGCACTGTTACATGGCCGCATCTTCTACACAGGATGTAGACAATAGACAATAGGTGCAGGAGCAGGCCATTCGGCCCTTCGAGCCAGCACCGCCATTCAATGTGATCATGGCTGATCATCCTTAATCAGTACCCCGTTCCTGCCTTCTCCCCATATCCCCTGACTATTTTTAAGAGCCCTACTTAGGAAACACTGAATTGCGAGGGATATTGCTAAATGAGTGCCTTACTGTCAATGTGATAGTACTGAGAGAGTGCCAGTCTGTTGGGGAGCTGGGCACTGCTGTGGGCAGGATGTGGGGAGTGCTGTATTATTAGAGGAATGATTCCAACTCCCTTGGTGGGACAACATGAAGGAGAACAAAAGATAGACACAAAAAGCTGGAGTAACTCAGCGGGACAGGCAGTATCTCTGGAAAGAAGGAATGGGTGATGTTTCGGGTCGAGACCCTTCTTCAGTCTGAAACATCACCCATTCCTTCCCTCCAGAGATACTGCCTGTCCTGCTGAGTTACTCCAGCTTTTTGTGTCTATCTTTGGTTTAAACGAGCATCTGCAGTTCCTTCTTACACATGAAGGAGAACAGTCGTGGCGCCATCTCTTGGATGAGATGTTAAACTGATGCCCTTGTGGATTTAAAGGCAATTGTGTCTGGCACAATTTCCAGTGGAGTTCTTCAATGTCTTAGCAAATATTTATCCATCAATTAAGATCACATCTGGTCAAACCAAAATTCTGCAGATGCAATAAATCTTTAACAATAAAAAAAGAAAATGCAGGAAATGTTTAGCATGCCATCCAGAATTCTATTTCTCTTTTCAAATATGTTATGAAATGATTCAATTAATTTCTGGTTTTACGGTAGACTGTTCACATCGGGCATTGTACAAATTGCCTATTATCTTCCCTGCATTACAATAGTGCCTCAATGTCAGAAGCTTCTCATTGGTTGCAAAGCACTTGGGAAGTTTCAAACCTGTCCTTTGTCTTTAATCAGCTTTCCCTCCCGTACATCAGACGATATTTATTACTACACTTTCTAACATGCAGAGTGTACTCTTATGTTTAATCTGTCTTTCCTTTTCTGGAGAAATCAGCCCTAGCCTGTTCAGTGTTATACTCTGATAAGTATTTTCATTAAATTCAGGTATCTTCCTTATGAATCTGTTCTGCCCCCTCTCCAGTGCCTCCAGTCCTTGAGGGGATGTGATCAGAAATGTTCACTGTGCTACAGAGTGATCTAACCAACTTTCTCTGTGAGTTTAAACTAACTTCCCTGCTTTAGAAATAAACTCCGTTTATGGGTTTGCCTTTTTTATGGCCATGGAATGTTTCACAACCTTTCGTAGACATTACTGTCCCGCTTTCCCAGTTAGATGTGATTTTTTTTATGGGTATATAAACGCCCATATTCGACTGACAGAATGCTATATTTTGCATTTGCCCACACTGACATTTATTTTCTTATGTCTGCACTAGCAAAATCTCAGCTGTCCAAGGGGCTGGCCCCATTACCACTCGGTGGGCCACATGTCTGGGTTTGGAATAGTGAGAATGCTCACTATGCAGAACATAGAACAGTTATATAATAAATTGTATTGTATTGTATTGTATTGTATAGCAGAGGAACAGGCCCTTCAGCCCACAATGTCTGTGCCAAACATGATGACAAGTTAAACAGGCATCACATCTCTGCCTGCACATGATCCATATCCTTCCATTCCCTGCATATCTAAAAGTCTCCTGAACATTACTGTCCCATCTGCCACCATCATAGAAGCATAGAAATTAGGTGCAGGAGTAGGCCATTCGGCCCTTCGAGCCTGCACCGCCATTCAATATGATCATGGCTGATCATCCAACTCAGTTGCAATATTTAGAATGATTTGATGTATAAAGTACCATTAATATATATTGTAAATAGCTGGGGTCCCAGCACTGAGCCTTGCAGTACCCCACTAGTCACTGCCTGCCATTGTGAAAAGGACCCGTTTACTCCTACTCTTTGCTTCCTGTTTGCCAGCCAGTTCTCTATCCACATCAATACTGAACCCCCAATGCCGTGTGCTTTAAGTTTGTATACTAATCTCTTATGTGGGACCTTGTCGAAAGCCTTCTGGAAGTCCAGATACACCATTTCCACTGGTTCTCCCCTATCCACGCTACTAGTTACATCCTCGAAAAAGTCTATAAGATTCGTCAGACATGATTTACCTTTCGTAAATCCATGCTGACCTTGTCCACTGATTTCACCACTTTCCAAATGTGCTGCTATCCCATCTTTAATAACTGACTCTAGCAGTTTCCCCACTACCGATGTTAGACTAACTGGTCTGTAATTCCCCATTTTCTCTCTCCCTCCCTTCTTAAAAAGTGGGATTACGTTTGCTACCCGCCAATCTTCAGGAACTACTCCAGAATCTAAAGAGTTTTGAAAGATCATCATCTCTGGCAGCACATTCCATGCACCCATAACTTTGTATAACAATTTTGTCCCGCAATTTTCTCCTTTAAACTTTGACCTCTCACTTTAAAGAAATGCCCTCTAGTCTCTTACATTTCCACCCTGGATGTGGAGGCTTTGGGGAGGGTGCAGAATAGGTTTACCAGAGTACTGCCTGGATTAGAGGGTGTTAGCTGTAAGGAGGTATTGGACAAACTTGGATTGTTTTCCCAAGTGCTTCCCAAACTTGGAGGACCAGAGGTTAAGGGATATATAAAACGATGAGGGGCATAGATAAGATAACATCTCCCCCCATATCTGCCTTCCGCAAAGACCGCTCCCTCCATAACTCCCTTGTCAATTCTTCCCTTCCCTCTCGGTCCACCCCCTCCCCGGGCACTTTCCCTTGCGGCCGCAGCAGATGCAACACTTGTCCCTTTACCTCCCCCCTCAACTCCTTTCAGGGACCCAAGCAATCGTTCCAGGTGCGACAGAGGTTTACCTGCATCTCTTCCAACCTCGCTCTATTGCGTCCGCTGCTCTAGATGTCAGCAGATCTATATCGGTGAGACCAAGCGGAGGTTTGGGCGATCGTTTCGCCGAACACCTCCGCTCGGTCCGCAATAACCAAGCTGACCTCCCGGTGGCTCAGCACTTCAGACTCCCCCTCCCTGTCCATCTCCGACCTCTCTGTCCTGGGTCTCCTCCATGGCCACAGCGAGCAGCACCGGAAATTGGAGGAACAGCACCTCATATTCCGTTTGGGGAGTCTGCATCCCGGGGGCATGAACATCGACTTCTCCCAATTCTGTTAGTCCTTGCTGTCTCCTCCCCTTCCTCAGCTCCCTTGCTGTCTCCTCCCACCCTCCAGCCTTCCGGCTACTCCTCCTTTTCCCTTTCTTGTCCCCACCCACCCCCACCCCTTTACCAGAGTCAGTCTGATTAGAGGGGTTTCGGCCCGAAAGGTTGCCTATTTCCTTCGCTTCCATAGATGCTGCTGCACTTGGAGCTGAGTTTCTCCAGCTTTAAAACGTGTAAGCATAGATAAGATAGATGGTCAAAGTCCTTTCCCCAGGGTGGAAATGTAAAATACTAGAGGCCGTATGTTTAAGGTGAGAAGGGAGAATGTTTAAAGGAGATTTGTGAGGCAAGCTTTCCATACAGAGAGTGGTGGGTTCCAGGAATTCATTGCCAGAGGCGGTGGAAGCAGATATGAGAACAGGGATCTGTGCTGGGCCAATGTTGTTTGCCATCTATATCAACAATTTGAATGAGAATGTACAAAGCATGATTAGTACATTTGAAGATTATACTATAATAGGCGGTATTGTAAATAATGATGATGGTTATCAAGAATTATAAGGATTTTGATCAGCTAGGCAAGTGGGCTGAGAAATAGCTAATGAAATTTCTCTGAGGTAAGTGTAAGGTATTGTATTTTGAGTATTCATACCAGGGCGGAACCATCACAGTGGATGGTAGGGACTTGGAGAGTATTGTAGAGCAGAGGGATCAAGGAGTACATGTACATAGTTCATTGAAAATTACATTGCAAGTGCGTAGAGTGGTGAAGAAAACGTTTGGCACGCTGGCCTTCATCAATCAGGTAATTGAGTATAGAAGTTGGAATGTTATGTTACAAAATGTTGGTGAGGCTGAACTTGGATTATAGTGTTCTGTTTTGATCCCACTGTTGTAGGATAGATGCCATTAAGCTGGAAAGAGCACAGAAAAGCTTTAAGAGGATATTGCCAGGACTTGAGTACCTGAGCTATTGGGGAAGTGGGCAGGCTAGGATTTTATTGTGCATAAGGCTGAGGGGTGATCTTGTAGAGTTGCATAAGATGATGTGGCATAGTTAGGCTGAATGCACACTGTCCCTTTTCCCCAAGGTAGAGGAATCAAGAATTAGAGGGCATGGATTTAAGATGAGGGGAAATTTAATAAGCGCCTGAGGGGCAACATTTTCACCCAGAGTGTGGTGGGTGTATGGAACGAGCTGCATTAGGAAATAGTTGAGGTAGGTACCATAACACATTTGGAAGACATTCGAACAGACACATGGATAAGAAAGGGTTAGAGAATAAGGACCAAATGCAGGTAAACAGGGCTAGCTTAGATAGTGTATCTTGTCGGCTTGCCAAAAGTTAATTTTAATTTCATACCACCTCCCCAGCTGATGGTCCATAGCTCTCCAGTTATCAAATGTTCTCTTAATTTTGGACCTTATATGATGCAGTTATATCCTAACTGCATCACAAAAGCGCTTGATTTTATAACTGCCTACATTTGTCACATATATTCTCTGCATATCGCATGCACTTCCATCACAATACAATATATATGCCATCTTTGGTAGACGCAAAATGCTGAAGTAACTCAGCGAGACAGGCAGCATCTCTGGAGAGAAGGAATGGGTGATGTTTCGGATCAAAACCCTTCTTGAGTCTTTAGACTTAAACCAGCATCTACAGTTCTTTCCTACAAATTATATCCCATCTTATTTCTGTTGCAATGAATTTGCTTTATATACTGTCATACAAACTGTATCACAAATAATCTTTGTATTATCGATACATATCCCTGGAGTAACCTACAGGAGTTCTCCCCTGTGCTGCGCTGATGGGTCATCGTGGACTCTGACAAGACTCCTGATCTTTGGGAATTTCCCAGCACGGATGTTCTGCTCTGATGCCCATGCTGGGTTAAACCGGGTAAAACAGGGCCTTGAATGGCAGACAGTGCCTCACAGGCGGAGGTCAGGCAGATTCAACTTTTGATTTCTGTTCAATGCTTTAAAGAACTGTGTATGTTAATCATTTAAATGATAACAATATTCATTTTGTAAATTGGTAGTAATTGTTACAGATTGTGAATGTCTGGATAACAGTGGCAGCTCAATGCTGCAGAGCAAGGGGCAGGACCAGACCATCTGTTGGAGCCGTTGTGTGAGTGCAGCGAGCTGCTTACACTGCGACTGGTCCCAGACTCCAGTCAGGCCACTCAGGGTTTTGTTCCTCAGTTGCCTTGGTGGCATTTGAATTCATGTCTCTCGATCAGTGGTTTAAAACTTGGGCGACTGGTGCAGTCATGTTACCACAACACTCTAATCTTTATGTGAAACTGATCTTGGTCAGTATGGATGAGCTTAAAGATACAGCATGGAAATAGGCCATTCAGCACAATGAGTCATCATCGATCAACCATTCACACTAGTTATGTCCTACACACTAGAGACAATTTCCAGAAGGCAATTAACCTACAAACCTGCACATCTTTGGAACGTGGGATGAAACTGGAGTACCCTGAGAAAACCCATGTGGTCACAGAGACAATGTACAAACTCCACATGGACAGCACCTGTGGTCAGGTTTGAACACGGGTCTCTGGTGCTGTTAGGCAGCAGCTGTGCCACTACCCCCCACTGCCAGATGGGTTGGGCCCAAGGGCTTGTTTCCGTGTTGAATTACACTAAGGCTCTAGGTTTAATTTTATTATTGTAACATACTGAGGTACAGTGAAAAGCTTTGTTTAGCATTCTATCTAATACTATACATAAATACAATCAAGTCAAACTCAAGTACGTTAGAGCAAAGGAGAAGATACTGAGTGCAGAATATAGTTCTCTACTTACAAGTAACAGATTTAAAAGAGTGGAGAGATTCTGTCGGATGTTAGTAGATCCGTCTCTAGGAAGAGCATGCAAAGAGTCACCACGCTCTTCCATCCCAGTCTATTACTGCCTCAGAAGAAGAGAAACCATAATGAATAATTGAAAAACATTATAAATAATGTCATATGTGGAATATTATATGCTCCATGTTGTGTCATCTATAATCTCTATTATTTGTTCCAGGGACAGCACACTAATCCTGTGAGGAGTGATTGATTAGACTAGGCCTACTGTATATTCTCCAGATTTAGAAGAAAGAAAGGAGATCTTGAAAAACTTACAGGACTTTAAGGCTGGATGCAGGATGTAACCTTTGCTAAGGAAACCAACCAATTTGCAGGCCACTTTGGAGAGATTCCCAGAGCAGGATGGTGTGTGTGTGTGTGTGTGTGAGACAGAGAGAGTGTGTGTGGAAATTATTGGGAAAATATCCAAGGTGCAGAATTAATCTCTTAGGATCGAGGAAGTCTGCGTGAATCTGGGCAGTTCAGTAAGGTGCTTGACATGGTCCCATATAGGAGTTTGGTCCAATGGGTTAAATCCCTAGGTATTCATGGATTAAATCCCAAGGGATCCACAGGTTAGATGCCATGGGACAATGGTTTGATCCCAAGGGATCCATGGGTTAGATCGCAGGAGACAATGGGTTAGACCCCAGGGGAAACTGGTGCCGA
Source organism: Leucoraja erinaceus (assembly GCF_028641065.1). Lineage (NCBI taxonomy): Eukaryota > Metazoa > Chordata > Chondrichthyes > Rajiformes > Rajidae > Leucoraja > Leucoraja erinaceus. Next base: position 18,457,146 of record NC_073396.1, read on the forward strand.
GACAACAACCTTTCTCTCAATGTCAGCAAAACAAAGGAGATAGTGATCAACCTCAGGAAGCGAAGCTGTACACATACCCCAGTTTGCATTGGTCTGACGAAGTAGAGATGATTGATATCACCAACAACTACTCCTGGATCAACCATATTGAAGTAACAGCGAAGAAAGCACACCACTCTTCTACTTCCTTAGATGACTTAAGAAGTTCGGCATGTCCCCTACAACTCTCAGCAACCTCTACAGACACAGCATAGAAAACATTGTATGAGGATGCATCACAGCTTAGTTTTGGAAAAGCTCAATCCAAGACCGCAAGAAATTACAGCGAATTGTGGACGCAACCCAGACCATCACACAAACCAACCTCCTTTCTATGGATTCCATTTGTGCCTCACGTTCCTTCGGCATGGCCAGCAGCATAATCAAGGACGGGTCGCACCCTGGCCACTCCCTCTTTTCCCTTTTCCCATCAGGCAAAAGATATAGGTGTGAAAACGCACACCTCCAGATTCAGGGAAAGTTTCTTTCCAGCTGTTATCAGGCAACTGAATCATCCTACCTCAACCAGAGAGCAGTGCTGCACTACTATATTATCTCATTGGTGACCCTCGGACTATCCTTGATGGGACTATCACTCTTGATAGTGAGGAGCTTAGTTGTGGAAAGATATTGATCATTCAGTAAGATGCAGCGAGCAATGGCAGGCACAGTTTAACTCTGATCATTGTAAGGCACTGTATTTTGTAAGGAAGGCTATATGGAGTGATGGTAAGATCTGAGGAAGTACTAAGGAACGAAGGGACCTTGGTGTACAAGTCCAAGGATTCTGGAGGTGGCAGCACAAACCGATAAAGTGAAGTAGTATACGGGATTCAACCTTCATTACCCAGGTCATATGGTATAACTATAGAGAGAGGTCAAAGTATAACTTTATAAAACATTGGTTAGGCCACTGCAAGAATACTGTGAGCAATTCTGGGTCACCACACTGCAGGAAGGATGTGACTGCACTGGAGAGGGTGCAGAGGAGATTCATCAGGATCTTGCCTGGGACAAGGAATTTCTGGAGAGGTTAATTCTGTTTTCCTTGGAGTGAAGGAGGCTGAGGGGGCAGCTGACAAAACTTTATAAAATTATGAAAGGTATGGGTCAATGGTTATCCTCTTAGCAGCGGTGTTTAAAATGAAAGAACCCAGGGTTAGGATAAGGTGTAAGAAGAGGGGATCTGAGGAGGATTATTTTGCCCCTGCAAGTGGTTGCAAACCATTGCCTGAGTGGAGGTGAAGTGTCTAGAAAAGCACTTGAATTGCCAGGGCTGCAAATGCTACAGACCAAATGTGGAGAAAGGAAATAGTATTGATGTGTATTGGACATGGGCATGGTGGGCCAAGGAGCCAGTTTCATTGTTGCAATAATCTGTGACTTGTTAGCATTCTTTCAGGATATATACACTTAAGTGTAGACATTCTGGCAATGGCCACTGTCTTAGAAAGTTACTAATGGTGATTCAAACACTGTGAAGGACTGCAGCAATTCATCACAATATTCTTTATCCCAATTATGGTAAAGGGGGAAGTTTTTCTGCACAGAGTGTTTAGTATCTGGAATTCCGGAGGAGTCACTAGAGTCAGATACAATCATTATGTTTAAGAGACATTCAAATAAGCTCTTAAATAGACAGGGCATAGAAACATATAGACCTAATGCAAGCAAGATGGGCAGAAAAGTCGGCATGGACATGCTGGGCTGAAGAGGGTGTTTCTGTGCTGTGACCATGACTCAAATTAGGAAATAGCAAGAAATGTTGGCCTTGGAACTGAAAGAAAATATACTCTAAAAAGTCTAAAAGCGCTGGGAATATTTAGTGGATCAGTCAGCATCGGACAGAGATGAAAGCAGAAGTAATACTTCAGGTTGTTAACCTTTCATCGGAATTATTATCAATAATGGGTTGTGCTCGCTGTTGACAGACCTCTACCTGAGCCTCCACGCGGACCAACACCTTGATAGCACCCCAGCCTTCACTGTAACCTCTCCCCTGCCCCCTGCGATCCAACGCTGTTCCAGCGAGGCTTTACCCCAGCAGAAAGGACACATCGTCTTCTGATCTCAACAAGTCCACTGATTAGGATTTACAAATCTTCGCTCGCATTTTCCTCCCCAATACTTTGCATTTTTCAGATAATAATTCTGCATGTTCACCACCTCTTGGCTTCCGTCGCTGCACTCACTATAAGCCCCGCAATCTCTCCTGGGGTCCACCTACCTACCCCAGATCACCCCTTTTGTGTCCTTCACCCACACCCCCAGCTGTCTAACAGTTACAGCCTCCTGACTTTGGTCCTGACCTACGGTGCTGAATGTGTGGAGTTTGCACACTCTCCTGTGTCCGGGTAGGTTTCATCCCGTCGGTTGGTGGGTCAATTGCTTCTCGTGTGTGGGTGGATCGGCAGAGAATGGATAAATGGGAGAAAAGGGTGAATTATGTGTTTGTAGTGAGCCAGTGTAGCTCGATGGGCTGAATGGCCTCCGTGCCATGTGGAATATGACTCTGTAACGCTTCCAGTCAAGTCTTCAATCTGAGATAGCACCTGTTTCTTTATGGGCTGCCTGTCCCACTATGCCGGGTCTGACCGCTCCATCCCGAGTCAATCCCTTGTCCTATGTCAGCCACCTGTATACAAGGTCTGTCCCTCCTAGGGTCTGACCTCTCCCCCACCCCACCCTGATCGGGTTAGTTCCCTCCTTCCCGGATCGGGAGCGGATTCCCCGCCTGTGTCTGGCCGCAACAGTCGGTGTGGAACCGAAAGTAAACACGGATCAGAGGAATTCCTCCCCCAGTCCAAATATTATCCCGAGGGGCGGCTGCAGATTCCTCGCCGGCGGTTCACCAACTGCGTTTATTATTTTAATTTTACATTCGCCAAAGGAATTCGCAGGGCGGAGAGGGGAGAGAGGGAGGAGGCGACCTGCTCGCTGGGTGGGCTGCGGCGTCCCGTGCGGGGGCGGCACTGCTCTCGCCCCCCGCCCTCTCCCTCTGCCCGCTTTCCCAACACTGACACCAACGCCCCCGCCCTGCTGCCTCTGCTCTGGTCCCTCTCTCCCCGCTGCATCCTACCGCCCCCACCCGCTCCCTTTCCTCCACTCCGCTCACTCTTCCTCCCACTGGCTCCTTCTCCCCTCAACCCACGCGGCCACTCCCCTTCCCTCCTCACCCTGCTCCCTCCCGCACCGCCTCTGCTCTCTCTCCCTCCTCCTCCACTCCCTCATAACCCTCCCGCCCTGAACCCTCTGCTCCCTCTCCCATTGTCCCTTTTCCCTCCGCTCCCCATCCCACTCCACTGCTCCCTCTCTCCTCCGCTCTCTCTCCCATGCTCCCTTTCCCCTCCGATCCGCATCGCCCACCCCTTTCCAACCGACCCGACCCCACCTCTCCCGCTCCATCTACACAGAACTTAACAATGTTATGAGAGACATTGATAGGATAGACAATCAGAGTCTTGTTCTCAGGATGGGAATGACAAAGGATAGACTGAGGGCATAGTTTTGTGGTATCGGTCTATTAATTTCAGGTGCACCGATATGCAATAAAAAAAGCTTTGTTTGCCTGCAATCCAATCAAATCATACTACACATGAGTACAATTAATCCATGCACGCGTACAACAGACGGTGCAAGGGAAGAAAATCAGAGCGCAGAATATAGTCTCACAGCGTTATAACATCAGTTGCAGAGAACGAGCAGATACAAAAACGTGCAAGGGATGCAATGAGGTAGGTTGGGAGATTGGCCGTGATATCAATGGGAAAGAGGCTGTTCCTGAATCTGGTGCACGTGCTTTTAAGCTTTTCTACCTTCTGCCTGACAGGAGGAGGTCTAAACAGTCCTTGATTATGTTGGCTGCTTTCCTGAGGCAGTTGAAGTGTAGATGGAGTCGATGGTGGGGAGGCTGGTCTGTGATAAACTAGGCTATATTCACAACTCTGCAAATTCTACCGTTTTGGACAGTGCTGTTCCCAAACCAAGCAGTGATGGATTCCGTTAGGATGCTTTTTACGATGCATCTCTAGAAATAGGGAATTGTTTGGAGACATGCCGAACCTCCGTCGTCTTCTGAGGAAGTAAAGGCCTTAGTGTGTTGTCCTGGCTGTAGTTTCTGTGTGGTTGGTCCAGGACAAATTGTTAGTGATATTTATGCCCAGTAATTTGCTCACAACCATCTGCACTTCGGTATCATTGATACTGACTGGGGTGTGTACACTCCTTTTTTTCCTGAAGATAATAACTAGATCCTTCATCTTACTGACTTTGAGGAGAGGTTGTTGCCTTGACAAGCTCTGTATCTCCTTCCTTCACTCCAGCCAGTCATCACTCAAGATCCAGCCCACTGCAAGATTCAAGAGAGTTTATTGTCATAGAAACATAGAAACATAGAAATTAGGTGCAGGAGTAGGCCATTCGGCCCTTCGAGCCTGCACCGCCATTCAATATGATCATGGCTGATCATCCAACTCAGTATCCCGTACCTGCCTTCTCTCCATACCCCCTGATCCCCTTAGCCACAAGGGCCACATCTAACTCCCTCTTAAATATAGCCAATGAACTGGCCTCAACTACCCTCTGTGGCAGAGAGTTCCAGAGATTCACCACTCTCTGTGTGAAAAAAAGTTCTTCTCATCTCGGTTTTAAAGGATTTCCCCCTTACTTAAATTGAACCCGAAAGTTGCACGGGTAGCCAGTGTGGAGGCCATTAATGGGGCGATTATGTGCCTTAAGCTGTGACCCCTTGTCCTGGACTTCCCTAACATCGGGAACAATCTTCCTGCATCTAGCCTGTCCAACCCCTTAACAATTTTGTAAGTTTCTATAAGATCCCCTCTCAATCTTCTAAATTCTAGAGAGTATAAACCAAGTCTATCCAGTCTTTCTTCATAAGACAGTCCTGACATCCCAGGAATCAGTCTGGTGAACCGTCTCTGCACTCCCTCTATGGCAATAATGTCCTTCCTCAGATTTGGAGACCAAAACTGTACACAATACTCCAGGTGTGGTCTCACCAAGACCCTGTACAACTGCAGTAGAACCTCCCTGCTCCTATACTCAAATCCTTTTGCAATGAAAGCTAACATACCATTCGCTTTCTTTACTGCCTGCTGCACCTGCATGCCTACCTTCAATGACTGGTGTACCATGACACCCAGGTCTCGCTGCATCTCCCCCTTTCCCAATCGGCCACCATTTAGATAATAGTCTGCTTTCCCGTTTTTTGCCACCAAAATGGATAACCTCACATTTATCCACATTATACTGCATCTGCCAAACATTTGCCCACTCACCCAGCCTATCCAAGTCACCTTGCAGTCTCCTAGCATCCTCCTCACAGCTAACACTGCCCCCCAGCTTAGTGTCATCCGCAAACTTGGAGATATTGCCTTCAATTCCCTCATCCAGATCATTAATATATATTGTAAATAGCTGGGGTCCCAGCACTGAGCCTTGCGGTACCCCACTAGTCACTGCCTGCCATTTTGAAAAGGACCCGTTTACTCCTACTCTTTGCTTCCTGTTTGCCAGCCAGTTCTCTATCCACATCAATACTGAACCCCCAATGCCTTGTGCTTTAAGTTTGTATACTAATCTCTTATGTGGGACCTTGTCGAAAGCCTTCTGGAAGTCCAGATACACCACATCCACTGGTTCTCCCCTATCCACGCTACTAGTTACATCCTCGAAAAATTCTATAAGATTCGTCAGACATGATTTACCTTTCGTAAATCCATGCTGACTTTGTCCAATGATTTCACCACTTTCCAAATGTGCTGCTATCCCATCTTTAATAACTGACTCTAGCAGTTTCCCCACTACCGATGTCAGACTAACTGGTCTGTAATTCCCCATTTTCTCTCTCCCTCCCTTCTTAAAAAGTGGGGTTACGTTTGCTACCCGCCAATCTTCAGGAACTACTCCGGAATCTAAAGAGTTTTGAAAGATTATTACTAATCTTTGTCCTGGTCTGAGAACACCTGGTCTAGATCCCCTCGATGGAAAGGAGGTCAGTGCCGATGATGGACTGGGCAGTGTTTACTACTTTTTGTAGTCTTTTCGCTCCAGGGCGCACAAGTTGCTGAACCAAGCCACGATGCAACCAGTCAGCATGCTCTCTACTGTGTACCTGTAGAAGTTAGAGAGAGTTATTCTTGACAAACCAACTCTCGGTAATCTTCTCAAGAAGTAGAGGCGCTGATGTGCTTTCTTAATAATTGCATCGGTGTTCTCAGACCAGGAAAGATCTTCAGAGATGTGCACGCCCAGGAATTTGAAGCTCTTGACCCTTTCAACCATCGACCCATTGATATAAATGGGACTGTGGGTCCCCATCCTACTCCTTCCAAAGTCCACAATCAGTTCCTTGCTTTTGCTGGTGTTGAGGGCAAGGTTATTGTGCTGGTACCATAAGGACAGTCGCTCGATCTCTCTTCTATACTCTGACTCATCCCCATCAGTGATACGTCCCACAACAGTGGATCATCAGCGAACCTGATAATGGAGTTCGTACTATGACCGGCTACACAGCCATGAGTATAGAGTGAGTAGAGCAGGGGGCTGAGCACGCACCCTTGGGGTGCTCCCGTGCTGATTGTTATCGAGGTTGACACATTTCCACCAATACGAACAGACTGTGGTCTGTGAATGAGGAAGTCAAGGATCCAATTGCAGAGGGATGTGCAGAGACCCAGTTCTGCAAGTTTGGTAACCAGCTTGGAGGGGATGATTGTGTTAAATGCCGAGCTGTAATCAATGAATAACAGCCTGACATATGAGTTTTTGTTGTTCAAGTGGTCCAGAGCGGAGTGGAGGGCCAGCAAAATCGCATCCACTGTTGATCTGTTGTGGCGGTAAGTGAACTGCAGTGGGTCCATGTTTTTGATGAGGTAGGAATTGATTTGCGCCATGATCAATCTCTCAAAGCACTTTATCACCACAGGCATTAGTGCCACAGATCGATAGTCATTTAGGCACATCACCTTACTCTTCTTGGGCACCGGTATAATTGATGCCCTTTTAAAGCAGGTGGGGACCTCAGACCTCAGAAGTGAGAGGTTGCAGTGGTGGGGAAGTCCAGGACGAGGGGTCACAATTTAAGGATAAAGGGGAAATCGTTTAGGACCAAGATGAGAAAAACATTTTTCACACAGAGAGTGGTGAATCTCTGGAACTCTCTGCCACAGAAGGTAGTTGAGGCCAGTTCATTGGCTATATTTAAGAGGGAGTTAGATGTGGCCCTTGAGGCTAAAGGGAACAGGGGGTTTGGAGATAAGGCAGGTACAGGATACTGAGTTGGATGATCATTGATATTGAACGGCGGTGCAGGCTCAAAGGGCCGAATGGCCTACTCCTGCACCTATTTTCTATGTTTCTATGTTATCTTGGTGTCTCCCTCTCCCCTGACTCTCAGTCTGAAGAAGGGGCTCGACCCAAAATGTCACCCATTCCTTCTATTCAGAGATACTGTCTGTCCCACTCACTTTATTATCTTTAAATACTTATAGAAACTTTTAGAACAGAGAACACAAGCACTGGCCCTTTGGCCCACCAATTAATGCCAATCCACCGGCCTGCACTGGTTTGAATGTCACTCCATTCCTTCCCTCTTGTGTTCCGAGTCAACTTTGTCTTCTGCTTGTTAATTTCCTCATTAATCTTTCAGCGATTCTTTCCTCCATTGTGTGTGACACAACAATGATGTTACATGGGAGAGACTTAAACCTGATCTGGCAGCTCAGAGCCAGCCTCACTGAGCCACAGCAGCAGAAAAGGTTGCCCCCACACTGTCTGTAACCTCACAGTTCGGCTTATTCCCCACTCCAGCATCAACCACCCTGTCTGGGCTCTTACTGCTCCTGGTGTGATGATGTTACCCACCCTCAGGACACCCTTGCATGTGCCCAGGTCTCTCTCCATGTCTCATCCCCAGTTATCTGGTGGGATTCTGTGCAGTAAAATTGCACCAGCTTTGCTCTATTTTTCTTTCCTGACCACTCACTCAGATCTTGCATCAGCTGTTTATTCTTTGCATCTCTCTGACACTGCAAAGCTCCCCCATGTCGGGACTGTAAAGTTTTATTATTCCTCCCTATCTCTACAGCCCTGGTTGGGGAATTAATCTAAAACTCTCTGCTGCAGGGTCTCACCTCAAACCTCTCAGCCATCTACTGCACGCAGGACAACCAGCAGTCTTTGTTTTCGATTGTCAGCGTTGAAATGGAGGGCCTGTGCTTGTGCTATACTATTCTATGTTCTGATGGTATCACAATGTAGACTCCAACACGCTGTAAACCCAGGGCAACTCTTCAACACAGGAAACATAGAAAATAGGTGCAGGAGTAGGCCATTCGGCCCTTCGACTCAGCGCAGCCATTCAATATGATCATGGCAGATCATCCAAAATCAGTACCCCGTTCCTGCTTTTCCCCCATATCCCTTGATTCTGATAACCCTAAGATCTAAATCTAACTCTTGAAAATATCAAGTGAATTGACCCCCACTGCCTTCTATGGCAGAGTATTCCACAGATTCACAACTCTGGGTGAAAACGTTTTTCCTCATCTCAGTCCTAAATGGCCTACCCCTTATTCTTAAAGCTGTGATCCCTGGTTCTGGACACCCCCAACATCGGGAACATTTTTCTTGCATCTAGCCTGTCCAATCCCTTAAGAATTTATATGTTTCTATAAGATACCCTCTCATCCTTCTAAATTCCAGTGAATACAAGCCCAGTCGACCCATTCTTTCTTCAAATGTCAGTCCCGCCATCCTGGGAATTAACCTTTGTGTTTAAGAAGGAACTGCAGATGCTGGAAAATCGAAGGGACACAAAAATGCTGGAGAAACTCAGCGGGTGCAGCAGCATCTATGGAGCGAAGGAAATAGGCGACGTTTCGGCCCAAAACGTTACCTATGTCCTTCGCTCCATAGATGCTGCTGCACCTGCTGAGTTTTCCCAGCAATTTTGTGTACCGGGAATTAACCTGGTGGGCAAGGACCTGACATAGAGAGGCACCAAACTCTATTAATGCCGGCATCCTTGTCAAACTAATTCTATCCTGCTCCTATGAGAGAGCCAAAACATTCTTCATGGAGACTATGGGGACACAATTTTGAGAAAACCCCTGACTTCCTGCTATCCTGCGGGCTGCCACTTGATGGCGCCCAGTCCCCGTGCTTGTGTGGAGAGTGCAGAATGTTTGCTGTGAAACGTGGTCAGTACTGTGCGAGAAACAGGCTCGCAAATTGTCACTTTAAAATTTCAATAGGATTATTCGTGTCATGTAATAATAATTTATCAATACATGAATAATAAAAATATTATGTAAAGATTACATTGCCTATAATAATGATTACACTGCAGGACATTGCTATAAGGTGAGAGAGGGCACAGGCACGTTTAATGGAAATGTACAGGGCAAGTGTTTTACACAAGGGCGGTGAGGGCCTGGAACACATTGGAGGTGGTGGTGGTGGAGGCAGATACGATAGTGGCGTTTAAGAGACTTTTAGATAGGTACATGGAAGTGTAGAAAATAAAGGGATTTGGATCACCTGAAGGCGGATGAGATCACTTCAGCTCAGCATCATGTTTGGTACAGTTCCTGCGCTGTATTGTTCTATGTTCTGTGTCTATCCAGTCACTCCAGGGTCCACCCAGACCAGAGACCTCCGCTCAATCTTCCTCCCTTTCTCTCACCCATTCTCACCAAGAAAGGCATTCACTCCAAGATATTTTCCCATATCCCTGTTTGAGTTATTCACAACATTTTAATTTAATCTCTGGCTCTGGATCCTCCCCCACTCGGGAAGATTATTTCATGTCTCCTTGTGCAAATCCGTTCTTTTGTAAGAATTTGAAGGGAAAATCCCGATATAGTTCGAAGAGTAGAATTCTTCCAGCCAGGCTATCACAGTTACATTTCCAAGTTAGTTCAGTGGATACGAGATCTAACTCTTCATAACACCTGTCAAAATTAATTCAGTCACTAATAGTCATTAGTAATACTGACTACAAGACTGTCACAGAAACTAGCTGGTCAGCAGTGTTGTTCAGGAGGAGAAGCCCGCCAACTCCCCCCGACCCCCCCTTGTCCCTGTGCTGCCTGCACCCACCCATGCAGAGCTTCCGTTTGAAGCCAGATAATCAGGCAATAAAATCTGGTTTACCCCAGGTACCTAAAATAAAAAGGTCCCTGATCCTCCAAGCAATGCGTTCCTGATGACTTAGTGTTGCTGGTAACATTGTCTAATCATGGGAATGGCACTGATGTGAATGCACTGTAAACTAGCATTGACTCGATTATCTGAATGGCCTCATTCTATACCACAAGGGACTGCGGAATTGCTCTTTCCCCAGCTGGCATATCTGAAACAAGAGTCTTAATATTGGGGGACAGCCTTTCAGGACAGTGATGAAAAGAAAGGTTTGGTGAATCTCTGGTCTTCTCCACCCACAAAGCCTCAGTCAATGAGTTACTCAGAAGAGGGATTGGTTGTGAGAGGAATGGATCTGTGGTGAAAGGTGGCACTGAGTCATTTCTCCTCTTCCCCTGGTTGTGTGTGTCCACAGGGAGAGGTGACCTGTAATACTAGCCTGAAGGTCGGTGAGAGAGATTCCACCCGGACTTCCTGAGTAGAGTTGGATAAGCAGGCACAAAGCACACAGTGAAGAGAGAGCAGGGCTATGGGATTAACTGAAGCATTCTCACGGAGCTGGCAGACAGCCCCAAACAACCAGCTCAGAGGCTGCAACCTTTCCAGGCTTTGTGTCTGGTGTCGGTTTTATCCTCCACTCCCTCCCAGCTGCGGACATTGATGCTGAGATTCTCGCACCCGAGTCCAGCCATTCACTAAATGATGGATAACAGGGTTCCATCCTTGTGAAATAACTCCTACAATGCCCCAGTCTCGCTAACACCCTGCTCTTCCTTTCTGCTTCTAACATCTTGTTTTAATTTGATGTAACTCAGCAGCTTGATTACCATCTCCACATGGTTTTGCTGGACCCTACCATGTGACAACGTCAAATGCCTCATGAAAATCAAAATGTACAGTGCCCTCCATAATGTTTGGGACAAAGACCCATCGTTTATTTATTTGCCTCTGTACTCCACAATTAGAGATTTGTAATACAAAAACTAACATGTGGTTAAAGTGCACATTGTCAGATTTTATTAAAAGCCATTTTTATACATTTTGGTTTCACCATGTAAAAATTACAGCCTGTGTTTATACATAGTCCCCCGATTTCAGGGCACCATAATGTTTGGGACACATGGCTTCACAGGTGGTGTTTAATTGCCTCCTGCATGCAGGTATAAGAGAGCTCTCAGCACCCAGTCTTTCTTCCAGTCTTCCCATCACATTTGGAAACTTTTAATGCTGTTTATCAGCATGAGCATCAAAGTTGTGCCAATGAAAGTCAAAGAAGCCATTATGATACAGAGAAACAAGAATAAAACTGCTAGAGACATCAGCCAAACCTTAGGCTTACCAAAATCAACTGTTTGGAACATCATTAAGAAGAAAGAGATCATACTACTGGTGAGCTTACTAATTGCAAAAGGGACTGGCAGGCCAAGGAGAACCTCCGCAGCTGATGACAGAAGAATTCTCTATAATAAAGAAAAAACCCCCAAACACCTGTCCCACAGATCAGCAACACTCTTCAAGTGTGGATTTGTCAATGACCATTGTCCGCAAAAGACTTCATGAACAGAAATACAGAGGCTACACTGCAAGATGCAAACCACTGGTTAGCCGCAAAAATAGGATGGCCAGGTTACAGTTTGCCAAGAAATACTTAAAAGAGTAACCATAGTTCTGGAAAAAGGTCTTGTGGACAGATGATACAAAGATTAACTTATATCAGAGTGATGCCAAGAGCAAAGTATGGAGGAGAGAAGGAACTCCCCAAGATCTAAAGCATACCACCTCATCTGTAAAACACGGTGGTGGGGGCATTATGGCCTGGGCATGAATGGCTGCTGAAGGTACTGGCTCACTTATCTTCATTGATGATACAACTGCTGATGGTAGTAGCGTAATGAATTCTGAAGTGTATAGACACATCCTATCTGCTCAAGTTCAAACAAATGCCTCAAAACCTATTGACCGGCGGTTCATTCTACAGCAAGACAATGATCCCAAACATACTGCTAAAGCAACAAATGAGATTTTCAAAGCTAAAAAATGGTCAATTCTTTAGTGGCCAAGTCAATCAGCCAATCTGAACCTAGTTGAGCATGCCTTTTACATGCTGAAGAGAAAACTGAAGGGGACTAGACCCCAAAACAAGCATAACCTACAGATGTCTCCAATACAGGCCTGGCAGAGCATCACCAGAGAGGACACCCAGCAACTGGTGATGTCCGTGAATCGCAGACTTCAAGCAGTCATTGCATGCAAAGTGTATGCAACAAAATACTAAGCATGACTATTTTCATTTGCATGACATTGGTGTGTCTCAAACATTATGGTGACCTAAAATGGGGGGACTATGTATAAACACAGCTGTAATTTCTACATGGTGGAACCAAAATGTATAAAATTGGCTATTAAAATCTGACAATGTGCATAAAATTGGCTATTAAAATCTTTAACCACATTGATTTTTTTCTATTACAAATCTCCAATTGTGGAGTACAGAGGCAAATAAATAAATAATGGGTCTGGCCCAAACATTATGGAGGGCACTGTATGACATCTATTTTGCCCTGTCATATCTCTTCAGAGAATTCCCAGCATAATAACCATGACGAACTTCCAGAGTGCCTGTGTTTCCCAGATTCCTTCCTCCCAGCAAGTCCTTGCCATTTCTTCATGCTTAGATTGGTAAGATGCATCCAACTTTTCAAAGTAAAATTACTAGTCCACAGTTCCCGAATTACCCCAAATCATTTCTTAATTTCTCAAGGCTTCCACTTAAAATTCTCAGGCCTGAGCAACCCTCCAAATGCGCTAACCAAAGTTTTATAAAGCTACAAGAGTCGCTGCCTCAGAAAGGTGGCCAGCATCATCAGAAACCCACACCACAATGGCCACACTCTAATTTCACTTATATATATATAAAGTGCAGGAAAAAAGTGTGACGACCACAAGAAAGTAGGTTGGAAGATCAGAAAATCATCCTTAGCATATATTCAGTCGTCTGATAACAGTGAGGAAGATGTTGTTCCTTAAACTGGTGGCACGTGGTTTGGAGCTTTTGTAATATAGGATCCTAGATGAGAGACCATGTGCACAGGGCTCCTAAGTATCTTAGTGTCTACCAAACAGTGTCAGGCTCTGCAAGCACCCAAGGTATGTGTCCATGTACACACAGGTCCCAGGTGTATGTTCATGTACACATTGGTCCCAGGTGTATGTCTGTGTATACATGAGTCTCAGGTGTATGTCCATGTGCACACAGGCCCCAGGAATGTCCCCATGTACACACGGGTCTCAGATATGTGTCTATGTACACACAGGCCCCAGGAATGGCTCCATGTACACACTCCCAGGTATGTGTCCATGTACACACTGGTCCCAAGTGTATGATTATGTGCACATGGGTCCCAGGTATGTGTCTGTGTACACACGGATCCCAGGTATTATCACTTCTGCATGTCTCCATGTTTACCAACCTCTCTCATAGGAATCCTATCAGGTTGCATCACAGCTTGGTTTGGGAATAGCTCTGTCCAAGATTAGGAAATTGTAGAAAGTTGTGGATGTAGCCCAGTATGTCACACAGCGTACACTCCCTACCATTGCCTCCATCAATGAGAACATGTTGTGGTCACTGTGCCAGGCCTACAGTTCCAACCCTTGATCTGCATCCCACTGCACCACTCAGGAATCTATACGCTAAGATTTAAAAAAGTCTTGTCTCATAAACCTAACCTGGAAAGGTTCACCATAAAACCATTTGGTTCACAGACATCCTTCTTCAAAGCAGGTAATCTGTCGCCCTAACTCTGTCTAAACTGTCTGCAGTCCCGACTCTGTCTAGCCTATGTTTCTGGGTTCTGACTCTGTCTAGCCTATGTTTCAGGGTCCTAACTCCGTCTGGTCTGTGTGTAGACCTGACTCCCGCCTAGCCTGTGTCTGCCATCCTGACTGTCTAGCCTGTGTCTGCCATCCTGACTCTGCCTATCCTGTGTCTGCAAGCTGACCATCTAGCCTGTGTCTGGGTCCTGACTCTTATCAAAGGCCTTACATAGGTCCACATACCAATGGAGAGGGGAAGGAGCCCCCTTGTGCTTTTTCCTCAGACTGGCAGCTTGGTTCTCACTTGACGTATACCCACAGGATGGATTATATATTCCCTGTTCTGCTTCATCATATTAGCCAGCCCCTCAAGCATCTGCTCTTTGAAGATCGCCCATTGTTACTTGGTCAGATTCCTCTTGCTCACCAAACATAAGCCTCTGCCAATGAAGAGCCTTTGACTGCTCCTTCCCCTCTCCATTGGTGTGAGTGTGCGTATAGAAAGCCTCTGATAAGATGGCATGCAAATAGTTATTAAATAAATTATAACACATAAAAATGGGGGACTGGGGTCGGAGGACACTCTAATTATATACTGTAGGCTGCTGGTTAGGTTGCACTGGGAAATTATGGGAAGGCTGGATTTGCCTCCCTCAGGAAGGAGATACTTGCAGTCAGGGGAGTGAATCGCTCACCAGACAGCCCTGGGATGGTAGGTTTGTCAAATGAGCAGAGATTAAACTGACAGAGGCTTGAGAAACGTAACATTAATGGCTGTGGAGTCTAGAACCAGGAGGCAGTGCCTGAAAATAAGGTGCCAGCCATTCAAGGCTGAGTGGGGAAGATATTTCATCATGCAGAGGATAGTGAACCATTCACTTTCTCTACACCAGAGGGCAGTGAGGACCAGTCCTTGAGCAGATTCAAGCAGAGACTTATACATTGTTAGTTGTATATCAAGTGATTGGAGTTAGTACAGGCATTAGTGTTGTTAATGTAAAGTAAAGACTGGACCACGACATTGAATACGGTTTGACTCTGCATTGGGTAGTACAAGCACTGACATATCAATAGTGCAGGCCAGAGGGATTGAATGTGAGTAGTTATAATTGGTGTAAGT
The DNA here is from genome assembly GCF_028641065.1 of Leucoraja erinaceus. Lineage (NCBI taxonomy): Eukaryota > Metazoa > Chordata > Chondrichthyes > Rajiformes > Rajidae > Leucoraja > Leucoraja erinaceus. The sequence continues at coordinate 18,472,285 of NC_073396.1, forward strand.
AATTGGTGGAAGTATCCGTGTGTGCACATGCATGTGTGTAATTGGTGGAAGTATCCGTGTGTGCACATGCATGTGTGTAATTGGTGTAAGTATCCGTGTGTGCACATGCATGTGTGTGTGTATTCACATGCAAATATGTGAATTAAAGATTATAACAACATGATTTATATCGGTCTGGAGCTCACTTTGAACATAGAACAGTTCAGCACATGGACAGACCCTGTCTACAGGTGTCAGAGGTTATGGAGAGAAGGCAGGAGAATGGGGTTAGGAGGGAGAGATAGATCAGCCATGATTGAATGGCTGAGTAGACTTGATGGCCTAATTCTATTCCTATTCCTTATGACCTTATGAGACCCTTCAGCCCACAATGTTTGTGCCGAACATCATGTATGTGAACTGACATCACCTTCCGGTGCGTGATCCATATCCCTCTATTCCCTGGTCCAAAAACCTCTTAAAATGCCCCTATCATATCTGCCTCCATCACTACCACAGGCAATGCGTTCCAGGCCTCCACCCCTCTGTGTAAAAGATTTGCACCACATAATTCCATTAAACTTTCTTGCTCTCACCTTATAGCAATGTCCTTTAGTGTTGGGCATTTCCACCCTGGGAGAAAGGTTTTGACAGCCTACCCTGTCTAAGCATATCATAATTTTATACACTTCTATCAAGTCTCCCCTCAATCTTTGACATTCCAGAGAAAATAACCCAAGTCTATCCAACCTCTCCCGGTAGCTGAAACCCTCTAATCTAGGCGGGATTCTGGTAAACCTCCTCTGTGCCCTCTCCAAAGCTTCTACGTCTTTAATGGGGTGACCAGAACTGCACGCGATATTCCAAATGCAGCCTAACCAAAGTCCTATAGAGATGCATCATGACTTCCTGACTTTGATAAGAGCACCTCAGACCTGGGTTCAATCTGATTTCCTGCGTTGTCTGTGGGGAATTTGCATGCTCTCTCTGTGACTGAGTGTTTCCCCGATGCTCCAGTTTCCTGTCATGTCCCAATGGATGGGTTAGTTGAATGCTGTAAAATGTGTTGGTGGTGGTAAGAGATTCTTGATTATTACAGGTGTCAAGGGCTATGGGGAGAAGGCAGGAGAATGGGTTAGGAGGTAGAGATAGATCAGCCATGATTGAATGGCGGAGTAGACCTGATGGGCCAAATGGCCTAATTCTGTCCATATCACTTATGATATTATGATTCAGAGGTAAGGTGATGGCCTGGTAAGGTCAGTGGGGGAATGGGATGGTTACGATTGCACTGGAAGCTGGTATAGACTTGATGAGCCAAATGGCCTGGCTCCACGTCATGTGAAATACGAGATTCACCTTGTAAGATCTGGACTGTCTGGGTTTAGTATCTGGTACAGGGTTCACACAGCTAGGGTAGATGATGTGATCATCTCTAATCATTTTTCTGGTGAGTATGCTGCCTGGTCTCCCTCCTGCTCTCCCTGTGTGAACCTCTGTAGTCGCCACGCTCTCTGCTGCTGCCTCCAGCAGCTCCCCAGGCCTCAGGTCCAGGTTATTGAGCACTAACTGCGGGGCCTGACATCACGTTCCCCTATTACACTGGAGCCGAGCTGGGTCCATCAGACACACCGGCCCAGGCTCAGAGTAAAGTTGTGGCTGCAAGCCACTGGGTAGTTTTAATATTTGCACAATTTCACCCATACTGTTGAGGATCTAGATTAGATGTCAGCACTGTTTGTGTAACACACCAAGGGTGCAGCCCCATCACCAGGCCAGAGCATCCGAGAGTCGCCAGGAACTTGCTGTAGACAAGGCAGCTCTCACCCTGCTGTCCACGGGCACCCTGGGGGATATCCGGGACCACTGGGCATCGTGGGGGGTGGAATGCATTTGTTTGTTGTGTATTATGGTGGTGGGTTCTGGTTTGTTTAATTGTACTGTAAATATCACTTTTAATAAATTGAATACACTTTTTGATTAATAAAAAGGCAGCTCTCACTTTCCAGATGGTGGTGACACTTCAGGAGTATTTATTACTGTGAAGTGCTTGGGCAGGCTAAGGCTTGTAAGGTGTAATAGGAAGTGACATACAGCACAGGAACAGGCCCTTCAGCCCACAATGTCCATGCCAAACATGATGCCAAGTTAAACTAATCTCTTCTGCTTGCACAATATCCATATCCCTCCATTCCCTGCATATCTGTGTGCCTATATAAGAGCCGTATCTGCCTCCACCACTACCCCTGGCAGTGTGTTCCAGGCACCCACCACTTTGTATAAAAAAAAACCTGTCCCGCACATCTCTTTCAAACTTTTCCCCCTCACCTTAAACCTATGCTCTCTTGTCTTTGATGTTGTCATCCTGCGACAAAGATTCTGACTGTCCACACTTTCTATGCATCTCATAATGTTATATATATCTAGCAGGTCTCCCCTTAGCCTGAGGCATTCCAGAGAAAACAATCCAAGTCTATCAAACTTCTCTTTGTAGCCGATATCCCTGAAAGTTCTCTTTCTTTCCCTGTGTACCGTGAGCTGCTGCCCTTGTGGGGAAGAGTCTCCAGGATTACCACGCTGACACTTCACCTGAGTGTCATCTGTGAATGATTCATTTCAGATGACCAGTGCAAGTGATGCTGTGTGGCCTTGCAGAATTGTCTATTAACGCCCGGGGGCATGGGGATAATTGAGGAATCCAAATGTTAACCTTTAACCATGTCCAGGAGAATTGCTGGCTCCTTGTATAATGGTTTTATAAGTTAACAACCACATGGACTGCAACCCTCAGACTGTGGCAATAAAAGGCTTCCCCCAGAGCCAGGAACTGTCCTGGGAGGGGCACTCACCTTTTGTACAACGTTTATAAAACAAGAGGGCACACATTCCCGTATTGCTCACCAGCATTTGTATTTGGGTGGTGAAGCAGTTAGCGCTGCTGCCTGACGGTTCAGGAGACCCAGGTTCAATCCTGACCCAGGGTGCTGTCTGTGTGGAGTTTGCACGTTCTTCATGTGACGCTTGGGTTTCCTCTGGGTGCTCCGGCTTCCTCCAACATTCCAGACATGCTGGTCAGTGGGCCAATTGCCCACTGGAAATTACTCCCAGTGTTTAGTTGAAGGGCGGGATCTGGGGTTAGTGGGATTAGTGTAAATTGATGGTCAGTAGGGCTTGATGGGCCGAAGGGCCCGTTTTCTATGCTGTCACACCGTGACTAGTTTTTCTTCATCTCTTTGTATCCCAGTTGCCCAATTGTTTATTCTACTTGATTCATTTTCTGAGTAATGAAATAGTTCCATCATTTCAGCGATGTTGTTGGGATGGACTCGTTTTTGGATCCACGTTGCTGGTACTTGTAAGTTGCAACTTTGCTGTAATTGTGAGCATGTCACTGGTGATGCATATTGCCGACCAGATGTAGGATGTCTCACAGCCTCACAGACCAGCTATTTAATTACAGCAGGAACGGGGACCAGTGATGGAGTTGCTTAGCACACGACTTTCGCAATCTGCCATTTTCACTCCAGAATCAGCAGCGTGGAACTGCCCAACTCCCCTGGCAATCGATGCCCTCCAGACTCTGGCTCTCACCTTGTGCAGGTAAACCCAATTCCAGACTGTGGTGGCATTGACTCCAAAATTCCTCCTCCGCTCTGTGACGGCCAATGACATAGGCATTGCTGAAACGCCCACCTCCTGTGAGGCAGAGATAAAGCCCCTCCTATGGTGGTCCAGGTGTGTGCTGTGTGTGGGGCCCATGCAGAACAAGGGCACTGTATGAAGCTAGAGAGGAAATTGCAAATACACTGGCCGAGATTTACTGAGTCATCATTAAATATAGGTGAGGTGCCAGGCGACAGGAGGGTGGCAAATGTGCATCTTTTCAAGAAGGGCTGCAGGGAAAAGCCTGGGAACCACAGGCCCATGAGCCTCACATTTGCAGTCAATGAGTTACTAGAGAGTATTCTAAGGATAATCAGCATGGTTTTGTACGTGGGAGAGCATGTCTCTCGAATCTGATTGAGTTTTTTGAGGACGTGATCTAAAAGGTTGATCAGGGCAGGTTGTATATATAGATTTCAGCAAAGCATTCAATGATTCCACATGGTAGGCTGCTCTGGAAGGTTAGATCGTATGGGATTCAAGGAGAGAGAGCTGAATGGGTAGAAAATTAGCTTCATGGAAGGAAGCTGAGGTGATGGTGGAAGGTTGTTTTTCGGACTGGAGGTCTGTGACTAGTGGTTTGCCTCAAGGTTTGGTGCTGGGCCTATTGTTATTTGTCATCTACATCAATGATTTGGATGAGAACATGCATGAATAGTAAGTTTACAGATGACAATAAAGTGGGTGGTATTGTAGATAGTGAAGATGGTTGCCAACATTTGCAGCTGGATCTTAATTGGTTGGGCAAGTGGGCTGAGGAATTGTTAATGGCATTTAATACAGATAAATGCGAGGTGTTGCAGTTTGGGACGTCTAACATGAGCAGTGAATGGTAGAGCTGTGGGGAGTGCGGCAAAGCAGACGGTTCTAGGTACATAGGTACATCATTCCTTGTGGCGTCCTAGGTAGATAGGGTGGTTAAAAAGGCTTTTGGCACATTGGCCTTCATCAGTCAGAGTATTGAGTACAGAAGTTGGGAGGTGATGTTGCAGTTATATAAAATGTTGGTTTGGCCACATTTAGAGCATTGTGATGAGTTTTGGGCACGATATTATAGGAAATATGTTGTCAAGCTGGAAAGGGTACAGAGAAGATTTACGAGGATGTTGCCAGTACTCGAGGGCCTGAGCTATAGGGAGAGTTTGAGCAGGCTGCGACACTATTCCTTGGAGCACAGGAGGATGAGGGGCAATCATATAGGTGTGCACAAAATCATGAGAGGAATAGATTAGGTAAATGCACAGTCTCTTGCCCAAGAGTAAGGAAATCGAGAACCAGAGGACATACGTTCTTGGTGAGGTGGGATAGATTTAATAGGAACCTGAGGAGTAACTTTTTTACACGAAGGGTGGTAGGTATATGGAACGAGCTGCTGGAGGAAGTAGTTGAAACAGGTAACTATCACAACATTTAAGAAATATTTAGACAGGTACGTGGATAGGACAGCTTCAGAGAGATATGGGCTAAATACAGGCGGGTGGGACTAGTGTCGATGAGACATGTTGGTTGGCATGGGCAAGTTTGGCTGAAGGGCCTGCTTCCACGCTGTATGACTATGAATCACCTACAGAATGCACCAGTAAGGTGAACGATGCAGCCTGTGATTTGCGCCCAGACACCACAACTGGAAACTGCAGCATTCTCCTCATGAGCTGAGCTTATGATAGTCCCACAGTGCAGCAAAAGGCCCTTCAGCCCACCTCGTCCATGTCAACCCAATGGCCTACCTGAGCTGCTTTGCTTGTGTCTGTCCACCCTCTGATCCTTTCCTATACAGGAACCTGTTGAAATGTATTTTAAACATTGTAATTGTAGCCACTCCCTTTGGCAGCACGTTTGACATACCCACCACCCTCTGTGCAGAAACATTGCCCCTCAGGCTCCTTCTTCCAAATGATGCATGACTTCCCCATCTGAATTTCATGTCCCCTCACTACCGACCTCTGCGCCAGAACGTTATGTGGTCCTCCTGCGGCAGACTGGGGCACAGACTGATGCTCCCAAACTAGTGTTGTGTGGGGAGAGCTACAGAACAGCCCTACCTACAGTCCACTTTCTAGAGGGTTTTTCTGAATCATCAGCCAGACTGCTCTGCTATTCAAATTCTAATGACTTGAAAGCACTGAATGCCCTGGCAACTGTTCTCAGCCCTTAGAAATGTCAGTGCTGATTGCCGGCTGGTAATTGGCATTATGTGCATGTGTTGCTGCAGAGCAGTCTCTCTGCTTCTCTCAACATCACCCTAAGCTGCTAACAGCCCGCTTACATCATTGTTGGAATATCATCAATATCTCAGCAATCCTTGCAATGTCACTGGGAAATTACTTGAATGTGTATGCATGGCATTTCAGTGGGTCCGACCCTTCCCCACCACTGCAGAGCCGGATCTGCAGCTCAATCTGTTTCCCAATTTTTATAATTCCAGTGGATCAAATGACTTCCCATTATATAGTATTCAAATGGTCCGAACTACTTCTAATATAAAGCCTTTGTGAAACGTCCCCCACTCCTTGGACTTTAAGTTGCCAGTTTGTAATCTCAATCCTACTGATCAGATTCAGCGCCTTGCTGGCTCTTGGCAAATGTCAATATTGACATCATTTTTCACGCCAAGGCTTCCCGTTGGGTCTAATGTCCCCGGGGACGCTTCCTCCGTCCCCGAGGTCTCTGCGACTGGTGGGCACTCCCGCTGCTCCACTGCCGTCTTCATGCCAAAGGCAACAACTGGATCTCTGAAGTAAAATGACTGAAAATATAAAGAACCGAAAGCACACAAAGACATGGCGAGTTGGCAGCTTGCGGGATCACGGAGACAGCACACAGCGGAGGAGGAGCTGTCAAAGAAGCCACATGTAGCAGATACTGGATGCACCGCCGCTCCCCCGCCCTCCTCTCCCACCGCAGCGAGCGCTGATTGTGGGCAACATTGGCAACAATGATCAGCAATAACAGCGATCACCAACCCAAGCTCAGAGCCAGTCTGCAAACACACCAAGCTGAGGCCGTTTATTCTTACAGCCTTTCAACTACCGAGGAAGGTTCCAGCATTAAGCTGGTTTACATTAATACATCTTTGAACTTATGGTATTTTGGCAGATTGTCGGCAAGATAGAACCACAGTTTACATAGAAGAGAGAGTGTGTGTGATCGTGACCCCTGGGGATATGTCAATGAAACACAAACACAGACAGTGTCAACCCGCTCTCCCCTCCACATTTGAGGGTTCAGAGGCAGTAGCTTTGTCGTGTTACCCACAACAGTTTCAGTAGGGATCACGTTTAGCTATTGTGTAACGGGGGGGTTGGGGACTAAAGCCCCCCCCCCCTCCCCCCTGTTGTCAACACCCCCTCATCACCTGTTGTCCTGTGAGGTAGGAACCAAGAGCATCAACGCTGAGACATTGCCTTGTCCAACCCCGCAGCAGCGAGCAGAGCAGAGCAGAGCTGCACTCCGTGTCCCATGCACCCCCCCCCCCCCCCCCCCCCCCCCCAGCCCCACTTCTGGTCTGAACGGCACCCACATCAAATTACAGAGAACACCAAGCACAAACAAACCCACCAAGCCAACTGACCGCGTGAGCACGAACACTTTCCAAGATATTTCCGGATCTTTTAATTTACTGAAGAGAATATTGTGTCACAAGCAAGTCAGAACTGAGCATTAATGAAAGGGGGGGGAGGGGGGGGGGGCAGTATTGGTGAATTGTGTAAGCTTCAAACACATATTTCAACAATAACCAATCACTTCACCACCAAAGCTAGAATTATGTCTGTCAGTAAAAGCATCGAGCCCCTTGCACGTGTGCGTCCTTTGGGTCAGAGAGGAGCAAACTGAAGCAGATGCCATGTCGGCCTTCCTTCAAATACAGCCGGGGCAGGCCTGGGCCATATCCCACACTGTCCTTCACACACTCCCGGGGCAGGCCTGCACACACCCGACATAGTGTGCAATATCCCACACTTCCATTCACACACTCGCAGGCCGGGGAGTTCATTAGACACAATATATCGGCCTCGACCTGTGGCAGTCGCTGCGAGCAGGGACATAGAGAAAAGATCAACATATACACGCACGGAGTTAGGTACAGAATGAATCTCCCTCTACACCATCCCATCACACACTCCCAGGATCAGACATAGAGTGAAACTCCCTCTCTCCAATATAAGATGTGTTCCCCTCAACCACTGCCCCCTTGTCTGACACCCATGTAGACCTGACTGATAAGTTACCACCGCCATGCCAAGAACGAATAACAATTAAAAAGCGGAGAGTTGGCACGGCGCCCATTGCCAAATGGTTTCATGTTTGCTGCCCGGTGCGGGGGTTAGGTCGAAGTGCTCTCACACCGAGCGGGCAGCCGCTGCCCTCACACTACAGCCGTCACACCGGGTGCTGATACCCGCTCCGCCTCGCCGCCCTGTCCCACACCCACACTCAGTGAACGTTAATCGCTCCCCGCCACCGGGCAGTGGCGACACGGCGGAATGTGGCGTGGTTCATACAAGGGACCTCGCCATTCACACTCTGCGCTGCGTGAGACAGGCAGCATTCATGAATCGAGGCAGAGGCATGTGGGAGGGGAGGATAGGGTTAATGGGCTGTGTGTGTAGGGTCTTAGTGCTAAATTCCGTGCTGTCGAGAGGGGGCGGCTGAGCGGCGCCTGCAAGGCAGTCAACAGCATCTGCTGCGAGGCCAGGCGGAAAGTCTCCATGCAACTGTACCCAGGGATCAAACTCGGGGCTTTAGAACGCTGCGAGACATGAGAGAACCGCACACAGGCCCAGAAATACCAGACAGCAGCCGACTCCGTCTCCCTCTCGCAGCGTCTTGACGTGTCCAAGGGCTTCTTAATAAATAATCGTATTTATAAATGTGAAAAGCAACGCGCAGCGAGTGGCGAATATAATCAGCAGCGTCTCGTCTTGGTCTCAATGTGTACTTTAATTAGCAAATTACAACGCGGATGCGAGGAACAGTTAGTCCGTTAAAACCATTGACTGGGCGTCTTATCAATCGCCCGTTCTGTCAGCGAACCTCTCCTTTCCACTGTGTTTGGCTGTATAAATATCTCTGTTTGTGAGCGAGGGGGGAGAGAGAGCGCGCCCGCGCAAATGCCCAGACAACGTGTCCCCATCTCACTGGCCGCATTCCAAATTAAAAACATCTTTTTTTATTTGTTTATATTTCACGATTCTGATATTTTTTTCACCTGCTTTTGCCCTCAGCTTCGCCCGGACCCATCTCTCCAGTGTCGGCGATGCAATTTCTTTCCCCGCAGCAAAGTTTAAAGCAATTTTTGTCGCTTCGGTGGCCAGTCTGGGTTGAAACCGACCCCCGTGGCCGCTCGGCCCAGCTCCTGCTAGTCTTGCTATCCCCAACTACACAGGCGATGGTTGAAAGTGACGGGCAAACCCCGCGCTCCGTTCACACTAGTATCCGGCCTCACCTGCCTGCCCGACACTCGCCGCCCCAGGCCGGGGGAGAGGAGCGGAGCGCGTTTCCCACGGGGGGACTGGGACGTCTCAGCCGCGCTCCGAGTTACTGAGACGGTCACAGCCCCCATCGCTCCGGGATCCACTCCACTTCGGATCCGATCACATTCCAAAATCTTTGTTTCAAAGATGAGACTTTATTGCTAAAAACAGTGAACCATTATATTTACATTGATATGTTTTTTAGAAAGTATATTCAAGTAAACATCTCCAATGCCACGATATCGCCTAGGTTATTATCAACAAACGGTAAAGAAATAAATAACTGGACACGTTTTTACTCATCTACACTCTATGTATTGGAAAGCTGAGTTAAGCTCTGTAATATCTTCACCTCAACTTTTTATAATAATAATTATATTACAAAAAATATCTCGGCAGCATCGAGAGTCCAGAAGCGCCGGGAGGTGCACCATTATTCCCTCTCCTCTGGGCTGGTCTGAGTCTGGTCCGTTCGCTGCCCCTCAAATAATCCACGATGATCGCCAACGTTAAATCTCTGTGTTATATAGATACAAAGCAGGGGCTTCTTTAGGATGCGATATATAAAAATAGATTTGACTAACGGCGCTGTTATACTATAGACCATGTTTATGAGTTCGCCGCATCAGCACGTACACTTGCACTCGGAAATGACTGGGTATTGTACAGGTATCCATGTGCAGTAGCGCGGTTTGGACCAGCCCTGGCAATACCATCTCAAGAACGTTTTGCTGATGGATTTGACAGGTTTACACAGCATTCCTTCCGGGAATGAGCACGACCTCTCGTTATAGCAGTTCCCCTCTTTGACAAAGCGCGGCCAGAAGCGGCCTCCCAGGTCTTTCCAAGTGTACACGACCGGGCAGTAGGTATACGACCAGAGCCACTGTTGCAACCTCCGCCGCGCCTTCTTGCCCAGCTTCATCCTCCTGCCGTAAGGCGTCTCGGACACATCCAGCCTCTTGATGTCGTTGGGCAACGCGCCCAGCGGCTTGAGGCGGCCGCCGGGGTCTCGGGGCGCCGAGGGGTCGGCGTCGGGCAGAGTGATGGACATGAAGCCCGGGTCGAAGTGACTTCCCAGCCGTTTCCGCAGCGTGCGCTCGTCCAGGTCGCTATCCTTCGGGTCGCTGTCTGGGTCCGGCTGCTCGATGATGTCCAGCACGGGCAGGCTGTCACTGGGCACCGGCCGGAGGTGCAGGTATGGTTGACACAAGCCATGTCGGAGCAGCAAGACACACAGGCAGCTCAGTAAACAGTGCGGCGGCTCCATGACTTGCCCCGGCCAGTCGGCGAGCCCTCAGGTTTATAAATAGGCAGCCGGGCCAACACGCGGCTACTTTTAATAGCACGAGTGTGGAGTGAGTGACGGGGACGCACAGGACGTGCTGAGGTTGCGGAGCACGATTAGCTGCTCCCGGCGCTCTGTGTCGCCGCCGCCTGTCCCCGCCGCCGCCGCCGCCGCTCCCGCCTCACCTCGGCCCGCCGCCCGTCTCCATGGCAACGCCGTCGCCGCCGCTCGTTGCCAGCCGGTGTCTAGTCGGGCCGGCGGCGGCCGAATGGCCCCGGACAGTGAGCGGTCGATGCGCGACACCGGCTCCGGCCACAGTCGCTCCACCCAGCCGACAAAGCGCTGCCCGCTCCCGGTGATGCTCTTGCTCCCGGTTACGCTCCCGGTGATGCTCCCGTTCCCGGTGTGATACTCCCGGTGCCACAGTCCCCAGCGATGTTCCCGGTGTCCCGGACACTCCGCATAGACTCGGCACCGAAGCCGCGGCGCGGGTTAAATATCCGGTCCCGGGGCGTCTGCCGCTGATTGACGTTCCCCCCGCCCCCGGCTTAACCCGCGCCGTACCGGACACAAGCCGAGCAGCGGCCAGAGCCCGGACTCTGGAGGCCGGACACTATAGCCCTGAAACCGGACACCAGATCCCGCAGACTGGACACTCGCTGGACACTGGATACTGGAGCCCGGACGACTCTGGAGACTGGAAAACTGCACCCGGACACTGGATCCAGCACTGGGCACTGGAGGCCGGACACTGGAAAATGGATCCAGCATTGGGCGCTGACCGGACACTGGATCTAGAACTGGACATTGGAGACTAGACGCGGGACCCGGTACTGGTTACTGGATTTGGGGCATTATGGCCCGGAGACAGTAAACTGGACCCTGGACACTGGACACTGGACAGTCACCGGACACTGGGCCAGAATGTGAGTCTGACCCCAAACATTGACCTTGGACACTGGGTCGCAGACTCCACTTCTGGACAGCTAGCGCTGGACACTGGATATCGCCCTCTGGACAAGAACCCAGGGCAGGATTCGAAATGGTTACTGACTCGAAGGTTTGCCCGGACACTGGTGGACATCACGTTAGGATGACTTCCCCGCCCCCAGATCCTAGACTCACACTCCGGACACTGGCCCGGAACTCTGTCACTGGACAGTGGACCCCGTTTGTTGGGCGAAGTCACCAGTCGTTGAAGCATCGACCTTCAGACTTGGGGTGTGGGACTCAGGCTCAGAAACCCGGGTAATTGGAGACTGACACGAGACCAGGCCTGACCAGGCCAGAGTCTGGGCACTGGCCCAACTCGTGGACCTTGGAGCCTCGCCTCTGGACACTCAAGCCCCAAACTGGACACTGGTCAATGAACGAGACACTTTGGATGACAGATGCCTATCATGTGATACCAAATACGGGACATTGGAAACCAACTCTGGCCCCTATAAACGGAGCCCGGTCCCAAATTACCCGGAAGACGGTACACTGGAGCCCAGTTACCGGAGCCCAGTTACCAGAACCCCGGTACCGGGGCCCAGATACCGGAGCCCATCCATGCACTGACCCAGTTCACCGGAATCTAACCATAGACACAGAACCAACCACCAACCTGGACACACTGCAGCAGCTGTCGATCGGAACGCCTGTTGATGTTTAGTAGAGAGTAGAGTGTTTAATCTAATTTGTTCATGATATATGTATTTTTATTTCTATTTACTTGTTGTTATTTGTACTGCACACTGAACGGACACTGGTTGAGCAACGTTTTTTTGTTTCCTCTGGGTATGTGAGTACTCAGGAAATAACAATAAAGATATACTGATACTGATACTGATACTGAGAATTAGGTCGGAGTTTCCTCGACGCTGGTCGCACGCAAATTGCGAGGACATCATCTCAGTTTCTGCTGGGATCGTTTACAACCCAGCTGTATGAACATGGAACTCTCTAACGTCAGACACCCTCTTTCTTATTTTCCCAGCTTCCCAACCCCTGCAGTTTTCTCTTTTCCCAGCCCTAACACCCGGTTCCGTTCCTCTCCTTCATTTCCTCCATCATCATCCCAGCCTTTGTGACTATCCCCACCCTTCTCACTCCCATCTGCCTCACCTGCCAACAAACCCCTCCTTGCCTGAATCCACCTATCACTTGCAGCCACTTGCCTTCACTTCTCTCTACCAGCGACCCCCCTTCCATTCCTTCAGTGTGAAGAAGGGGCCCGACCTGAAGCACCGAATCTGTGTTCCTCCACCTGACTGGTTCCTCATGCTGACTGGTCCACTGACCTTCCAGCTCCCCTGGACAATGGGCCGTCAGCAATCCCAGACATGACTGTGGACATTGGCTTGATTCCTAGGTGTAACCATCACAACTTTGTGGGCAGAATGGCCTGTTCCTGTGCTGTACTGTTTCAATTTGTCCTGCTCCAACCAGATTGGCACCATGGCCAAGAAAGCGCATAGAAACACAGAAACATAGAAATTAGGTGCAGGAGTAGGCCATTCGGCCCTTCGAGCCTGCACCGCCATTCAATATGATCATGGCTGATCATCCAACTCAGTATCCCGTACCTGCCTTCTCCCCATACCATCTGATCCCCTTAGCCACAAGGGCCACATCTAACTCCCTCTTAAATATAGCCAATGAACTGGCCTCGACTACCCTCTGCGGCAGATAGTTCCAGAGATCCACCACTCTCTGTGTGAAAAAAGTTCTTCTCATCTCGGTTTTAAAGGATTTCGCCCTTATCCTTAAGCTGTGACCCCTTGTCCTGGACTTCCCCAACATCGGGAGCAATCTTCCTGCATCTAGCCTGTCCAACCCCTTAAGAATTTTGTACGTTTCTATAAGATCCCCTCTCAATCTCCTAAATTCTAGAGAGTATAAACCAAGTCTATCCAGTCTTTCTTCATAAGACAGTCCTGACATCCCAGGAATCAGTCTGGTGAACCTTCTCTGCACTCCCTCTATGGCAATAATTATCTCCACTTCTCCCGAAGATCAAGGAGGTTTGGCAGGTCTCCAATGACTTACCAATGTCTACAGATGCGCCGTGGAGAGCATCCTATCACAGTTTGGTTTGGCAGCTGCTCCACCCAAGACCACAAGAAGTCGCACAGAGTTGTGGATGTAGCCCAGTCCACCACACAGACCAGACTGCCCACCACCGACTCCATCTACACTTCACGCTGCCTCGGGAAAGAAGCCAACAGAATCAGGGACCGCTCACACCCCGGTCATTCGCTCTTCTCCTCTCCTCTCCTCTGTAATCGGGCAGAAGATACACAAGCGCGTACCACCTGATCCACGAACAGCTTCTTCTCCGCTATTGTCAGACTAATGACCGAACTTCCCATCGGAGCAGCGTATATCTCGCATCTAACTCGCTGCGGCCCTGGTATTTGTTTTCTATCTGTACTTTTTCTACAATGTAACACCGTTCTGCACCGTTTGTTTTTTTCTCTTTTCACTCTCCGCTGTACCCATGAAAGATGATCGCACAGGTTAGAATCCTCGCGTTACAGAAACATCGCGCTATAAAGAACATTGTGTGAAATGGGAAAAGGGAGTTAGAGAGTCTCAAGATTCACAACAACAATTATATTTTCCCCGCAGGATTTTCAAAAATAAATGGATTTTCAATCGATACGTTTAAATAGTGAAAGCAGTTAGTTGCATGGTTGAACACAGTATCATCGCCCGACTGTCAATGGACGCGACCGCTTGTCAGTTTCAATGGCCACCCGCGGTGAACTGACAGACCGCACACGCGAGGAGGCTGAGGAATATAAAGACTGACTCTAAAAGCTTCTTCAGATATGTAAAAAAGAAAAGATTAGTGACGACAAATGTAGGTCCCTTACAATCAGCGACAGGTGAATTTATAATGGGAAATTTATAAAGGAAATGGCAGAATAGTTAAACGGGTACTTTGGTTCTGTCTTCACTAAGGAAGACGCAAATAATCTCCCAGAAATACGAGGGGACCGAGGATCTAGTAGGAGGGAGGAACTGAAGGGAATCCACATTAGTCGGGGAATGGTGTTAGGTAAACTGTTGGGACTGAAGACAGATAAATCCCCAGGGCCTGCATCCCAGAGTACTCAAGGAAGTGGCCCTAGAAATCATGGATGCATTGGTGATCATTTTCCAATGTTCTCTCGACTCTCGATCCGTTCCCGTGGGCTGGAGGGTAGCCAATGTAACCCCACTTTTTAAGAAAGAAGGGAGAAAGAAAACGGGAAATGATAGACCAGTTAGCCTTGCATCGGATGCTTGGGTCGAATTGTTAAACATGTTATAGCAGCGCATTTGGAAAGCAGTGACAGGATCGGTCAAAGTCAGCATGGATTTATTATGGAGAAATCATGCTTGACTAATCTTCTGGAATTTTTTGAGGATGTAACAAGTAGAATTGATAAGGGAGAGCCAGTGGATGTGGTGTATCTGGACTTTCAAAAAGCCTTTGACAAGGTCCCACACAAGAGATTAGTGTGCAAAATTAGAGCACATGTAATTGGGGGTAGAGTATTGACATGGATAGAGAACTGGTTGGCAGACAGGAAGCAAAGAGTAGGAATTAACGGGTCCTTTTCAGAATGGCAGGCAGTGACTAGTGGGGTGCCGCAATGCTCAGTGCTGGGACCCCCAGTTATTTACAATATATATTAACGATTTAGACGAGGGAATTAAATGTGACATTTCCAAGTTTGTGGATGATACAAAGCTGGGTGGCAGTGTGCGCTGCGACGAGGATGCTATGTGGCTACAGGGTGACTTGGATTGGTTGGCTAAGTGGGCAGATGCATGGCAGATGCAGTATAACGTGGATAAATGTGAGGTTATCCACTTTGGTGGCAAGAACAGGAAGGCAGATTGTTATCTGAATGGTGTCAGATTATGGGAGGTGCAACAAGATCTGGGTGTGCTTGTACATCAGGCACTGAAAGTAAGCATGCAGGTACAACAGGCAGTGAAGAAAGTTAATGGCATGTTGGCCTTCATTGCAAGAGGATTTAAGTTTAGGAGCAAGGAGATCCCACTTCAGTTGTACAGGGCCCTGGTGAGACTGCATCTGGAGTATTGTGTGCAATTTTGGTCTTCTAATTTGAGGAAGGACATTATTGCTATTGAGGGAGTGCATCGTAGGTTCACCAGGTTAACTCCCGGGATGGCGGGACTGACATATGATGAAAGAATGGGTCGACTGTGCTTGTCTTCATTGGAATTGAGAAGGATGAGAGGAGATCTTATAGAAACATATAAAATTCTTAAAGGATTTGACAGGCTAGATGCAGAAAAAATGTTTCTGATGTTGGGGGAGTCCAGAACCAGGGGTCACAGTTTCAGAATAAGGGGTAGGCCATTTAGGACTGAGATGAGGAAATACTTCTTCACCCAGAACTTTGTGAATCTGTGGAATTCTCTGTCACAGAAGGCAGTGGAGGCCAATTCACTGTATGTTTTCAAGAGAGAGTTAGATTTCGCTTAGGGCTTAATGAATTAAGGGTTATGGGGGAAATGTAAGAACGAGGTACTGATTTTAGACAATCAGCCATGATCATATTGAATGGTTGCGCTGATTCGAAGGACAGAATGGCGTACTCCTGCACCTATGTTTCTATCTTTCAATGAATGGTCTTGACCCAAAGCATTGCCATCCATGTCCTCTTGAGATGCTGCCTGACCCGCCCAGTTACTCCGACACTTTTTATTTCACTTCACTTGCTGCCCTGCCCATTCTGCCCCTGTCCCAGCTGATTAGGACCAGTCTCTCATATCTTCTCCAACTCTATCCACCACCAAGGTCGCTGTTCCTCAATATTCCTCTCAACACAGCCATCCATTGCATTGGTCTTAACCGTATAAATTCTTCCCAGGTGCATCACCTCGCACTTATCAACATTAAATTCCATCTGCCATTGATCTGGCCATTTCAACACCTGATGGGTGAGACATCCCGGGTCAGGGAGAGGTCAATGTGGGGTCGATGGGGTCAGTGCAGGGTCATTATTAGATCTGCTGGTGTCAATGATAGATCAATGTGGAGTTGTTGGGGTCCACAAGAAATCATTACTTGACCTGCTGGGGTCAATGAGAGGTCAGTGTGGGGTCATGAGAGGATATTTTTTGTCCTGCAGGGGTCAGTGAGTTGGCCAGCTTAGTGTCTGTCTCCATTCTGTGGAGCACCTCAACTATCTGAACCTCGCTCCCCACCATCTCCCTCATCAGAGAAATGTGAAATTCTTGAAGAGAAGTTCTGGATGGTATTTGGGACCAGAATGGTGTAGCACAGTAACAGGCTCTTCAGCCCAGCATGATCTTGCTGTGTGGCCCTTCAGCCCATCATGGCATCAGCCACCAAAGCCCTGCTGTCCATCGAGTCGCCATAGCTACTGATTCCATTGGCCACAGTACTGAGATGCTACCCCAGAGAAGATGTTGGTTCACTTGTCCTTCCCCCTGTTGGAGGTAGTCCAAGTCCAGAGCATCTCAGAGGGCATTGTCACCACTGCCCAGAGTATTGTGCCAGGGCTGATGCCTCGATATTCAATCCCTTTGCCCAGGGCTGATCCCTCTCTGTTGGCATTGAAGGTGATGATGAATGTCGTCTCAAGGGTGGCATTTGCCAGGAGGAGATTCACCGAGATACGATGTGTATTTCCCTGTGTCTCGTCATGAATATTTACTGTTGGAGGCAGGGTGGAGCGGTGGGAGGAGGTTGGCAGAGAACCTTCACCCTGCTCCCCCTCATGGATCGCTCTGCTTTGACCGTTGCTGGCGCAGGATTGAGTCTCCATTGGCAGAGTCCAACACTGCATCTGAGGGATGGTCCACACCCCAGGAGACTGTGTGTGGTGGCTGGAGTTATTAATAAGCTCAACCAACGGTCCAGAACTGTCCCTTCCTTCTGTAATGACGACGTGTTCATTAACACTCTATTCTTTTGTGTATTGATGGCTTTGATCATTACTTATTTGTCATTCACTTGGAAATGTCTATTAATTTGAAACAGGTTATATAAAGTTATATAAAAATTGGATCTGTTCCTTCCTACCCTTCCGGACCTGGCCATGTTCTTGGGCCCCAAACTCTGTTTCCTTATCCATTTCTTCAATCATCCAACACAAAATGTGCACATGAAGTGTTTACACAAAATTCTCAAAGGGTGTGGAGCGTGCTATGGGAGCCAAGCAGAAAAGAGTTAGAAAGACACTTTTCTGGAAAGGAACTGCAGAAGCTGGAATCTGGAGCAAAGAAACTAATTGCTGGGGGAGCTCAGTGGGTCAAGCAGCACCTGTGGAGGGAATGGACAGATGATGTTCTGGGTCAGGACCCTTCTTCATGAATGGAGATAGCTGGTGGAGAGAAGTGAGGGGACAGGATGGAGCAAGAGCTGGTAAGTGATAGGTGGATAAAGAAGGGTTGATTGGCAGAAGGCTCAGGTTGGGGACAGGAGGGTAGAGATACATGCCTCCACTCTCTATTTGTTCTTGCCTGCAGGTCAGGCTGGAAAGGTCACGTTGTTGTCAATTGGAACAGGGAACACTCCAGATACTTCATTCTGTGTGGCTGATGATCCGAAGCTGAACTCCATTCAATGTTGTCTGGTCACCCATTGAGATGGAGGAAATAGTTGAGTGGAGAGGGTGCACAAAAAATTCACATCGATGTTGCCAGAACTGGGGGGGCTTGAGTGGTAAGGAGAGACTGGATAGGCTGGGAGCAAGGAGCGTATAGTCATAAGGGGCATGGATAAGGTGGACGGTCACAGTATTTTCCCGAGTGTAGACAATCTAAAACTAGGAGGCAATGATTTGTGCTGGCACAGGAAGAGAACATAAGAGGCAACATTTTCGGTGTGGGAGGGGGAAGAAGAAAACAAAGGAGGAGCCGGCGTACTTTGTAACTTGTGTCAGCACCATAGATGGCCACTATTTGTATACCTTGGGTACGCAAGTAAAGAATTTCACTGTGCCTTGTCA
Source organism: Leucoraja erinaceus (assembly GCF_028641065.1). NCBI lineage: Eukaryota > Metazoa > Chordata > Chondrichthyes > Rajiformes > Rajidae > Leucoraja > Leucoraja erinaceus. The sequence goes on from NC_073396.1 coordinate 18,490,674, forward strand.
CATGTGACAATAAAGTCTTCCATTCCATTCCATTCATACAGTGGGTGGTGGGTCAGAGAGCAGATCCTTCAGCCCACCATGTCTATGCTGTTCATGATGACAAAAACATCTCTTATCTACAGTATCTGCACCTAATCCATATCCCTCCAGACCCTGCATATCCAGGTGCCTATCCAAAAGTCGCTTAAACACCACTGTTGTATCTGTCCCCCGCATCACCCCAGCAGCACGTTCCAGACACTCACCACCTTCTGTGTAAAAAAGTTGCCCCACACATCTCCTTTACACTTAGTCCCTCTCCACCTTAAAGCTATGGCCTCTCGCCAATGATGACGGAGGAAGGGCGTGTTGAGAAATAGCAAAATGGAAGTGGAATTAAACAATTACCTTGTGAGTGTCTTCCCAGAAGAAGAGGCACAAAGCCTGCAGGATACGTTACAGAACTGGAATTGAGTGAGAATAAGGATCTGAAGGAACAAAGTGTTAGTTAGAAAATAGTCTTCAACAGGTTGGTGAGCTTAGAAGCTAATAAATGGCAATAACCAAATTACTTTGAAAGAAGAGTCATGGCAACGGGTACAGGAATAGGACAGGTTTAGAGAGGATTGGAGCAAACACAGGCAGGTGGGACTAGTGTAGATGGGACATGTTGGTGGTGTGGGTAAGTTGGGCCGAAGGGCCTGTTTCCATGCTGTATGACTTTATCACTGTATAGGAGAAGGAGTCTCTGGTGGGGAGATTGCATGCGACTCACCACACCCATACCCAGCAGTGGGCACCCACTTGTATTAACCCGACCTCTCAGTACTTGCTGTGTCGCCCTCTGTACCTGGGTGATTCTAGTGCTGGACTAGCCATGTAACCACAATCAGCAGCTCTGCCCCCACCACTCTCTCTGTTGGAGCTCTGTGTTCTCTGTTCCAGCTACTCGCCACTCTCTGGGTGATCAGCCTCAGATCATCTTTGAATCTCTTCTCCTTTGTCCTAAATGAGTATCTTCTCATTTTATCTACCCCTGCTATGGGGGAAATTTCCCTGAAGTTTACCCTATCGACACCACTCATCATTTTATATACAACAATCATGTCCCCTCTAAACCTCCTCTGCTCCAGGGAGAACACAACAACCTCTCTAGTCCCTCCTCAGAAACATTCCATCCCAGGCAACATCCTGGTGAATCTCCTCTGCACCCTCTCCAGTGCAGTCACACCCTTCCTGCAGTGCGTGGACCAGAACTGTTGAGATCTGCCTAATGTTTTACAAAGTTGGAGCAAAACTTTCCAATCTCTGTATTCAATGTCTTGACCAATGAAAGCCAGCATCCCACGTACCTTCCTAACCTCATCATCAGACAGTTCTGCCACCTTTAAGGACCCGTGCACGTACACAGAGATCCCTCTGTTCCCCAGTTCTCCCTGAGCCCCAGCAAGCATGCTGTCTGTCCTGGCCTCATTAGTACTTCCAAAGTGTATCAGCTTGCATGTGGCAAGATTTAAACTCCACCTGCCATGTCTCAGCCTTTTCCACCAACATATCCATATCACTCTCCACCCTCCACACTGTCAACAACTCGACCACTCTTTGTGTCTCGGTCAATACATTAGTTCTCACCCTCTACGGTCCTGCTAATGACCCTGTGGGTTGGAGGGAAGAAAGGATGGAGAGGGAAGATAGGGAAGTACAGGGAAGTACAGCTAGCCTATTATCAGTGAGGGAAATGCTTGGATTGGTGATGTGGGATGTAACAACAAAGCAGTAATAAATGAATAACACAGGGCACCACGATGTGAATTCTGAGAGGAACATTCCACTGCCGACTGCCGTGCCAGGGTGACTGGTAGATGAGGGGGAACCCTGGATGGTGGTGTCTTCAGAAGGCTTTTACTAATGAGAGGAATGTGATTTATTAGATCATTTACTGAGAGTTAACTGATCTGTTATCCATCTGGAGTTAGGCACAAAATGTTGGAGTAACTCAGTGGGACAGGCAGCATCTCTGGGGAGAAGGAATGGGTGATGGTTTGGGTTGAGATCTGCTCCATCTGGAGTTTATGGCCATTGTAATCTTGCAAATGTATGGATGAGAGGGAGGTGTTTGTCCTCACTCTGCCCCTGTCCCCAGCCTAGGGCGAAGCTCATCTCAAGCTCAGCCACTCCTACTGATGTGTGCTGGCCTCCCCGTTACTCCAACCTCATGCAGTGAGTTCCAGCCCCGGCCACTCAATGAGAGGAAAAGGACAGTCCTCAACTGCCTCTAATTCCTCAATCATTTCATTCAAACATACAGCATCCAATCACTGGAGTTGCTCTCCTGAGGGTGATGTCATCTTATTTCACCCTGACTTGGCCTGCAGTGATTTTACGTCTTATTTTAATCTCCTCTCTGTCTCCTTTGTTCTGAAGAAAACGATGTCAGCCTAATATTCTCTCCCCACGACTATAACTCTCCAGCCCCGGCAACATCCTCGTAAAACTGCTCTGCGCCCTCCAGAGCTGTGATTCCTGTGGTGCTGGTTCCCAAGCCACACACTGCTTCAATGTCACCAGGGTTTCCACACAGGAATCCCTCAGCTCACAACATTTCCCTCGTTGTCATTGCCTCTTTGGAGTACATGCCCCCGACCTTCTCTAATGAACAATATACACTCTCTGCACACAGCTCTCCGCACATACTCATAACCTGGTTCTGATTTGTGAGATTCTGCTTCAATGAAACGTTTCCCAGAAATGCAACCCTGCTGCGAATCGAGGAACATCTGTACAGCTCTGGATGGCCCTCCCAGCTATAAACCTCTGCCACTCAGGACAAGAACCCAGCGTGCCTTCCCTAACCCGCTGACCTGCTCCTGTGACCTGCAATGATCTGTGCATTTGCACCCTGAGAGTCTGTTGCTCTGTTCCTGTACTCTATCACTGACGGCCACACAGTGCTGGAGTAACTCAACGGATCAGGGCAGCATCTCTGGAGAATATGGATAGGTGATGTTTTGGGTCGAGTCCCTTCTTCAGGCTCTTTTAGTGCATTAACCAGCATCTGCAGTTCTTTGTTCCCACCTACCACTGACCCTGCATTCCCTCGTCTCATATCCCCTCTTCAAATGCACCACCACTTCATTTGTGTCGACTGCAGTCATTTTGCACCTTGTGCCCTCATCTGTCCATCCGTCTCCTACAGCCCTTCCACCATCTCACACACAGCCAATGTTGTTACCATCAGTTAGTCTCTACACGCACAGTGTCCAATGTTGTCCCTCTTTGTATTGATTATACTCACAAGATGCGATCTCGCTGCAATGCAGGAGAATGGGGTTGAGAGGGAAAAGTACACCAGCTATGATTGAATGGGGAAGCAGGCTGGATGGGCCAAATGGCCTCATTCTGTTCCTGTGTCTTCCGGTCTTGTGCCAGCATTTATTGTCCATCCCGTATTGTGCTTGGACTCAGGAGTCAACCGCATTGGTAGATTTGGCCCAAAATGGCAGATTCCGTCCCTGGGGTCTGAGCTAACCAAATGGGGGTTGCGACAATATCGTGGTTTTGTGGTTACTGTTTTTCTCGACACCCTGGCCTTAGTTGAATCTGTCACTACAACTCACCCGGTGTGTGCAGGTCCCGGCTTGAAGCGCTGGAGACGTGGGTTTGATCCTGACTACGGCTGCTGCCTGTACGGAGTTTGTACGTTCTCCCTGTGACCACGTGGGGTTTCTCCGGGTGCTCCAGTTTCCTCCCACACTCCAAAGACCTACGGGTTTGTAGGTTAATTGGCTCTGTCAACCATAAATCGACTCTAGTGTGGCTGGCGCGAACTCTTTGGGCCGAAGGGCCTGTTTTCCACTCTGTATCTTTAGAGTCTAAAGTTTAAAATCTACCTCATCCACCTGGAGCTTGTGGTCGCCACGATATACACCAAGGGGGGAGATGAATCAGCCGGAGATGACGCACAAAGGAATGTTGCCCGGACTGAGGACTTGAGTTGTAAGGAGCGACTGGATTGGTTGGAGACGGTGGGGTGGGGTGGGGTTGTAGGGTTTGTACAATGAGGTGGCGGGCGGTAGAGGAGAGGAACCCAGATCTGGAAGCTTTAGGTTGAAGGTGAGAGAGCAGAGGGATCTGTTTCTAAGCGGCATGACTCTAAGCTTCCACACAGAGGGTGGGGGGTATCTGCAACCAGCTGCCAGAGGAGATATAGAGGCAGGTGCAATGAAGGAAATCTGCCAGGCAAGCGGATAACGCAATTTGTAAAGGTATATGAGCCAAATTCAGATACATGGACTGGTTTAGGCGGCTTCTTGGTCAGCATGGACAAATTGGGCTGAAGCGCCTGTTTCCGTATGTAGACTCCTGCCGTGGGAGGATTATCCCTGGGGTGAGAATAGGCAGGTTGGCCATAGATACAGGTTCAGAACAATGGGAGGTGGTCGCTTCATAACATGCAAGGTGTGTGCTGGTGTGCGGGGTAACTAGTGAACTGCTGTTGTCCTTTGGAGCAGATGTTTGGGAATGAGTGGATGCCGGGATTGGGCGCATTGATGATGTAGGGAAGGAGGGACATCCGCGAGTTACAGTACATGACGTGGACTATACCAGCCGAGGGAGGTGTTCCCGTGGAACTACCCAACCTCTGCCCACCATCTGCCCAACCTGTCCAACAATGGCCCAATCTCTGCCCAACATCTGTCTGATCTCAACCCAGCATTTGTCCACCACCTGCCCAGCATCTGCCCAACCTCTGTCCAAGAAGGGCCCAACCTCTGCCCACCACCTGTCCAACCAACCCAGCATCTGCTCGTCTGTGGAAGAGCGGACATCGTCAGCCACCTCAGGAAACCAGAGAGGAATCAAGTCATCCTCCACCCTGAGGGTGAGGTGGCGAAGGAGGAGCCAGTGTGACAGAACAGGACTCAAGGCTGATGTCCAATGGCCAGCCACCAACACCCTAGTGATCTTCACCCCACCAAGACACGGAGACCCCAATGGTCACAAGGCAGCTGTCATTGCTCCAGACACCAGACAACAGTGTGTTTAAAGCTCTCAGCCTGTGGATGAATCGGTCCCACAGACAACCCTCATCCCGCCGCTCTCCCAGCACCAGTCCAGCTTGCTTGGCCCGAGTTGGAGCTTGCATGTTCAGGCGGGTGTACACTGATCCAATGTGCCGTACTGCTAATGCCTTATTACTCATAGTGACATATTTCTGCAGCTGAGCTCCGAATGGTCTTGGCACCTGTGCCCTAAGAGTTGTTAATCCAGTATCGAAACTGCAAACTATTTGTTATTTCTCCCTTATCCCGTCCTTCCGCAGAGGATGTCTTTGATTTCCAGTGTCCCGTTGCCCCTCCCCCCACGCTGCCAGCTCCCCTCAGTCGATCTGGGGACATCAGCAACATGAAAGCATTCCTGAGGAAAGTGCCCCGGTCTCCAGGGAAACACCCCAGCAGCACGGTCCCGCAGAACAATGAGCAAACTCCTCCAGCTCCCCACCACCAACATCATTTGACCATCAATCAGAGTCATCATATTTAAAGGGAGGGGCATTGCTACTGGTCTGTGACACAGTATCGCCACCGGGGTCCCTCCACAAACAGCTTTCAACTTGCACACAAGCCAGCGGCTCAGTCCCTGGGGATCAGCATCCCAGCCTCATAGCAGCCGGATCAAGCACGCAGTGTCCACCGGGGCAGTTCTCTCATCGATGGGTATAAGGGCCAAACGGAGAGGAAGCCGTGGTGAGATTTAGGCAAGACTCTGGGACAGGGAGGTTAGAACGTTATACTAGTGCAGAAACATTCAGCGTCGTTATTGGAGAGAATGGGACATGGACGGGGTGTCAGGAGAGAGCAGGGGGACATATTCCAGGAGCATGTGTCATCACCGGCAGTGGCAGAGTTGACGGAATGTGCAGGAAGGAAGGAAGGAACTGCAGATGTTGGTTTAAACCGACGATTGACACAAAATGCTGGAGTAACTCAGCGGGACAGGCAGCATCTCCCGAGAAAAGGAATGGGTGACGTTTCGGGTCGAGACCCTTCTTCCAAGATAGATACAGCCAGAGGGTGGAGAGCAGACTCCCCCCCCCCCCCTCTACCGTGTATGATCACACACTGCCAGGACAGGGACAAGTCAAGTCTTCCTCTGCACCGTCCACACACACACACTCTCTGGACAGGGACAGGCCAGGTGGCATTCAGTCCCCACTCTGGGCCCTGCCTCTAGCGCCAGTCCCATCTCATCGGGCAGACAGTAATCCCCAGGTACCAACACCCACCACACATCCATCCTGTCACGCTGCCATTACACAGTCACAGGCCTGATGTAGACCACTTTGCCCATCTCAGCCATCTTAGCTCCAACTCCCACCCTCTCTCCACAGTTCTGTAAGTTATTTACTGAGTTTCAGACACTTTGGACACTATAACTGACTCCCCCTCGCCACATCTCCCTTCCCCCACTCCCATCCCCCTACTTCTCTCGCAATCTCCCCCTCAACTACACCCCCAAACTCCCCACCCCCACTCTACTCCACCCCACTCACCCCCTCCCTCACTCCCCCCTCTTTCCCGTTCCCTCCCCACTCCCTCCCCCCCCCCCCCCTCCCAAAGTCATAGAGAGTCATAGGCATAAGAGTGGAAACAGGCCATTCAGCCCAACTTGGCCACACTGACCAACATGCCCCATCTACATTATTCCCACCTGCCTGTGTTTAGCCTATATCCATCCAAACCTGTCCAATCCATGTACCTGTTTAATTGTTTCTTAAATGTTTCAATAATTCCTGCCTCAACTAGCTCCTCCGGCAGCTCGTTCCAGGCACCCATCACCCTTTGTGTGAAAAAGTTACCCCTCAGATACCTATTAAATCTTTCCCCCCCTCACCTTAAACTTATGTCCTCTGGTTGTCGATTGCCCTACACTGAGCAAAAGACTGTGCGTCTACCTGATCTATTCCTTTCATTGTTATACATCTCTACAAGATCACCTCTCATCCTCCTGCACTCCAAGAAATAAAGTCCCAGCCTGCTCAACCTCGCCCTATAGCTTAGACCCTCGAGTCCGAGCAAAACCCTTGTAAATCTTCTTTGTACCCTTTCCAACTTGTCGACATCTTTCCTGTAACATTGTGCCGTGAGCTGAACACAATACTCTAAACACGGCCTCACCAATGTCTTATATAACTGTAACATGACCTCCCAACTTCTAGACTCAATACTCTGAGTGATGAAATCCAATGTGCCAAAAGCCTTTTTGACCACCTGTGATGCCACCTTCACGGAACTGTATACCCGCACTCCCATAACCCTCAGCTCTGCAACACTACCATTTACTGTGTAGGTCCTGACCATGTTAGATTTTCTAAAATGCAACACCTCACATTTCTGTGTATTACATTTCAACAACCATTCCTCAGTCCACCTCGCTATCTACAATAACCCCCCCCCAATACCCCCCCCCCCCCCCCCCCCCCCTTTAGTGTTATCTGCAAACTTGCTAATCTTGCCATGTACTTTCTCATCCAAATCATTGATACAGATGACAAATCGCAATAGGCCTAGCACCAAACCCTGAGGCAAACCACTAGTCACAGGTCCCCAGTCCAAGAAGCAGCCTTCCACCATCAACCTCTGCCTCTTTCCATGAAGCCAATGTTCTATCGATTCAGCTATCCCTCCTTGGATTCCATGGGATCTAACCATCCTGAGCAGCCTACTACGTGGAACCTTGTCAAATGCTTTGCTGGTCCAAATATACAACATCTACAGCTCTGACCTCATCAATCTTTTGGTCACATCTTCAAACAACTCAATCAGATTTGTGATCCGTGATTCCACCTGTAATCAATTGCACTCTTTATGAGCCTGTGATTGCATATAATTAGCTGGTCACTCTCATTACACATGGACGCACACGGCAGATGCTGGAAAATCGAAGGGACACAAAAATGCTGGAGAAACTCAGCGGGTGCAGCAGCATCTATTGAGCGAAGGAAATAGGCAACGTTTCGGGTCGAAACGTTGCCTATTTCCTTCGCTCCATAGATGCTGCTGCACCCGCTGAGTTTCTCCGGCATTTTTGTGTACCTAGGAGTACAGGTGCACGGTTTCTTGAATGTCGAGTCACAGATAGATAAGGTGGTCAAAAAGGCTTTTGGCAGATTGGCCTTCATCAGTCTGAATATTGAGTATAGAAGTTGGGAGGTCATGTTGTAGCTGTGTAAAACGTTGGTGAGACCACATTTAGAGTATTGTGTTCAGTTCTGGGCACCATTTTATAGGAAAGATATTGTCCAGCTTGAAAGGGTTCAGCAAAGATTTACGTGGATGTTACCAGGACAAGAGGGTCCGAACTATAGGGAGAGGTTGAGTAGGCTGGGTCTCTATTCCTTGAAGTGCAGGAGGTTGAGGGATGATCTTGTAGAAGTGTATAAAATCATGAGAGGAATAGATCGGGTTGATGTACAGAATCTCTTGCCCAGAGTAAGGGCATCGAGGACCAGAAGATTTAGGTTCAACGTGAAGGGGAAAATATTTAATAGGAATTTGAGGGAATAACTTTTTCACACAAAGGGTAGTGGGTGTATGGAACAAGCTGCCAGAGAAGGTAGTTGAGGCTGGGACTATCCCAGCGTATAAGAAACAGTTTGACAGGTACATGGGTAGGACAGATTTAGAGGGATAGGGACCAAACGTAGGCAGGTGGGACTAGTGTAGCTGGGACTAGTGTAGCCGCGACATTTAGGACGGTGTGGGCAAGATGAGCCGAACGGTTTGTTTTCACACTGTATCACTCAACGACTATATCTCACAGCCCCATCTCTGCCCATGAACTCCCTCCCTCACCATCCGACCCCAACCTCGGCCCCACGGTCCACCTGTCCACAGCCACGCACCAGTCCCACCAGCTCCTGACCCAACTCAACACTTCATGCCTACTGGGCTCAGATTGCCTAAACCTTCTCCCCTCCTCCTCCCACTCCTTTCACTCTCGGCATAACCTGCACTCCTTTCTCCTCCCACTCCCCCCTCTCCTCCTCCATCTGCCCCTCTACCCCCACCCTCCCCCCTCCCCTCCTGCCCCGCTCCCTCCAGCCAACTCCCCCCTCCCCCTCTCGCGGCGATGAGCAGTTGCCTCTCTCAGCTCCAGGATGACTCAGACGCTGGCGCGGGTGGCCCTGACAGCCCCTGGCCGCTGCTCACATACCTCACCGCCTGCAAGCCTGGCCCCGGGCCCGGCCGGACCTGGAAGCCGATGACACAATGTTTGAAACATCAATTAGCTGGGAGTTCCTGAATGAATGATTCACACCTGCCGCTCAGCTGCTGCTCCGGGAGCCCGTGGGGAAAGGAGGACAGCATCTCTCCCCCAACAGGAACTATCTCCCAGCAGAACTATCCCCCAGCAGGAACTATACGCCAGCAGAACTCTCCCCCATTAGAACTCTGTGCCCCGGGTCTCTGCACCAAGCCTGGGCAGGTGACTCTCTGCCCGGGCAACATGGGGGTCTCTATCCCAGCGGTGGGGGGTCTCTCCGCTGGCTCGGGGCGAGAGCAACAGGCACTGGCCAGTGCCCCCACGCACCACCACCACTTCCCCTGCCGAACATTCAGCACGGGAACAGGCCCTTCAGTTCACAATGTCCGTGCTGAACATGAAGCCCAGTTAAACTAATCTCCCCCGCCAGCGCGTCATTCATATCCCTCATTCCCTGCATATCCAACAGCCTCTTTAGTGCCGCTGTCGTATTTGTCTCCACCACCACCCTGGCAGCACGTTCCAGATCCCCACCACCATCTGTGTAAAAAACTTGTCCCGAATATCTCCTTTAAACTTTGCCCCCTCTCACCTTAATACCACGGCCTCTAGTCTTTAACATTTCCACCCTGGGGAAAAGGTTCTGATTGTCTACACTATCTCTGCTTCTCATCATTTTATATACATCTATCAGGTCTCACCTCAGCCTCTAATGTTCCAGAGAAAACAATCCAAGTTTGTCCAACCTCTCCTGATAGCAAATAACTTCCAATCCAGACATAATTCTGGTAAAGGGGCTGTCCCACTTGGGCGACCTAATTGGCGAGTTTATAAGAGTTTAGGAGAGTTTGAAAAATGTCATGTTGAAGACCTCCTTTGACCATGCAGAAGACTAGCTACGACTAGCTACGACTAACTTTGGGGAAATTAGACCGAATAGTGGAGAGTGAAAACGACCTCCTTTGATCTCCTTCGACCTCCCTTCGACTATGATGAAAACTATATATGACTACCTTCGACTACCTTAGATTACCTTCGACTACCCTCGATTACCTACTACTAACGTGCCGATCTACTACGACTAAACCTACGAGTAAAAAATGTATCGATTTTTCCATGGCGACCAAGTACTCGCGGGCATTTTTTAACATATTGAAAAATACGCCGCAAACTAGTTGAGGCCTCGAGTACACGGGGCCAACTTTCGAGCATGAAGGAGAGTTACAAAGACCTCCTACGACCTTGTGTCGATCATGCTGCGAGTATGAGTCTGGGGTGACCCGAACTGCACACAATACTCCAAATGTTATACAGCTGCATCATGACATCGACCAAATGCCTCGACCAAATACTGTACCCCTTATTTACCACCCCATCTACCTGTGTTACCATTCAGGGAGTTCTGGACATCAATGTTGTTAAGGGCCATACCGTTAACTGTATATTTTCCCTACATTTGCCCTCCCAAAGTGCTCCTTCACCTCACACTTGCTTGCAGTAAACCTCCTGCTGATGAACAAGGTCCCGCTGATACCGAGCTTGGGTTCCCTGCTGATCCCTTCCTGGTGCTGAACCCATGGGTGAGCGTTTGATCTGAGCCAGAGACTCTCTCCCCCTCCCAAACGCCCCCGTGGACAGCCTGGCTGCAGAACGGTGCAAGTGTGAGCATCGATGGGCAGAAGGTACGTTGGGTGCACTGACTCAGACCAGAGACCATTAGGCGGGGGGGGGGGGGGGGGGGGGGAGAGCAGAGGAGAAATGAGTGGAATGAGGAGGTTAAGGAGTGGGAACAGGGAGGGGGGGGGGGGGAGGAAGGGGAGTGACGGAAGGGGAGTCTGGGGAAGGGGTGTGAGGGGAGGGGACTGAAGGGGGTGTGAGGGGTGAGGGGACTGTAAGGGAGGGGAGGGCAGGGTTGAGGTGAAGGTGTGAGGGGAGTGAAGGGGAGGGGAGGGGAGGGGAGTGGAGAGGAGTGGAGGGGAGTGGAGAGGAGTGGAGGGGAGTGGAGAGGAGTGGAGGGGAGTGGAGAGGAGTGGAGAGGAGTGGAGGGGAGAGGAGCGGGGAGGTGGGGAGCGGATAGTTGGGGGGGGGGGGGGGTGGGGAGGGGAAGAGGGGGGAGGGATGAGCCCCCATCATCAGCGGGAGAGTGGCTCGGACACCGTGTGGCCCCTCTCCAGGGCTGGGTTGTGGGGAGGATGTCTCGCTGCCGAGCTCCCCGCTCAGTAACTGACAGCCTCGTGTGCAGATACTGGCAACGCACTCACTCTGACCTCATGAGAATCACAGAGAAGCTCTCAAACAAACCCTCCCGTCTCCAAGTGATGCTGGGATCGGGTAACGCCGCGACTCCACACATTATCCGCTCATTAGATTCAGGTCGAGTCATGCCTGGCACAGTGCGAGGGTGCGCTGACTACAGGGGGGGGGGGGGAGGAGGAGTGAGATGGGGAGGGATGGTGGGGAGCTGGGAAGGGAGGAGGGAATGGGATGGTGGGAAGGGAGGTGAGGGGAGGAGAGGGGAGAGGAGAGAGGAGGGAAGGGGAGAGGCAAGGGGAAGAGGCAAGCGGAGGGGAAGGAATGGGAGAAGAGGGGAAGGGATGGGAGGAGAGGGGAAGGGATGGGAGGAGAGGAGAAGGAGAGGGGAAGGGATGGGAGGAGAGAGGGGAAGGAATGGGAGGAGAGGGGAAGGGATGGGAGGAGGCGGAAGGTGTGGGGAGGAGAGGAAGATGAGTGGAGGGGAGGTGAAGAAGCAGTTTTGATGTTCACTCAAGGTTCTGATCGAAGCCATTTCTTCACCCTTCAACCTCAGCCTCTGACATATCCCAAGTCCCCATCCCCATCATCTCTCCACCCCCTGAAATTCCTGTTTCCCCAACTTTCTTCCTGGCAGCCTTGCCCTGGGACACTTTCTTCAGATGGCTCTTGCCTTTGATTAGCTGCAATGACACAGTTCAGGACAGGCCCCCATTAGCCCACGATGTCCATGGACCATGCCTACATGCAGTGTCTGCCCCTCACGTGTCCGTCTGTCTGTTGCTCTCCTACCTCCCTTGCCCACCACCATTGACAGCGTGTTCCAGGCACCCACACCCTGTGGCCCGCTTGGATGGGCATCTTGGTGGGCATGGATGAGTTGGGCTGAGCTGTGTAACTCCACGACACTAGATGATGACACATACTCACCCTTCACTCTGCATCGCTCAGTGTTACTCCAACTTTGTTTTGCACTACTCGGTTTTGGAGCTTCAGATCTGCACCATTCTGCTGCTTTACAAGGGTTGTTGTATTTATTGTAGTGCTTATCATTACTGTAGGTGTGCTGTTTACTCCGTGAGCTTCATGTGAACAAGAAACTTGTTGCACCTTGGTGTCAACCACAATAAACTGATCCGAATCTTAAAATCTAGCTCTCCAAAATAAATAATGCCACCGGTCAGAGAGCAAAGAAACAGTTTTGGGATGTCCCAGTATATATCCTGATGAAAAATATTACATATTCCTGATGCCCACTGCCAACACAGAACTTGGAGAACATGTATTTCCGAGACCCCACCTGTTTACAGTTCACTGTGCCCATGCACCCACACCCAACCTCACCAGGACCGCAGTCTCATCCATACAGCACAGCGCCTGTCCTCACAACAGATCGCCTGTCCTAATAAAGACCAGGCTCTTTTCACAAACCTGGATATTTAGCAGCCACCCGACTGAGGTGGATGAGGTTAAGGGTGTTTGTTCTGAGGACAGTGAAGTCTCTGGGCTGCTGTGACATGGATTATCTCAGGTGATGAGAATAACTACAAGGGGCAATTGCCTTGCCTCACATGGGGTCTCCAGTCGGCATCCAACCTATTCCAGACTCTGCCTGGGAGTGTGTGATGGGACAGTGTAGAGGGAGACGGGATGGAGCAGAGGGAGCTCCACTCCATTCCTGATTTGAGCTAAGCCTTGGAGCATTATTGAATTGAAGCACCTGTAATTGGAATCCCTCAACTGATCAGTTTAAGGAGTCGTGTGTGAATTGTCTGTCCTTTAGTCAGGTGCCTGTCCTGGGCCTGTTGTGACACATGCTAGAGGCGTGTTGTTACACACGCTAGAGGCATGTTGTTACACATATGCTGGGGGCGTGTTGTGGCACAAGCTGGGGGCATGTTGTGTCACATGCAGTAGGCATGTAGGCATGTTGTGACACATGCTAGGGGCGTGTTGTTACACATGCTGGGGGTGTGTTGTGACACACGCGGGAGGCATGTTGTGACACATGCTAGGGGCATGTTGTTACACACGCGGGAGGCATGTTGTGACACACTGGTGGCGTGTGTGCCTGTCCTGGCGTGTTGTGACAATTACTGAGAACCACACAACCATCAAACATCAAGCCCAGGTCAAACACAGAGCTGCTCTGGGCAGGTTCCTCGCCATCTCTACACGCATGTGTGGGCCTTGCCATGTGCAGTCATAGACATGTACTATCGAGCCGCAGCAGCAAACATGTGGGAGGCAGTACACAGGCTTCGTTCATGCCTGGTATCTGCATTCAGTCGCTGGCAGCTGGATCCTGTTATTCTGCGCTCTGTAACTTCAGTCCAGCTGTTTTATAAACAAGTTATACATGAAGGTGATTAAATGGTGCCCGCAGACAGCGTGAATTAACAAAGACTTTTAATCTGATCATTCTTTAGCACCTCACTGTATTGTAAACAATTTATTTGGTGGGAATGAACAGCGCTGGTTACTGTCAAATGGAGTGGCTCAGCCTCTGGGTTACCTGTTGCCCTGCGATCAGCTGCAGGTTCCAGTGATCCTTGCAGATTCACCGATCTATGTTCATACGTTATAGGACCAGGATTAGGCTGTTCAGCCAATCATGGCTGATTTATCTTTCCCTCTCAACTCCATTCTCCTGCCTTCTCTCCATGATCCCTGACACCTTTACTAATCAAGAATATATCAATCTCCACCATAAAAATATCTATTGACTTGGCCTCCACAGCCTTCTGTGGCAATGAATTCCACAGATTCACCACCTTCTCAATAAAGAAATTCCTCATCATCTCTTCTAAAGGTACATCATTTTATTCTGAGGCTTTGGCCTCTGGTCCTAGACTCTCCCACTAATGGAAACATCCTCTCCACAACTACTCTATCCAGGCCTTTCACTATTTGGTAAGTTCCAATGAGGTCCTTTCTCATCTTTCTAAACTCCAGCGGGTACAGGCCCAGTGCCATCAAATGCACATCATATGTTAACCCAATCATTCCTGGGATCATTCTCGTAAACCTCATCTGGACCCTCTCCAACGCCAGCACATCATTCCTTAGAAAAGGTGCCCAGAACTGGGGTGGAAGATTGCAACCTTCATTTGGTCCGCCCTGTTTCGACGAATGCAATCAACCCAGCATGCACAATCTAATAAGATCAAATAGAACAAGTTGTTCTACAACTTTAGCCGATGCACGCCATACACAAGAAGATGATGAAGTGCCAGAACTGCTCTGAATTCTCCAAATACCGTACAAAGACTCAGCTTTACATCCCTGTTTATGTATTCTAGTCCTCTTGAAATAAATGCTAGCATTGCATTTGCCTTCCTTACTACCAATTCGACTTGCAAATTAACTTTTCGGGAATCCTGCACCAACACTCCAAAGTTCCTTTGCACCTCCGATTTCTGAATTCACTCCTCATTTAGAAAATAGTCTACGCTTTTATTCCTACTACCAAAATACATCTCTACACTTGGCGACACTGTATTCCATCTGCTACTTCTTTGCCCGCTTACACTGGTCACACGAGTTTGACCATCTTCAGCCTAGCACCAGCCTCAGTCGGCCAACACTCACTCACGATCCCTCATCCATGATTCCAATCCTGCAGGAGGTTTGAAAGACTAATGCCTGTGCTCTCATTTCTGGGCATCGAGTACACATGCTCCTTAGCTCCCTGCACCATTCTCCTGCTTGTCCATCTATTCATTACCATCAATATTTGCCCTTCCCTTCCCTCCTGTCCCACCACTGTTCTGGGTCCCATCCCCTCCCCTCCTCACTATTTTGCACCCTCCCAATAGTTCCGGCAAAACTTCCCACCAGGATATGTTCCCCTGCAGTCCGTACCTCTTGTTCAGATCACTGAAGAGGTCCCAGAATGCTGGAAATGTTCAGTAGGTCACTCAGCACCTGTGGAGATTGAGTAGTGTGCAACAGAAACAGGAGCCCGCATGCAACAACAACTCTTCACTGTACCTCGGTACACACGACTATAAACTAAACACAAAGCCCATGCCTCTCTCTGGCACGGTGGCAGCACGGGGCTGCATTGCTGCCCGTACCCTGCAGGCAGCCAGCTGCACTTGTGCAGAGTTCTGACGGCCACAGTAATCAGCAGCAGCTGCAACCTCCCCTAGAGGGAGTAAGAGGAGCAGACACAGACCAGGTGAGCTGTGTGTCTCTGAACCTCTGCCCCAACTCCACAGCCCAGCCCAGCCCAGCCACCCCACCCCCCCCCCCCCCCCCCCGCGGCCAGGCAAATGCAGTCACCGCCCTGCCTTGCTCCCCTCCTGCAACAAACCCACAGCAGTCCGGTTAGCACATGGCAGGAAATCCTTATGGGAACAAGGAAGTGCAGATGCTGATTTACAAAATGAGGCACAAAATGCAGGAGTAACTCCATTGGTCATGCAGCAGCTATGGAGAACTAGGATAGGCGACCTTTCGGGTTTGGACCTTTCTTCAAACTTAACACAAGGAACTGTTTTAACTGTAGCTGTTGGTTTAAGTGCTGGAGTAACTCAGTGGGTCAGGCAGCATCTCTGGAGAGCATGGACAGATGACGTTTCAGGTCGGGACCGTTCTTCAGACTGGGCATTCCCCTGAAATTGCTTTCTCTTTCATTCTTCTTTGAACTTCGAGCTTGCCTCATCAGTGAGGGGTTGCTGTCAATGACAAGAAGACTTTGTGTTGGTGAGCAGAGGTACAAGTGCCCTCAGCTTTAGACACCTTCACCTAGTTCCCCGGAGGTTTCACCACCTCTTTTCGGAGTTGGGGAGTGGAGTCCGGGATGTGGAGTTGGCCGCTACTCTGTCCGATCCCCGTCCTGGTCTTGTTGAGCCGACAAGGCATTGAGGCCAACTTGCTCTCTGCAGCTGAAGCACAAATCCAGGCCTCTGGCTGTCAATCTCTCCAGACATCACTGGGGGATCGTCAATGCTTTAGACAATAGGTGCAGGAGTAGGCCATTCGGCCCTTCGAGCTTTCTGGGAATTCCTAGTTTATTCAAGATAAGGAGGTACTTTGTCTCCTGATCTCCATGCAGCCACGCATTGTCTGATGAAGATGAACACATTTTTGGCTTAGTGAGTGTTATCCAGGCTTACAGCAAGAATAGTCCACAACACAGCCACTGGTCTGGTTGTGGAGGGAGCTTCACTGTGTGTCTGAGCCTGATGGTGTGTAATGGGATAGTGTCGAGGGAGCTTCACTCTGGCATGTCGCTGAGGATGATTTCACTGGATAATAGGACTCCTGCTGTAACACTCAGCTGCTTCACTGTCAAAAGAAACAATGCTGAGAGAAATAGAGAATCACCTGGTCTCACAAAAATAATTTTTAATCAGCTGGAAGATTTGTAGCTTCATCGTCACCACACACAGTACAGTATTTCACACACAGCTCACAATATTGGATTCAGAAATTAATTCACTTGATTACATCAAATCACCCGTCAATGAGAGATCAGCATTAAATCTCAACTGCAGAGAGGAAGTTACAGCCGGAACTTTGCTTCTCATCGTGCAGGGCCCCGGGTGAGACGTAAAACCACGCTTTCTGTCTGGTAAGAACTGGCAACATTCTCAACTTTATAACATAAAACTTCTCAAGGATGGTGCAGCTCACTGGTGCTCTCCCTAAAGTGCACTGTTGCCTTTTCCCCACAGAATGCCTCATTTTGAATCTTCTAACCCTCAGCTGTAAGGTGCTGCCTTGTGCTGGTCCACACCGAGTCCTTGCCCCAAATGTGCACCCACCTGCCTCAACCACCGTTCACATGGTCAGTGGAGCGTACAGGCCCGGCAGAAGTCAATGCTTTGTCCTTTTCACTCAGACTGTTGGCTCTGTCCAGGGTGAGACGGGCACTCAACATTCGCTGCCTCCCAACATTCTTCACGTGATGAGTTTGCCAATTGGTCCCAAAGAGAATCCTCTCACAATACAAAACATCCCATGCAAGTGACAGAGCAAGAGCATGTGCAATGGTGTTAGGACCAGCACCCGGACTCATGCATCCGTATCTCAAAAGTGTGCGAGGGACGCTGTAGAGGGACCTAAACCATGCCCTGGGAATGTGTGATGGCTTGCTGTAGAGGGAGCTTCACTCCGTGTCTGACCCTTGGACTCTGTGTCTAGACTATGCACTGGAAGTGTGTGACAGGTCTGTCGAGGAAGCTTCTTGCTGTGTCTATCCAGTGCTGTCCCTGCCCTGGGAGAGTTTGAATTTGATGCAAGTTATAAGAAGGGATTGACAACTTTGAGCCTGTGGAATGTTGTGCATGGCGTCACACAATGTGTGCCAGGTTTTTCCCAGATTAAGGAGACCTACTGGAAGCAGTGAATGCACCACAACTGAAGAAACACGAGTCAATCATTGCTTCATGTGGAAGGACAGGTGGTGCCTCTCCTACAACGGGTGCCCTGGAATGTAGCAGGGTGTTGATGGATATGGGAGAGTGGTCTGTAGTATCTTGGAAGGAATATTTCTCTGGAATGATGAAACGGGAGGAGAGCGGAAGATATCACATGACGTCTGAAATTGATCACAACCTTTCTGACTGTATGATGTTGGGTGGGTCAGAGGAGGAAACATCATTTGGAATGATGTCATCATTTGGAATGGTGCACAAGTCCCCAACTTCCTGAAAGTAGCAACACAAATAGTGGTGAAGAAGGCGTATAGTAAATGCTTGCTTTCATAGGTTGGGTATGAGAGTCAGGAGTATCAGAGTGTGGAAATCATGATGCTGCTTTATAGGGCTTTGGTTAGGCTGCATTTGGAATTGTGCGTGCAGTCCTGGTTGCCTCAGTACAGGGAAGACGTGGAGGCTTTGGAAAGGGTGCAGAGGAGGTTTACCAGAATGCTGCCTGGATTAGAGGGTTCTAACTTCAGGGAGAGGTTGGACAGACTTGGATTGTTTTCTTTGGAAGTTGCAGGGAGACCTGATAGAGGTTTATAAAATTATGAAATGACAGACTCACAATCCCAGGATGGAAATGTCAAATACTAGAGGGCATAGGGGGGCTTTAAGGTGAGAGGGCCAACATTTAAAGGGGATGTGGGTGGTAAGTTTCTTTAACACATAGGGTGGTGGTTGCCCGGAACGCATTGTCAGGGATGGTGGTGGAGGCCGATACAATAGTGGCATTTAAGAGGATAATGTATAGACACATGGATATGCAAGGAATGGAGGGATATGGAGCATGTGCAGGCAGATAAGAGTTGGTCATGGCATCATGTTCGACACACAGACATTGTGGGCCGAAGGGCGTGTTGTGCTGTGCGGTTTTGTGACTAGCCCCATCACAGGAGGATTTGAGTGTGGCTCTGATAGAGCTCTGGGCTGAGACAAGAGATATCAAGTAACTCCTGTCTTTGTTCAGACTGGGGTGCCCCTGACGTTCACTGACTAAATGAGGAGAGAAGTACTGTGTTAACCCCAGAGCTCACTTTGCTCTGTGTTGCTCCTTCATTCTCCTTAGCTCACCTCCTGAGGGATATATAATGAGCTGCAGGAAGTTAGAGCAGGTGGGCGGCAGGCAGTCAGTCTGCAAGGAGAGAACATCAGTCAGGAGAGCCCCATTATACCACAGATAAATTGAACTAGTCCTCTCTCTGCCTTCTCCCCAACTCTGCTGCTCACAAGACACTGACGCACCAAAACCTGCTGCTCCTTCCTCCTTTCATGGTTCAATGACTGGCAAACATGGTGCCTGCTCCCGGGGCCATACATATACACACACTAATACCCCAGCCGAGATCGGCACCAGAGTGCAGCTGTAGTTTGCTGGAGATGAGCTGTTCTCCACTCTCCTCCTCTGCATGGATGCCCTCTAGGCCACGAGGAGAGAGAGGAAGCTGCAGATGGAGATCACAAGTTACTGCAAGGCCATGATCCCAATGAGTGCCAGTGTAGACAGGTGTGTGCACAGACACCACCACTCCCCAACACGAACAAAAAAACTGCCCCCTTCATATAAAATATAAATAGTATAGGTTAATGCCACTCTGGGCATTCAAAGTCCATTCAAAGAGATGATCATGCTTTCTGCTTTTGGGGTTGGATCATTAGTTGTGTGGGCTCAGTCCGCACAGACCCATGTTGGAGATATTCCACTGAGTGGATTCCTCACTCCAGGTTTGAAAAGGTCCACGGTGTTGATTAAAGTTTGAGGATGTACAGACCGACAACACTCTCCCCCCTTCCAGCTTCACCACAGAAACTCCCGGCACAAACCCCGGAAACAATCCGTGGCCCTCTCTTCACGCTGCAAGTTAGCACAGTCTCGCTCTTTGGTAATATCAGGGGGTTATGTTGCAGACGGGCCCTTAGCGTGTGTGAGCCGTGCTGACGGGGCTTTGGTTGCGGCCAGTGTGGGAGCAGAGTGGTGATGTGGCTCCCTCCGACTCACACAGTGGTTGCCTTCCCCTGCTGAGTGAGCAATGGGGAACAGTCCCTGATGCGGACACACAAACGCCCCTTGGTCCAGGGGTGGTGCAGGGTCAGGGGCACAAAGTCATCCCGCAGCCACTGGTCACAGTTGTCCATGGACAGGACCAGGCCAAAGTCTTGCACCTGGTCCTCTGGGTACAGCTGGGCCTCAGTCCTGCCACTCATTCTCCTCACAGCCTCGTTGGTTTTCCTGATCACCGATGCGACTATCTCTCGTGCACTTGTGCTGTCGCTCACACACAGCTGGAAGAGGAGAGAACACGGTGGTTACTCACGGGAGGGGCGGACGATGGACGAGGGGGGTCTCCGTTTGTTCAGGAAGGTCGGCACCGCTATACAAAGCCCAGGCATCCGAGCCCACCCCTCAACCCACAAACACTGGTGCACTGGCATCCGAGCCCACCCCTCAACCCACAAACACTGGTGCACTGGAATGCCCGGCTCAGACTCAGAGTGGCAAAGGTGACAGGTGAAAGGTTGGGACCAGAGGTACAGAGGTCAGGACCCTAGACACTGTGTCCGTGAGGTTAAAGTCACAGAACAGAGAGTCCACAGGAACTCAGTGCCAGCATTGAGGTAGGGTGTGTGGGTGCTGGGACTGTGAGTGGGTGAGGCAGGAATGGGGGGGGGGGGGGGGGGGGGGGGGGGGGGGGGGGGGGGGGGGGAGTGGGGGTGGACTGGAACTGGCAGGGGGTGACGCAGGGTGTGGGGTGGATTGAGGGAGGAGAGGGATTGAAGGTGTGCAATGGAGGAGATGGACTGAGGGTGGGGCCGCACCAGCTACTGACCACTCCCTGTATCCGGAACCGACAGATTCACCGACACACATCCCTGGACACACTTACTTGCACACTCACCTGCACACACCTGGACACTCATCAGCACACACTCACGTGGACACAGTCACCTGCAAACTCAATTGGACAGACTCACCTGGATGCACTAATCCACAGACTAACCTGCACACTCACAGGAACACACACTCACCTGCACACTCATCTCCTTGGACAGCCCCGTCTGGTACTGGGGATAAACGTTCAACCTGACAGAGTCCAGGCCTTGCTCCCGCGCCTCTTTCTCCAGTGGCGTGTCCGTCTGCCTGCTGGGGTCGGGTGTTTGGGCCGGAGAGCCGGGCGGGGGCGAGGTGCCCAGGCTGTGGGTTGTGTCCAGCCATCGCCTGCCCACTCCCAGGGCACTTGTTGACGGTTCTGCTGGGCACTCATGCAGGGATTCAGGGTGAGGGCAGCACTGTCTCTGGATGTGGAAGGATTGGGGTGGGATGTCGAGGCCACTGGTGCGGACACAGTAGGCCTGCCTCTTCTCTGTGATGTGCAGTAGCTCCAGTTGTCTACTGGGGAGAACAAAGTCGCTGTCGTAGAGCGGCTGGGGGGCAGGCCGCTGGTGCCCACTGCCCTGGCACTGCCCGCGGGCACCGAGAACATCAGGGGGACCCTCCTGCAGCTTGTGGCCGGGTCTCTGGCTGCCGGTACCAGTGGAGGAGGGGATGAGGTCCAACTCCTTGGGGCTCTGAGCTCTGCAATCACGGGCACTTGCCGTGGACACAAGTGCCTCTGACCAACCTTCATCACCGTCCACAGGCGAACCTGGAATGGAAGCAGATCCCTTCAACACTGCCGCGGCGAACAGGACGGGGGGCGGTTTAACTTAATTTCACATTGAGTTTATTATTATCATGTGTACCGATGTAAAGTGAAGAGCTTTCTTGTTTCGTGCTATCCAGTCTAAGAAACAACTATACACGATCACCATTAAGTTGTCCTCAGCGTTCAGATGCAGAATAAACGGTATGGTGGTTATTGTAAGATGATAAAGTCCGATCAAAGATAGTTCAAAGGTCTCCACTAGGGTAGATTGGAGGTCAGGACCGTGCTCCAGCTGGTGATAGGACGGTTTAATTGCAGGTACGGATGTTGTCCCGTCAACAAATGACACTGGAGCTCATGGAGCAGAGAGAGAGATTTTTGTGCTCACTACTCTGATAAAGTCAACTGCTGACTCTACAACTTGGAGAAACCTGGGTCATTCTGTAATGGCACCGATGGAGTTTAGTTTAAGGTAGACACAAAATGCTGGAGTAACTCAGCGGGGCAGGCTGGAGGGAAGGAATGGGTGACGTTTCAGGTCGAGACCCTTCTTCTGACTTTAGTTTAGTTTAGAGATACAGCGTGGAGACAGGCCCTTCGGCCCATCGTGTCTGAGCCAACCAACGATCACCCCGTACACTAGTTCTTTCCCATACACTAGGGACAATCTACAGTAGCCAATTGACTTATAAACCTGCACGTCTTTGGAGTTTGGGAGGAAACCGAACCCCCTGAGAAAACCCACGCTGTCACAGGGAGAACGTACAAACTCCGTACTGACAGCACCTGTAGTCGTAATCAAACCCGTGCCTCTGGCGCTGTGAGGCAGCAGCTCTACCCGCTGCATCACTGGGCCTTCCTCAGTGCAACAATTCCCTTCAGGACAGGGATCAGGGCAGGTTGGGGCGAATCATACCGCAGCAAGTAAACAGAGCTGCTGCTGTCCGCAGTGCTGATACGTAATGAAGGACAGACCCAGTGTCCGGGCTTGTGTTGCATCTTACCTGCCTGTGGACTGAGATGTCGGTGCCTGGTCTCTGGCGAGGGTCTTGGCGAGGGCAGGTAACCGGGGCTGGCCGGAGATCGCGGTTCCTCCTTCCCTCCATCACCGCTAAAATCCAGCAGCCATCGCAGCGGGACTCCCCCAGAGGGCTGCTTGTACCTGGCGTACTGCAGCACATCCATGATCCACCGCACCTCTCGCCAAACCTCCTCCATTCTCTGAAACATTGGAGACCATCAGGTAAGGAGGTGTTCTCTGAACAAAGATCATCCCATAACCTCCCCCCCCCCCCCCCTGGCCACGACCCCTCTCCCCAGCCGCCTGGAGTCAGATCACAGACCTGAGCAGTGCACAGGTAGGACAGCCCAGTTGGGGCCGTTGGTGCTGGCATGGAGTCACTCTTAGCTCAGGGCCCAGAGCACGCATGAACCAGTCTGTGATCAGGTAATCCGGGCTGAGACGTACCTTGTGTGGCTCACATACATGACCCACCACAGGACACGGATGTTACAGTGGGCATGGCCTACATACATGACCCACTACAGGACACGGATGTTACAGTGGACACGGGACTGAGCAGCACACATGGGTTTATTTGCTGGAACAGACGTGCTTGGGGAATGGCGGTCAGTTGCCAACTCTGGTGGGATGATGGACAGGCTGTGGCCACCGAGACAGTCCAAGCTCCTGTTACGACAGACTCTGGCATACAGGAGACAGAGGCGGCTTTCACCCAGCTCCTGGCCTTGCTCCTGTCACACACACCCTGTGGCCAGCACGGGGGGCTCCAGTAGGGGATGGGTCAGACAACCAGTCAGACCCAAGGCTGTGCAAGATGCGCTCTGGCTTTCTAAATCCTTGCTTCAAAGTGGCATAAGAAGTGTGGAATTTTCCCCTGTGGAATCCTCCGCCTTCAGAACTATAATAAACAAGGTCTTTTAAAAGTAAGCAGGGATTTGAAGGGTTGTGTCATCTCAGAATGTTACAATCTGTAAACAAAGTGCTGACTGAACGTGAATGAAGTTTAACAGCACTGGTCCATTGAGTGAAGTCTGGGCAGGTTCGATGCTGCTCCGATAGTTTAGAGATACAGCGCGGAAGCAGGCCCTTCGGCCCAGACGTGTATGTCTTTGGCGCCTGAGAGGAAATTGAAGATCTTGGAGAAAACCCGCACGGTCACGGGTTGAACGTACAAGCTGCATACAGACAGCACCCGTAGTCAGGGTCGCTGGTGCTGCAACAACTCTACCGCTGCACCACCGTGCCATCTCCTTTTACTTTAATAATTTAAATTAACTATTTACAAAAAACACACATCACCATAATACGAAATAAACAAATATTCTTAAATATTATATAACTATTTCCCCATCCATATTGAGGATACCCTCCACCACACGCATTGCCCAACTGTCCTGGACATCCCCCATGGATCCCGTGGACAGCGCGTAGTCCCTTTCCAAAACCACCCGGGCACGGATGTAACCCCGGAAAAGGGGCAGGCCGCTGGCTCGGGCTGAGCCCTCTTCCGCCTGGCACCAGCTTGGCCAGGGCCAGGCCTAGGAGCAACCCAACCAGGACATCTTCAGTCCCACCCTCTCCTCTACGCACAGGGTGTCCAAAGATGAGCATGGTGGGTGAGAAATTCAGCCAGAAAGCAAGGGGCAGCACCTTTAGATATTGGAACAGGGGCTGCAACCTCACACACTCCATATACACGTGGTACACAGACTCTTCCAGCCCGCAAAAGTGGCAGGCGGCTGGCGAGTCTATGAACCGCAAGAGTAACAGGTTGCAAGGGATTCCTCGGTGCAGTACCCTCCACCCCAGGTCTAGATGCAGGAAGATTGTTCCCGATGTTGGGGAAGTCCAGGACAAGGGGTCACAGCTTAAGGATACAGGGGAAATCCTTTAAGACCGAGATGAGAAAAACATTTTTCACACAGAGAGTGGTGAATCTCTGGAACTCACTGCCACAGAAGGTAGTTGAGGCCAGTTCATTGGCTATATTTAAGAGGGAGTTCGATGTGGCCCGTGTGGCTAAAGGGATTAGGGGGTATGGAGAGAAGGCAGGTACGGGATACTGAGTTGGATGATCAGCCATGATCATATTGAATGGCGGTGCAGGCTCGAAGGGCCGAATGGCCTATTCCTGCACCTATTTTCTATGTATGTATCTATGTCCCCGATGTAGAGGGGGAGAATCCCTGCGTAGAGGGACCCCCACTCGGGAGCCTTCTCACGACCAAAAGGCAACACTGACCGCAACTTATAGTCCGGATGGTGGATCAGGGTGAGGAAGTGCTGGGTGTGGATGTGGAGCCCGTACAGGAGACGCTTCCATGCGTCCTGGAGGGAGATGAAGGGTGTCGAGGAAAGGCGGCTCACGTTGTGCGGGATCGGCTCCCGAGAAGGATGACGGCACCTGGGTGCGACCAGTACTTCCAGCTGAGCGGGGACCGTGGCACTGTGGCGATTCCTCACCAACACGAGGAAACAGGAGGTACAGTGGGTCACTAGACACCCCCCCCCCCCAGCCTGTTCCAACATTCAATGTGGTCACGGTGATCAACGTGGCCTCAACTCCTCTCCATAACGCTTTTCTACACTTTAATTGTTCAGATGTTTATCCACCTCCATTTCAAACACTGCTAACAATTCTTGGAGCCCAGGAGGCTGAGGGGTGACCCTCCAGGGGGTTATAAATTCATGAGAGGCATTGATAAGGTGGATGATCACAGTCTTTTTCATTAAGTCTTTTCCAGTAAGTACATTTATATTACAATATACATACTAATCATCCCTCCTCCACCTTTGTCCGAATCATTGAACCATATCACAGAGGGCAGAGGTCCCAGCACTGATCCCCAATACTGTTCTCTGTCACAGACCACTTGTTTCAAAGAGCACATTTATCCCAACACTGTTTTCCATGAGACAACTAGTTCACAATCTCTATATAATTTCATACAAGACTCTGACCCTGTTCTAACAGATTCCCTCTGATACCAGCCTCTTATGTGGCACAATGCCTTTTGGAAATCTAAGTACACTACATCTGCAGTGTTCCCTCGACCAACTCTGCCTGTTGAATCCTTTGAGCAAAGTTGTCAAACATGATTCACCCTTCATAAAACCCCTTTGAGCAGATTGAAGTATCTCCAGCTTTATTTAACGATTGGCCTTTTCACCTTTGACTGTTGACGGCAGTGTCCATCCGACATCAGTGATACACTAACGGGCCCGGACTTCCTGCCTCAAATTGGCCGCTATCCATCTCCGGTTCCCTCCTGGACTTTGGTGAATTGTGGAAAATGTCAACAATGGGCCCACTATCTCTGCAGCCGCTTCGGTTCCAAACCTCGCCTGCAGTCCGTCGGGTGACTTGGCAACAGGTCCACCTCCAGTGCACTCCGTTTCTCCGATGCTGGGGATTTTTGTAAGTTCTACCACGCACGCTATGTGAAATTAGCCCCGTCTGATTTAGTTTAGTTTAGATACAGCGCGGAAACTGGCCCTTCTGCCCACCGAGTCTGTACTGACCAGCGATCCCCGCACACTAACACTATTCTACACACGCTAGGGACAATTTACACTTACACCAAGCCAATGATGATATCGAGGGATATTAGCAAACTCTTCCACCGTGACAACTGATACAAAAACATTATCTTTGTTATTAATTGCTCAGCCTGATTCTCTAGAGGACCTATGGTCACCACACTCACCCTCTTCCTATTTATATTCCCAAGGAACTTTTACTGTGTGATTTTACAGCATCAGTAAGTTTTCTCTCAAAGTTCATTAGTTTAGTTTAATTTAGAGAAACAGCCTAGAAACAGGCCCTTCGGCACACTGAATCTGCACCGACCAGCGATCCTCGCACATTAACACTATCCTACACACACTGGGGACAATTTACATTTATATCAAACCATTTACTGGGTAACCTACAAATCCGTCGTCTATAGAGTGTGTGAGGAAACCGAAGATCTTGGAGAAAACCCATGCAGGTCACGGGGAGAACGTAAAACTCTGTACAGACGAGTGGCCGTAGTCAGGATCGAACCCGGGTCCCTGGCGCTGGGAGGCAGTAGCTCTACCACTACACCACCATGCCGCCCTGTGAGCTTTGTAGTATTCAGCTGGTGGTTCAAACCAAGCTGCTGCCCTCTGACCCCCCCCAGCTCTGGCTACATTGTGCCCCCCCTGCCCACTCCAGCAGTATCACCTGTGGCCCAGTAGCTCACCTGGGTGAAATCCTGGACCTGCTGGTGCCTCTGCTTGGCTGCCACCACCTCGGAATCGGAGAAAGCCTCGCGGAGCGCCTGCTGGGACAACAGTAGATCCAGCTCCAGCAGAGCCGACAGCTGGCAGTATAGGCTGATGAACGGCTTGTCGTAGCTGAGGAAGTGAACTGAGGGAGGAAGAAGACACAGAATCACACATGGATCTGGGATCGGTCCCAGCAGCAACGCTGCATGTTGGTCACCACTCAAGTTGTCCTTGCTGTGGTTGTAAAAAAATCTTACAAATTGTCTTCAGACAAAAAAAAAAACCCAATAAGCACCTCTGCCATCGTCTTCTCAAAGTGTGGTCGATACAAGTTACAGGGTCTCAACAAAGTAAGCATGCAGGTACAGCAGACAGTGAAGAAAGCTGATGGCATGTTGGCCTTCATAACGAGAGGAGTTGAGTATAGGAGCAAAGAGGTCCTTCTGCAGTTGTATAGGGCCCTGGTGAGACCACACCTGGAGTAATGTGTGCAGTTTTGGTCTCCTAATTTGAGGAAGGACATTCTTGCTAATGAGGGAGTACAGCGTAGGTTCACAAGGCTAATTCCCGGAATGGCAGAAGTCATATGATGAAAGAATGGATCGACTGGGCTTGTATTCACTGGAATTTAGAAGGATGAGAGGGAATCTTATAGAAACATATTAAATTACTAGACTAAGTGGGACCTGTTGGGTCCCTGCATCACACGGGTCCCTCAACACAATATTCCACCTCTCCACCAATTCCAATATTGGCGGCCAGTGGGGAGGGGGGAGCGCTTTCTGGAGCGCTGGTATGGGTGTTGTGGGCTGATGGAACTGGTTTCCAGAGGGCTAGTATGGGCATTGTGGGCTGAATGGATTCTTGGGCTGGCGGCTCCGTCATCCAAGCCTGTTGTGCTGGCAGCTCACTCACTCATGGCTGGTGGGCTGGCAGTTGACTCGCGGCTATTCCTTGAAATTCTATTTCAAGCAGGGTGCAAGGCCATCAAATTTAAGTGCAGTTTCTTACCACTTCAAGCAGGGTGCAAGGCCACCAAATTCAAGTGCAGTTTCATACCATTTCAAGCAGGGTGCAAAGCCACTAAAGACAGCGAGTCGTGACCTCTCCCTCCCCCATCTTGCAGAGACTGAGCCACGCCCACACTTCTGGGTTTTATAGTCCCTCCCACCAGAAGGGGCATGGCCTTCATGGCGTGATTGACAAGAGAGAGAATCTCAACACTTTTTAAACACTGGTAACTCTTTTATTTTTCATCAATGGGAAAATTCCTCTTGTCCTGCGCAGCGGAGGGGGACTCTGAGTAAGATGGCCAAAAATCACAGCCGTAAGTGGCAGCGTGTTTTTCTAAAATCAATATACATAACAACAGGAAGTGGTCAAGATCAGACTTTTAGTAACATAGATTAAGGGATTGGACACGCTAGATGCAAGATGTTCCCGATGTTGGGGGAATCCAGAACCAGGGGCCACAGTTTAAGAATAAGGGGTAGGCCATTTAGAACTGAGAAGAGGAAACACTTTTTCACCCAGGGAGTTGTGAATTTGTCGAATGGCCTACTCCCGCTCCTATTTTCTATGTATCTATCGACAGAAATGCTATTTTCTTTAAATAAATTCCCACACTGACAAGGAAGGCCCAGGGGAGCAGAGCAAATGTACAGTTCCAAGCTGCAGTGCCTCGACTTTATCTCTGTGGCCCCTGGTGAAGGCCCAGTGCCGGGGATCCGTGACCACACGGCACGGAGTGATTTGTCAACACCAGGCGTGTACAAAACCACAGTGAGGGGAGGCCGCCCGGCCCATCGCCATCGATGCTGACCGGTTGAAAATAATCCCGAGCCCATCCTCATCGGTGGGTCCACAGTCTGCAACACATGGCTCTGGCCTGGCACTGACAGATGTGATGCAGGTTCTGCCCTCTCAGATCCTCAATCCATGGCTGTGAACACCTCCCTCACCATCCCTCCAATCCACTACCAATTACTTTTAGTGCCTCTCTGTCCACCTGCTTACACCCTGAAAGTGGCAACATAAGTAGATGGGGTGCTAAAGAAGGCCTTCGGCGGTCAGGGTAGTGAGTATGAGAATCAGGATGTCATGATGCAGCTGTACAGGACTTTGGTTAGGCTGCAGTCCTGGTTGCTCCAGTACAGGAAGGGTGTGGAGGCTTTGGAAAGGGAGCAGAGTGATGCCTGGATTAGGGGGTATTAACTGTGAGGAGAGAATGCACAGGCTTCGATTGTTTTCTCTCGAACGTTGGAGGTTGAGGAGAGACTTCATAGAAGATTATCAAATTAGCAGGCATAGATAGGGTAGACAGTCAGAGCTTTTTTACCCCAGAGTGGAAATGTCAAAGGCTATAGGTTGCCATCCCCTGCAGCAAAGAGTTTTGCTGTAGTTTGTGCTGAGATTGGCTGGCGTGGGAATGTCAGGCGGAGTTTTTAATACCAGGTGGCAGCAGAGGGGATGAGGAAGGCAGCAGCGGGTACGACACAGAGGGGTGGAAGGTCGGGATCAGAGGGCAGGGTGTCTCCGTGCATGGATCTGTGGAAAGGAGCAGGGAACGGCAGGAATGGTGCGTGAGTCCCAGCGGATCGAGGGGCCCAGGACTGTCTCCACACCATGGGGTACAGGAGCGAGGGAGTTCAGCCCAGCATGAGCAGGAGGAAGGGGAAGAGTGGATGGGATACTCGGAGAGGGAGATGGATGAAGCTGTTCCTGAGAGCAGGTCATTCAAGGCACTGGGCAAAAGCACCATCTCGAGCCCAGTTACTGTGGGGAGATGGAACCTGAGGGTACAAGGGCCCTAGACAGGAATGGTCACGGAGGGCCGGAGATGGGCAGTGGATGGAGGCTCAACATCCACTCCGCAATAACTGCACGGCTGCCCAGCCCCGCAGCAGCACTGCACATCACTCGATTCATCACTTATTGATCACAATAACTATTCACTAAACTATTTCCAGGAAGAGAGTTGTAATCAAGGCTTGGCAGACCCAGGCAATCCTGCTGGTGTTGTCAGTGAACATCAATGCATCCCACCGGAAACCCACACATACTTGTCTGTTGTGGTCGCTGGGCACGGATCAGACACCACTGGAATATTTTCCCTTTTCCTGTGCTGCCTCTGAACATTGAGGTGGGAGGGGAGTGGGAGTTTCGGGGCTCTGATGTACCTGGCCAGGATTCCCACTGACAACGGAGGCAGGCAGCAAGGCACTGGTCAACAGGCAGAGCACATCAAACAGTTTCAACAAGGATGGTGGTGCCAGGACTCGATGGCCCGAGTTATAGGGAGAGGTTGGGCAGGCTGGGCATGCAGATGGCTGAGGGGTGATTTATAAAGGTGATTAAAATCATGCGGAATCAGTCTTTTACGCAGAACAGTGGAATCAAGAACCAGAAGACATAGGTTTAAGATGAGAGGGGAAAGATTTAACAGGAACCTCAGGGGTAACATTTTCACACCGAAGGGGGGTGGGTATATGGAACGAGCTGCCAGAGGAGGTTGTTGAGGCAGGTACTGTAACAGCATTTAAAACACATTTGGACAGGTAATGGACATGAAAGGTTTAGAGGGATATGGGACAAATGGGACTAGCTTAATTGGAGCATCTTGGTCAGCAGGGACGTGTTGGGCTGAAGGGCCTGCATCTGTGCCCTGTTTGATACTCTCCGACTCTTTCCCAAAAGCAACTTAAAGGTGTTCTGTGTTCCTGAGAACACTACGTGAAAATGTTGGGAGAAGGAACAGCAGCTGAGCCCACTGTAAGGATCCCTCCTCACCAGCAACAACAGGGCAAAGTCCCAGCCGGCCGACCACTGGCCCACAGGGCTAGTGACCACGGGCAGCAAGGGGGCAGCACCGGAGCAGGGGGGGGGGCTGAGCCAGGCCCCTCTCCACAGGGTTGCGAGACGCAAGGCTTTCGTCCTCCCTGGTTGGAGCCAGCTTCTGTGGGACTGGATCCACAACACGGTGACTCAGAAGCCACAATGTTTATGACTAAACCAAGCTGACACTCATTACTGTCTGATGACTTTAGTGCTGCTTTGGCGCCTGAGGTTTTAAACTATTTCTCACAGCTAGCAGGGGCTGAGGGAGGTAGTCTCAGCTCCCTGCGGGGAAAAGCAAGGCACACGTCTGTACCAACCGCTGCCCCGTGAATAGCAGTGAACTGGACAGAGAAAGGGTGTCGCATGCTGGAAGCACTGGGGTGGCTGCAGTGTCCACAGCATCTGTGCCGAGAGTGAGCGGCACAGCAAGACTGTGAGAGCCCCTAGACTGGCAGGCACAGGGCGGAGGGCAGCTCCTGCCACTGCCAGCAAACTGACCCACAGCTCCAGTCACACGCCCCCAGACCACTAACCCACAACTCCGGCCACTGCCAGGCCACTGACCCACAGCTCCCCAGATCACTAACCCCAGACATCCACCACCCACTGACCCCGAACTCTGGCCACACCACGAGCAAGTTTGTAGGTGAGAGAGGGGAGATGGAGAGGCTGAGGTCGCCTCTGTGGGTGTTGCACGACAACCCGTACAGGGAGCACCCCATCGCTGCATGGTTGCTGTCGACGCACACGCACACACACTCGCACCCACACACATGGACATACATGGGCACACGACACACATACACACCACACATACACACACCACACATACTCCTACACAAACCACACACACACACCCTGCCTCCCTGCCTCCCCACCAACACACACACAGATTCATACAAGCACAAAGAAACACACACTCAGACTGACACACAGACCGACACACACAGACAAATACACACACTCACACACATATACACACGCACACTCTGACACACTTTGCGGGTCAGTATGGGGTGCAAGGGTCGGTGGGGTGGGAGTGTGTGGCTGCCGTTCACTCACCCAGCTCGAAGCTCTGCAGGGGCATGGTGAGCAGGCCCGAGCGGGGGCAGGGAGTGACCTGCCCTGGCGCCGTGCACACCTCCTCCGACGGGGGCAGCAGGAGGAGGAAGGACAGGTCATCCGCAAACTCCAGCACCTCCTGGCTGTACAGACGGTACTCCTTCACCTGAGGGAGGGACACAGTAGTCAGCTCACCCCCGCATACGGATCCAAGGGGGCAATGGGGTGCGCTGGGTCAATGGATAGCAGTGAGCCCATACCCGGCACTGGGCCCAGGCGAGATGCAGGGAGAGCACGGGCAACGGACTCCGGGGGCAATGTATCTGGGGGGTGGGAGGGGGAAAACGAGGATAGGTCGTTCACAAACCCCAGCACCTCCTGGCTGCACAGATGGAACTCCTTCACTGGGGAGGAGACTGAGTCGGTGGTGCCGGGTCAGGGGGCGGCAGGGTCAGGGGGCGGCAGGGTCAGGGGGCGGCAGGGTCAGGGGGCGGGGGTGGCAGAATGAAGGGGAGGCAGGGTCACTGGGTGGCAGGGTCAGTGGGTGGCGGGGTCAAGGTGTGATCGGGTCAGGGGGCACCAGGGTCGGGGGCAGCAGGGTCAGGGGTCGGCAGGGGTTGCTGCCGGTGCCATGATGTGCAAGCTACCTGTTGCAGGGGAACGGCGATGAGCTTCATCAGCTCCGGGATGGCGGCTCTGAGCTCCTTCTGGAACATTCCCTCGGGGCTCCCCTCGCACGGGTCGGCAAGCTCAGGCTCCTCTAGACTGGTCAGTCTCTGCAGCCACTCCCACTCCTCCCTGGGCAGAGAGGGCAACTCGTGAAATAGTCACAGGAGACACGTACAGGCGGACAGAGGGCTCAACCTGCCTGAATGTAGACATCCGGAGGGACAGGGGTTCCTCACCCACAGACCCTGCCTGCACCCTCTGCCCATTCCCCAGAGACCACCCCGCCCACCATTACATTGCCCAACCATTCAACCCCCTTCATGAAAATACTACATTGGACCCTTCCCCAAAATAATAAAGTAATCCTCGGCATAACGTTCCTTGGTCATCGTACAGACGTCCCGCAGAGCTGAGTGCGAGTCGTGACACTCACTGCGAGCAACAGGACTGGATATGGAGATTAAAACATTACAGCAGGAGATCGCTCCAACCTCACCATCCACCTCAGGCCATGATGGCCTTAGCCAAGGCAGACTGGCAGAGGGCAAGTCTGGGGAGAGGGAGAGCCGTTTGCCCGTGACCGCCCCCCTCTGTCCATCGGCCCAGACCTTGCCTAGCGTACAACGCCGTGTACAACCCACCGTCTCCTCTCCATGAGGGTCAACAACCCCGTGACCTGGTGATCGAGACACTGTTCAGAGGAAGCCCTAGAGGAGGTCGGGAGAGCAGATCCACAGCGCTCCAACGGGTCAACGGGCCCAACGAGAGATCTGTTCCCATCAGCAATACCTCGTGTGCGGCTGTTGGAACCAGGGGAGGTCTGGTGGACACGTGGCTGCTTCACCACAAGGGGGAGGTCCACAGGCAGCAGAACAGAAGGCGGAGGGTGAGGGGCCGGCCGATGGTGAGAGATGTAGAGACCACCCAAGGTCAATGGACAGGTGAAAGGTTGGATGTCATGGGCCAGGGGAAGGGACTGAGCAGAGTCCCTGACCATGCGAGGATGGGTGGGGGAGAAACAGCCATGGGCGACTCAGGAACAGAAGGTTTGGTCAGAACAGGTATGAGGTAGGAAACGTCAGGCCACAATCAGAGACCGAGACGGTCAGGGACCCAGACACTCAGGGACCCAGACACTCAGGGACCCAGACACTCAGGGACCCAAACACTCAGGGGCCCCCCCTTGCCGCCCCCGTGGCTCCCTGAGCACCCCCCCTCCCCCCCCCCCCCTCACCCCCCCCCCCACCGGGCTGCACCCCCCCCCCCCCAATCCGCCCCTCCCCCCCCCCCCCCCCCCCCCCCCCCCCCCCCCCCCGACGGTTTGGGGGTTACCTGCACACGTGCTGGTTGCTCCGAACCCTGACGTGACACAGGATGTTGGGGAGCTGTGAGGAGACCAGCACCCGGATCTGGTCCACAGAGCTGCACAGCTTCAGGTAGCCCAGGTAGAGTCCTGGCATCGGCACCGCCTGGCTCTGCCTGTGGTAGGTCAGCTTCTCCTGGGGGGACAGCACAGTGAGACGGGAGGGGCAGTGAGATGGACAGGGGTAGGGTGGGGAGTGCAGGGGGGGGGTAAGGAGAGGGCAGGGAGAAAGAGTGGGGGGGGGGGGGGGGGGGAGATACAGTTCACCCCAAGGCTCCCCCACTCCAACTCAGCCACCCGCTCCCTTCATGCTCCCTTCCTCACTCCAACTCCCCAAGACCACGGGCACACAGAGACCTTCACTTCCACTGTGTCGGCAGAGATATGGAACAAGGAACACAGAGAAGTGCAGCACAGGAACAGCCCCTTCAGCCTACAATGGTCTAATGTCCGTGACGACCATGAAGCCAAGCTCTACATCTGCCTGTACATGATCCATATCTCTCCATTATCTGCATATCCACATGTGTCCAAAAGCCTCTTAAACAATGCTACTGTTTCAGCCTCCACCCTTGGTACCCACCATCCTGTGTAAAAAAAAAATGTGTCCCCTCTCACCTTAAAGCTATGCTCTCTAGTCTTTGACATTTCCACCCTGGGAAAAAGTTTCTGACTGCGTTTAGAATATTGTGTGCAGTTCTGGTCGCCCTATTACAGGAAGGATGTGGAGGCTTTGGAAAGGATGCGGAGAAGGTTTACCAGAATGATGGGGGCATAGGTTGGACAGATTTGGATAGTTTTGTTTGGAAAGCTGGAGGTTGCAGGGAGACCTGATGGACATGTATAAAATTATGAGAGGCGTAGATAGGGAAGACAGTCACACCCTTTTTCCCTAGGGTGGAAAAAACAAATAGTAGAGGGCATTAGTTTAAGGTGAGAGGGTCAAAGTTTATACGAGATGTGTGGGGCAATTTATTTTTACACAGAAGGTAGCTATGAACTTGGACCCCACGATCTCTCTGGGCATCAGTGCACTATAGGTTATGCCATTTACTACGTTAACTCTCTGTGCTCTGTTTGAATACTCAATAACTGTAGCAAACATAGGGACTCAATGGGTCAGGCAGCATCTGTGTAGGGGGGATGGACAGGTTACGTTTCGGGCCGAGACCCCTCCGCTGGACTGGAATGCTTAATGTCAGATGAAACAACACAGGGGATGACTCCCTAGGGTGGGGGGGGGGGGGGGGCCTGGGAGAGGGGGACTCGTGGAGAAGGGGGGGGGGGGGGGGGGTAAACTCCTCTGCCCCAGCATCAGCCTCATGCTGTTCCAGACCCCTCTGCCTACACCGCTCCCACACCCATACATTTACCACATGGGTCCCTGCCTTGGCATTGCAGACACGTGTCCAGATGCCTCATCAATGCTGAGATTTGTTGCCCCCACCACCTTCTCAGACAGTGTTCCAGGGCTCCAACCACCCTCTGGTGAATAGATCCCCCCCACCCACTCACCCCTCTGCAACTCTCACCTTAACCCTCTCTCTCTCTCTCTCTCGTCTTCAACATTCCCACAACGGTAATGATTTCTATCGAACCACCTCCATCCACCCCCCTCCACCTCCTCCTCCTCCAGTGCAAGGTCCTCCTCCCAGTCTCCCTCACATGTCAAATGTTCTGACCCAGGCAATGCCCATCGTCTCTCCCTTCCATCCTGCGATGAACAGAACCGTGGAGACAGCACTACAACTGCGACTACAACTGTGGATTTACAGCATCACTGTTTTGTGCACTGCCGCATGGGCTCTTTCTCAGGGCCGTGAGCCTACGTGCATGGTGGACAGCAGCATGTCCAGGGCTGTGGGCTCATCTGCTGTGGTCAGGCACTTGCGCTGGCTCTGCACCCTGGCCAGAGGAATCCACCGGGCATTCTCCAGACTCTGGTATGAGCTCAGTTCCCTCAAGGTCACCATCAGAACATTGCCCAGCTTGTCCTTGATCGGTTCAAAGTAGAGTTGGCCCAGGTCCTGGGTTCCTAGTAGTCCCTGCAACATGAAGGCAGGAGGTCAGAGAGACATCGCTGTGAGAGAATTAAAGGAGGAGTCGGGATGTCACACCGGGGTAATCATTGGGTTTGGAAGGTTAGTGAGGATCTGGTGAATGGATGCTTCACTGGGTAATCTGGAACTAGGAGATACACCGGTAACATCAGACTCAGCATGAGCAGGAGCAAGTCCACTGTTTATTGTCTGTTGGACCTGCTCCAAAAATCAATTGATTCACAGTCAATAACATTTCCACCTGACCCCTGGAACCCACATAGAATCACAGACACATACAGCACGGAAACAGGCCCATCGGCCCAACTCCTCCATGCTGACCGAATTGTCTACTGAGGCACGGTTGATGGAATTTACCGCGATGCTGCCTTCAGGTCAGGTGACAGAGCTCTGTACAGGGCTGCTCGAGCCGATCTGAAAAGTGGTATTAAAAAAGCCAAGGCGGACCATAAGAGGAGCATAGAGTCCCACTTGTCCAGCAATAATACACGGGAGGTATGGCGGGGCATACAAGACATTACCAACTACAGAGGCTGTGCCACAAAGTCAGAAGACCTGAGTGCGCCGCTGGCAGAAAAGCTAAATTGCTTCTTCTCCCGCTTTGAATCATCACAACAGCAGCACTCACCTGCTACAGCCCTGTTTCCACCCTCACCTAGCTCCTGTACTACTCCACTCACTGTAATGGAGCACGATGTCAGACGGGTGCTCCTGGCAGTGAACCCCAAGAAGGCTACCGGCCCAGATGGAGTCCCTGGTAAGGTGCTCAAAGCGTGCGCCCACCAGCTCACTGCCATCTTCACCAGAATTTTCAACCTCTCCCTGGCCCAGGCAGTTATTCCGTCCTGCCTAAAATCAGCCACAATCGTCCCAGTGCCGAAGAAGTCTACCATCACCAGCCTTAATGACTACCGTCCTGTGGCCCTCACTCCGGTAATCACGAAGTGCTTCGAGAGGTTGGTCCTCCAGCACATCAAGGACTATCTACCACCAGACCTCGACCCCCACCAATTCGCCTATCGCCAAAACAGATCCACAGAAGACGCCATCACCGTAGCTCTCCACTCTGTGCTGAGCCATCTGGAGCAGGGGCAGAGCTACGTCCGGATGCTCTTTGTGGATTTTAGTTCAGCCTTTAATACAATCATTCCGGACATTCTCATAGGTAAA
Organism: Leucoraja erinaceus; assembly: GCF_028641065.1. NCBI lineage: Eukaryota > Metazoa > Chordata > Chondrichthyes > Rajiformes > Rajidae > Leucoraja > Leucoraja erinaceus. Next base: position 18,527,684 of record NC_073396.1, read on the forward strand.
CTGGTCACTCTCGGCCTCCCCACTGTCACATGTGCCTGGATAAAGGATTTCCTCACCAACCGGCCCCAGACTGTGAGACTCGGCCCCCACCTCTCCTCCACTCGCAGGTTGAGTACCGGTTCCCCACAGGGCTGTGTGCTAAGCCCCCTCTTATACTGTCTCTACACCTACGACTGTAGTCCGGCCCACAACAACAACCGCATCGTCAAATTTGCTGACGACACTACTGTGGTCGGACTTATTTCGAAGGGAGACGAGGCAGCCTACAGAGGAAGTCCTGAAGTTGACAACCTGGTGCTCTGAAAAAACAATCTGGCTCTGAACACCAGGAAAAAACAAAAGAGCTCATTGTCGACTTCAGGAGGCACAGCACCGACTTAGCCCCCCTACACATCAACGGCGAGTGTGTGGAGAGGGTCAACACCTTCCGGTTTCTCGGTGTCCATATCGCTGCTGACATCTCCTGGACGGACAACACGACAGCGGTCATCAAGAAGGCTCAGCAGCGGCTGCACTTCCTGAGGGTCCTCAGGAAGCACAACCTGGACTCTAACCTGCTGCTGACCTTCTACCGCTCGTCCATCGAGAGCCTGCTGACATACTGCATTACAGCATGGTATGGCAGCTGCACCATGGCAGACAGGGAGAGGCTTCAGAGGGTAACCAGGACAGCGCAGAGGATCATTGGCTGCCCTCTCCCCTCCCTGATGGACATCTACACCTCCCGCTGCCTTAGCAGGGCAAAGAAGATCATCAAAGACAGCTCCCATCCTGCGTTTGGACTGTTCGACCTGCTGCCCTCTGGAAGGCGCTATAGGTGCATCAAATCCAGGACAAACAGACTCAGGAATAGTTGCTTTCCGAGAATTATATCTACTATAAATTCAAATTCACACATGCACTGACTACACCGCCCAACACGGACTTCCTTCTGTATATATGTATATATGAATGTAGCGCCGCAGAATTTGTGCACCTATTCCCCCCCCCCCCCCCCATCTCCCTTCTGTTTTTTGTTTTCTGTCTCTTGTTTTTTGTGCTAAATTGTATGTATGCACTGAGTACGAGCAGCTTTCAGTTTCACTGTACATGTATAGTGACAATAAATGGCATATCTATATCTATCTATATATCTAATACAGAGAAATGTGAGGCATTCTGAGAGCACTAACCTACACAGTGAACGTTAAGAGCTCTGGAGAGTGTTGAAGAGCAGAGGGATCTAGCAGTACAGGTACATAGTTTGCTGAAAGTGGCATCACAGATAGGGTAGTCAAAAAGGCTTTTGGCACATTGGCCTTCATCAGTCCGTGTATTGAGTATAGAAGTTGGGAGGCCATGTTGCAGTTATATAAGACATTGGCAAAGCCACATTTAGACTATTGGCTTCACAGAAAGTGATGAGAAGATTTACGAGGATGTTGCCAGGACTAGGCGGCCTGAGCTACAGGGAGAGGTTGAGCAGGTTGGGTCTTTGTTCTCCAGACCACAGGAGGATGAGGGGTAATGTTATGGACGTATATAAAATCATGAGGAATAGATCGGGTAGACGCACAGGGACTCTTGCACAGAATAGGGGAATTGAGAACCAGAGGTTATAGGTTTAAGGTGAGGTGGGAAAGATTTAACAGGAACCTGTAATATTTTCACACAAAGGGTGGTGGTTGTATGGAACATGCTGTCAGAGGAGGTAGTGGAGACACGTAATATCGCAACGTTTAAAAAACATTTGGACAGGTACATGGATAGGACAGGATTAGAATTATATGGGTCCAAATGCACGCAGGTGGGACTTGTGTAGATGGAACATGATGGATGCTGTGGGCACGTTGGGCCTGTTTCCATGCTGTAAGACTATGACCTAACCTAGTAGTAATTGCCCATGTTTGGCCCACATACCCTCAACACATTCCCATCCACGAATCTGTCCAAATGTCTGAAAATTAATTGACCCCTCTACGACTTCCTCTGGCAACTCGTTCCATATACCCACTAACCTCTGTGTGAAAACATTGACCCTTGGGTCCCTTTCACATCTTTTCCCTCTAATCTTCAATCTATCCCCTGTAATTTGAGCCATCCCTACCCACGGAAAATGACTGCGACTATTTATGCTATTTTGTTTGAGGGTGCAAATGAACCAGCACGAAGCTCGATAAGGTCAATCTACTCCTCCTCTGTGCCTGGCAAATCATGTCCAACAAATGTGATATGAGTTTGAAGTGTACAAGATCACAAGGGGCTTGGAAAAAAGTGAACGTTCACAGTCTTTATCCCAAGGTTCCTGAGTGACTGAGCAGCCAGCCCACCAGGCCTGAGTGACTGAGCTGCCAGCCCACCAGCCCTGAGTGACTGAGCTGCCAGCCCACCAGGCCTGAGTGAATGAGCTGCCATCCCAAGAATCCATTCGGTCCACAATGTTCATACTAGCCCTCTGGAACCCAGTTCCTTTGTCTCACAACACCCATACTAGTGTTCCAGAAAGCCCCCCCGCCCCCTGGCCACCAATTTTGGAATTGGTGGAGAGATGGAATATTGCGTTGGGGGACCAGTCCTCCCGTGTGAACATGGGACCCAACGGGTCCCATTTAGTCTAGTGGGCTTATTAGACAAGACAAAAGACAATAGGTGCAGGAGTAGGCCATTTGGCCCATCGAGGACAGCCTTCCACAGCCTTCTGAGGCAGAGAATTCCACAGACACACAACTCTGTGTGAAAAAGTGTTTCCACATCTCCGTTCTAAATGGCTTACCCCTTATTCTTAAACTGTGGCCCCTGGTTCTGATCTCCCCCAACATCGAGAACATGTTTCCTGCCTCAAGCATGTCCAAGCCCTTAATAATCTTATACGTTTCAATAAGATCCCCTCTCATCCTAAATTCCAGAGTATACAAGCCCAGTCGCTCCATTCTCTCAGCATATGACAGTCCTGCCATCCCGGGAATTAACCTTGCGAACCTACGCTGCACTCCCTCAATAGCAATAATGTCCTTCCTCAAATTCGGAGACCAAAACTGCTAGGGTGAGAGGGAAGAAATTTAAGAGTGACTTCAGGAATTACTTTTTTGCTCATGGGGTAGTCCGTATCTGGAATGAGCTGCTGGAAGAAGCTATAAAAATGGATGCAATTACGACTTTCAAAGACATTTAGATGGATATGTGGATAGGAAGGGTTTAGAGAGGTACAGACCAGAAGAGGACAAATGGGACCAGCCCAGAATGTTAACCTGGTCAGCATGGACGAGTTGGGCTGAAGGTCCTGTTTCAATGCCGTACACATGTCTCCGTGTTAAGCACCATTGCAGTGGGGAAGGGAGATGAAGGTCATTGTCAACTGAGCCCCTGGGTAGCTGGGAGGATGCAGCATCACGTGTGTAACTGCGGGAGAGGGTCATCAGAGGTCGCAGTGAAGTCATCACATTTTGCAATTTCCCTATGCAGGCAGTGATCGACATGGGAGAATAAGGAGCGGTTGTCTGCCGTCATGTATGAACCCCCCCCACGGACTCCACACGGGCTGCGGGTACTCCCTGGAATTGTGAGGGTGTGTGGATACGGGGAGACCACGTACACCACTGTGGACCTCAGTCGACCCACTCCTGGTGAACAGTGGTGGGCAGCTGGTGAGGTAACAAACATCCGGGGCAGGGCTGGAAATGCAGCTTAAACCCTCAGGCCAGCCCCAGCAGCAGGGCGGCCAGCCAGTGGCACAATGTGGCGGAATTCACAGGGGCGGGGAGAGAGACTTAGCATTGAGGGAAGGTGCTGGAGAGCTGAAGCAATGGTTGATCACAATAGACCTGCATTGACCCAAGTCGTAGAGAACAGTGGGGTGTTCAGAGAATATTCGTAGGAACAGAAGACCCTCAGCAGGTCACAGCTCCACCGGCACAATTAGCCAGCCCGTGTACAATGGAGCCACAATGGTACAAAACCCGGCCGTGTGCAGCCCCTCCCTCAGCCCCTGCACAGTCAGCAGCTGTGACCAACACCGAGTGCCGTGTAATGCAATGTCCAGCACGGACACAAGAACGTCTTGGGCCAAGGTCAGGGACAGCACTGAGCAGCCACACAAAGCCCTGCGGCTGGATAGTGACGCCAGGACTCTGGCCCCGATCAGAACTAAACAGGTGAGGACAGTCATAGAGTCATACAACACGGAAACAGGCTCTTCGGCCCAACTGATCCATGATGCCCCATCTATGCTCGTCAACACTTGCCCGTATCTCTCTAACTATTTCCGATCCATCCAAATCTGTCCAAGTGTTTTTAAAATGTCATTATAGGACCTGCCTCAACTACCTCCTCTGGCAGCTCGTTCCATACACCCACCAGCCTCTGTGTGAAGAAGTTGCCCCTCAGGTTCCTATTAAATCTTTCCCCTCTCATCTTATAGCTATGTCCTCTGGTTCTTGATTCCCCAACCCTGGGTAAAAGATAGTGCCTTCGCCCCTTCTATCACCTCATGATTTTAAACAGCTTTGTAAGACTTTCAGAGAAATGTTAGATTAAAGTGCGGGATCAGAGAGTTCACGATCTCCTGTTTATCACAGCGTCAGAAAAGCATTCTACAAGTGAGCTGAATATAGAACATAGTACAGGCCAGGCACAGGCCTTTTGGCCCATCATGTCTGTGCTGACCATGATGCCAATCAAAACTATTCCCTTCAGCCTGCATGTGATGTGTGTCCCTCTGGCCCCTTGCCTGTCCATGGGTCTGTCTAAATGCCTCGTGAACGTGACAACGGTAAGGGTGAAGTAAGGGCTGATGTAGGAGGGATTGATTGAGATAGACTGTAATGCAGCAGGACAGCCAGCACCTCTGGAGAGAAGGAATGCGTGCCGTTTCAGGTCGACACCGTACTTCAGACTGAAACGTCACCCATTCCTTCTCTCCAGAGACTCTGCCTGTCCCAATGAGTTACTCCAGCATTTTGTGTCTACCTACGGTGCAAACCAGCACCTGCGGTTCCTTCCTGCACAGAGAGAGATTGAGAATGTTGAGGTGCTCCATCTGGGGACAGGCTAGACACCGGCACGGAGCGGGGGGGGGGGGGGGGGGGGGGGGGGGGGGGGGTGGTGAGTGCCTTGTGAGAGGTTAGCAGCACGGGGCTTGTTGTAGCTCAGCCTCACCTGTAGTTGGGCAACAGCCACCAGCATCTTATGGCGAGCCTGCAGCACCGAGGAGCAGGATGACGAGGAGGGGCTCATGCACTGTCCCAGCCACCGACTCTCCTCCCACATGTACGACACCTGTGTGTGAGAGAACACGCAGCTCACTGCACCATCCTGACAGCACACCACCCCCCCCACCGCTCCAAGCCCATGCCACAGTCCGCTGTCCGTGGTGACCCACCCCTCCTGCTGAATGTCTGGCACACTTGAGGTACGGTGGAAAGCTTTGTTTTGTAAGCTATCCAAACAGATCAATATACCATACATATATACAACCAATTCAAACTCAAGTGCTATAGATGGTGCAACGGGGAAGATACAGAGTGCAGAATATAGTTCTCAGCATTGTAACGCACCAGTGCCACAGGCTGATGCCCACGGTGCGAGGTACTATGGTGGCTGGTGTGACCCATGGTCATGTCAGCCCCACTCACCACCACCATCCATCCCACCTGCCTCTTACACAACTTAGCAAAGTGTGGTAACAAAGTGTTCCCACTCCCTGAACACCGATATTCCTGAGATCAGCTGGCAGGTGCCCCAGATACCCTGCTCCAGGGGATCAGATATTTATTCTGTCTCCTTCCACCTCCTCTGTCCTGTCCTGTGCTCATCTCCCTTTCATCTTTCCTTCCCACGTTTCTCCCCATCACTAAAGCATTTAATTTTGGTATAAACCAGCATCTGCACTTCCTTTGTTACTACGCCCTTTAAATATTTCTTTCCAATGTTTGACAGGTTTCTGAAGGTCAACCACTCACATGTGATGGACTGCAGGCATGTGCTTGTGTACATCCGTGTTTCTGCCAGGAAGCCTGGCTGGTATTTTGCTGCGACTGTGCAGAGTAGATGTGGCAGGCTGCCGTGTCTCCATTCTCCACAGAGCTACAGCGCGCCCGGTGCCAGCTTTAATCCACTCCCCCCTCCCTTACCTTCATGAACCAAAGGAAGTCTTGCATCAGTGAGCTGGAGTAGGAATCGTCCACATCGACCACGGGGATCTGCTCCTCATGCGTCACCACCACATCCTCGTCTTTGTAGAGAACCGCAGCCAGGTACAAGCCTCTGAAAGTCAGGACAACAGCTACTGTCTTCCTGAAGCAACCAGCACAACCCCGCTCTCAGTCGCAGAGTGGTACAGCAAGAAACAGGTCCATGCCAGCTACACCCATTTGCCTGCAGGTTAAATGCCACCTGCAGCTGACTGTGAGTGAGGAGCCTTCCCACTGTGCCTCTGCCACACCCAGCTTGACCTGCCTGGTTGAGATGATTTGTTACTGTGGGCTCAAGCACCAGAGACTGGAACGGGAAACTCCCAAAACATCCTCTACTTTCTATCAGAAAACTCACATTCAATGTTAGACATAGAAAATAAGTGCAGGAGAAGGCCATTCAGCTCCTTGAGCCAGCACCTTTCATTGTGATCATGGCTGATTGTCCCCAATCAATAACCCATAGAAACATAGAAATCTGTAGTATGCAGTGACGCGCGTGTGCGCGTGTGTGTGTGTCTCTGCATCTGTGTGTGATTACTGCATTGTGTGCATATCTGTGTTGTGCTTTTCATAGTCCCACCTACAGCGGGAAGAAGCAGCTCCTGGTGTTAGGTGCTGTCAAGCTCTCGTACCTCCTCTTACTGAAATACACTCACAGTTGCAGCACTCAGCCGGGTGATTGGAGGTGGTTTCTCCTGGCTCTGGAGTCTAGAAGCAGGAGTCATGGTCTCAGAATGAGGGGCTGGCCAACAGGGAATGAAACTTTGAGGAGCAGAGAGTGGTGAACCTTTGGGAACCTCCACCCTCGCTCACTCCATGAGTTCATTCACAATGGAGATTGAAGATATCTAGATTTAAAGGAACAAGGGGCAAGAGGCAAATGACCTCCCTCGTCTTGACGAATGGTGGGCCAGGTTCAAGGTGCAGAAAGTCCCATCCTGCCTCTCATTCTCTGTTTTATTGTGTCCCAATTCAGATTTCAGTGACAAAAGTGCCCACTCCTCTCACCACTCACCTTTTGAGATTTTTAACAAATTTGCTTGTGGGCTGAAACAAGTGTTTGATGCTCTTGGACATTGAGTGCTTCCGTCCCGGGAGGTGGACCTTTGCATTCTCTGGAAAAGCAAAGAAACACGTTTCATCCTGAGGAGTTGTGAAAGCAGCCTCCAGCAGACACAGGGTCCGTACAGCTTCACTACCAAGCCCGGCTGCGGAGGTGGACAGCAAGCTATATTACTGCTAAACGCCCCGTGGCAGTGTAGATGGGAGTGATGGCGGGCATGAGGAGGGTCATTGATGAACTCACCGTGACACAGACACTGCTGGTGGTGGGTCTTCACCTGCACCAACAGCTGTTCCAGGGCCTCTGGCCTCCCCTGTCGCCTCGCCTCCCTGCTATCCGCGTCTCTCCAGCCTGCGGTGGAAGGAAGACAGTGTGTCACTGACCGTGGGCACGTGGCTGAGGTCAGGCTGTCCGCACTGGCCTGGCAGAATGACCAGATCCCCCCTCCCACACCGGTGACTGGCACCCAGCCCATCTCCCAGGGCTCCAATGGTGAGGCTCCTCCCAACAAGGCCAAGACTAGCTGTGGCCCAAAGTGGCAAGAGTCGGCCTTAGTCAACGACCAACTGATGAGGTGGAGCCTCAGGGACTTGTTCATCCACCTTGGGTACTTCTCTTTCCACGGGCGCTGCCTGACCTGCTGGGTATCATAGAAACACAGAAAATAGGTGCAGGAGTAGGCCATTCGGCCCTTCGTGCCTGCACCGCCATTCAATATGATCATGGCTGATCATCCAACTCAGTATCCTGTACCTGCCTTCTCTCCATACCCCCTGATCCCATTAACCACAAGGGCCACATCTAACTCCCTCTTAAATATATGTTTCATGTTAATGAACATGTTGAATGTGGGATAGACATAGAAAGCTGGAGTAACTCAGCGGGTCAGGCAGCATCTGTGGAGAAAATAAATAGGCGACGTTTCAGGTCGAGACCCTTCTTCAGACGCCAGTCTCCAAAAAAAGTCCTCATTCTGAAGAACGGTCTCAAACCAAAATTTCCCCTATTGCTTTTCTCCACAGATGCTGCCTGACCTGCTCCAGATTTCTCCAGAATTTTGGATGTGGGCTTCACCGGCTCTGGGCTTCCACGCCCACCCCAGCACAAACTCACTGCCCCAACAGAGACCGGGACAGCCGCAGAAGGGCTGCAACCAGGGCAGAGCTGGGCTTAGCTGTCCCAGCACCTTGTGCTCTGGACTGCAGCTCCATCCTATACTCACTGGGGCAATGCCTGCCCCACAAATACCACTCGGGCATCCCATCCCAGGGCCATATCCCAGCACACTCCAGCCCTGGGTTAGGCCCATACACCCCACGCTGGGGTCAGACATGACATACCCCCACCCCCCCCCCCCCCCCCCCCCACACAAAGATTAGACACAACACAGATCACCCCATGGTTAGTCTCAAAACCCGCCCCACCTCCATGGGGTCACACATAATACACCCCCCGTTCCCCCCCCGTCCCCCCTCCCCAGGGTTAGACCCATGGGATGATCATCTCCTGATGAGATTGTTGCCCGGGGGATTGTTCAATGTGTTTTTCGTGCCTTTGATCAGTTGATTGTGTAGTGAAAGGAAAGGGTGACATTGACTGCAGCATGAGAAGGTGAGTGGGAGGGGGAGGGAGTGAGAGACAGTGAGTGAGAGAGGGAGGGAGGGGGGGTGGAGTGGGGAGAGAGGGTGGTAAAGGGTAGATAAGGTGCTGTCATACTTACTAGAGGGGGCTGCACAGGCCGGCACCGAGCTGCACGGGGGACCCCAGCCCTTCATGTTGTGGGCAGACACCCGCGCGTAGTACGGCTGCCCCTGTGGGAGAGCACAGACTCAGCCTCCAGCTACTCACAGCCATTGGGCCCCATCAGCTCAGCCTAACCCAGCCCCAATGAGCGATCTCACCTCACCCACTCCTCCTCCTCTCTGTCCCCAAAGCCCCACCAATCATTTTGGCCCCAGTGCCTGGTCCCCCTCCCCTCCATTCCATCCCATCCCCTCCACCCACCGGCAGTCAGTTCCAGATGGTCAGCAAAGGCATGGAGGGCCGAAGGGCCAGTTCTTGTGCTGTCTGTTCTACATTTAATGCTCTATTTTCAACCATCCACGCTGCATGATCTTCATTTCCACTCTTCGTCAAATGCTCAACTCTCTACGCTCTACACTCCATGCCCTATGCCGTACACTCTAGGGTCTGGGGTCAGGATCCAGTCAGGTCAAGGGTCAAGTCCAGGGTCATGGTCCAGACAGGTCCAGGGGTCAAGTCTAGGGTCAAGATCAGTCAGGGCCAGAGGTCGTCTAGGATCAGGATCCAATTAGGGTCAAGGTCAGAGTCCAGTTAGGATCAGGTCCAGGGTCAGGGTCCGGCTGGGGTCAGTGTGGGTGCTACAAGGCTCTGACCAGGTTGAGGATGTACAGAGGGGAGCGTTGTCTCTGTGGCTGCGGTCCGACACTGGTACCACCGTTCCATGAATCCCCACTCGTACTGTCTTCCACGTGCCTTCCATGCGCGCACACGGGGTGTCATACTCCTTACCGTGACCAGCCCCATCATGGTGGAGCTCAGAGCCTTCATCCCGTCCAGAACAGTCTCTCCCGTTAACGTGCTGAAGTCAGGAGATGTGCTCCATTCAACTGCAAGAACAACAGACAGAGTGAAGCTCCCTCTAAACCATCCCATGGCACATTCCCAGGGTCAGACATCGAGTGAAACTCCCTCTGCACCAGCCCACACGGCTTACCTTTGTACTTCGTGACCACGGCGGAATTGATGCTGAGAGGTTCCTGGAAGGTGACGAGTAGCGAGGTGCTGCCTGCCACGGACAGCCGCACCTGGGCTGGGGCATCGGGGACCTCTGTGGAGTGAGCACATACAGGTGAGGCCACATGCTGAGCTCGGAACCCCCTGGGTCTGAGGGAGGTGGGACCGCGAGAGGGAGGTGGGACAGAGAGAGTGAGGGCCAAGACTGAACAAGGCAGGGAGATCAGAGAGGCTGACTGAGCCGTGGGTCAGACTGATCACTCCATCAGAGGGAACAGAGAGCTGGAAACATTCTGCTGGTCAGGCAGCATCTGTGCAGAGAGTAACTGAATGAACACTGTCTACAGGACCTTTCATCAGAAGTGGCCAGTTCGGTCACAGGCTGGTCATCTGAAACCAATGAACATCGTGACCCAGGGGACCTGGATGGAAGATGGTCCTGAACCTATGTTGGCTTCAGAGTAGCAGTTGATGAGATGGTGCGGGGATGTGGGGGGGAGGGGATAGCTGGAGCGGCAGAGGTCGGTTGGCCCAGGGTTCCCTTGTGACTGTATACCCAACCCAAACCAGTGTTTGGTTTCTCTGCTGTGGAGGAGATCCCATCGTGAGCCTTGAATACACGGCACCAGATCGGAAGAAATGTTACCAATAATCCCCATGACAATGTGATTAATGTGGTTGGCAAGTTAGAGGTTGAGTCCAGAACTGGTTGGCCAGTGGACAGTGAAGAAGGTTATCAGAGGTTACAACAACATCTTGATATACTAGGGAAGTGGGCCAAGGGATGGCCAGTGGAATTTAACTGAGATAAGTGCAAGGTTTTGCATTTTGGCAAGTTTAACCAGGGGAAGGTCTGACATGGTAAATTGTAGGAGCCTGGAGATTGTTGACCCAACAGAGGTAAATAAAATCATGAAGGATGTGATTAAGATGGATTCACAATCTTTCTCCCAGTGTAGGGGAGTCTAATGTCAGAGGGCATAGGTTAAAGGTGAGAGGAGAAAGATTTAATAGGAACCCGAGAGGCAGCTTTTTCCATTCAGAGGGTGATGGGTGTATGGAATGAGCTGCCAGAGGAGGGAGTTGTGGCAGATACTATAACATTCTAAACATATTTGGACAGGTATATGGATATGAAAGGTTTAGAGGGATGTGGACCAAGGCCAGAAACGAGGGACTAGTGTAGATGGTGTGTGTGTGTATGTGTATATATATTTATGTGCGCATGTGGACACACATCGAGGCTGTTGACAGTCAGTTGGCCTGACTAGTGCCAGGAGAATGGCAGAAGGGGGGAGTGCAAGAGGGGGAAGTGGAGGAGGAGGGGAGGATGCTGGGGGAGAGGATGGAGCCGGTGCTGGGCAGGGAGCGGCCGCTGTGTAGGTGAGACTCACGGGCGTGCTCGAAGCCGGTCTTCATGCGTTTGAAGAGCCGGCTGTGCCAGTCCCAGGCCTTCAGCTGCTTCTCCTTCTCCGTGCAGTCGGGGCTGTGTGCCTGGTTCACCACCTGTGCCGCCAGCTCGCTCAGCCGCTGCTCCGAGTCCCGCACCAGCCTGGACAGGTGCATTGCCCGGCTCTCCAGGCTAACAACTGCATGGACAGCCTGTGTTAGTGCGGACAACTCGCCACGGCCAGGCCGAACGCAGCTCTCCCACTTAAACATCACCCAGACACAGTGAAACTCCATCCAACCTCCACACCATCCCAACACACACTCTCTGTGGCAAACTTCCCTCCCATATCGATTTACCTAGGCCAGGTCGGCTGGTAGAGGGGAACAGTGTTTTTTGGATTGCCAGTGAAGCTGACGTTTCTCGTTAGGAGCTGCAATGTCGACAGGCAAGATCGACATGGCCATTCGTTGTTTACCCGGAGAACGATACTTTTGTTGTTTTTTTGGACACTACCTATTTAGACCGTTCATTAAATGCTGGAGTACGCTGTTTGCAGCAGCAACAGCCATAAGATTTTGAATTATTAAGTACCGATAACTTTTGTCGAGCCACTCCTTAAAGATGACAGCCACTCAGAGCTACGCGGCCATTGAGCCTCGACCATTGTTTGAGTTGATGTCAGTTTTCACAGTAAAATCTGAACAGGTCGTGGCCCTAAGGGGACTGCTCCTCGTGTTTTGGCGGCATTTCAGCCCAACACTTGGCAGTTTTGATCTTTCCAGTACTTGTAACAGTGAGTATTTTAACAGATTGACGACTGTGATGTAACCATTCACAGTGACAGCGGTAAAATGTTGATTTATCAACTATTTGTTGAGCCGCTCTTGCTATTTGGCCACCCAGTACGGAGTGGGGAGGGACAGTCACTGGGGGGAGGTTTGCCTCTGGGACTGGCTGCAGTGGCCGTTCATGTGTCCAGGCAGCGGCCCAGTCGAGGGTCCTGCCCCTCTTCCGGGTCTGAAGCCCGTGCCCGCAGGTCCCTGGAGAAGGAGCACGAGGATTGTGGAGGCCTCCAGTGAACACTGGTCACCGCGGCCACCGGGGGGGAGCAGTACGTCGTGCTTATGGATGTACATAATTGATTGATTGGTGTTTGTAAACTGCTTACGAAGTAAAGTGAAATAAAGTACACTCACACTTGCAAAATAATACAGGTCAAACACAATCAGTCACACTTCCTCTTCGGGTGGAGATAGTGATGCCCTGTGAGGGGGGGGTAGGGGTGCAGGGCTGGAGATCACAGGGCAGGGGTGTGCGTATGTGAGGGAGCGGTGCTGGAGTGGGTGCAGGAGCGGAGGTCACGGGGGGGGGGGGGGGGGGGGGTGTATCTGAGAGACGGGTGTAGGAGCGGGCGAGGGGGGGCAGAGCAGGGGGGCTGGGAGGGAGGGGGGCAGAGCGGGGGGGTGGGCAGGGGCAGAGCAGGGGGGCTGGGAGGGAGGGGGCAGAGCGGGGCAAGGGGAGGGAGATGGGTGGGGGAAGGGGGCAGAGCGGGGGTGTGCCGCAGCGGAGGCCACTCACAGTGGGGGCTTTCCTTGGCGCCGGCCTGCAGCAGCAGCTTGGCCATGGGCACGCTGCTGGTCATGATGGCGACGTCGAGGGGTGTCAGGCCCTCGCTGTTGGGGGTGCTGAGGTCCAGCTCGTCAGGGGTGTACAGCTTCAGCAGCATCTGCACCGTGTCAAGATCCTGCTGCTCCACCGCCTCAAACACCGCCTCGCTGCCCTGGAGCTTCTGCAGGAGCAAGCACACGGTTCCCCTTCAGCCTCTCTCCGCATCAATGTTCCCGGCCCCACTACATTGCAACGTCCACTCCACTCCCCTCTAGTGCCGTCCCTGGTCTGGGAACCCTCATTCTGGACACAACCCATGATTTCCCTCACCCAGTCCCACCCCCAGTCCCACCCTGACCCTGTCCCACCCTTGACCCAGTCCCACCCTGGCCCAGTCCCACCCTGACCCTGCCCCTGGCCCAGTCCCACCCTGGCCCAGCAACATGCTGGTCAAATCTCCGCCATTGCTGCTGGGAAACCCATCACAAAGACTGGCAGCATGGAGAGGGAGGAACGTTGGCAAAGCAGCATCTAGACTTGTTGAAAATTTGAGCAGAGAATTTAATCCGAGCAAGTAAGAGGTATGCTCTTTGGGAGGTCAAATGTAAGGGGAAAGTATACAGTCAATGTCAAGACTCGTATAATTACATTGATTCAGAGAGGGGTCTTGGGGTCCAAATCCATAACTGCCTGAAAGTAGCAACACAAGTAAATAGAGTGGTAAAGAAGGCGTGTGGTATGCTTGCATTCATAGGTGAAGGTTTGAGACAGGATGTTATGATGCAGTTTTATAGGACTTTGGTCAGGCCACATTTAGAATATTGTGGGTACACAAAAATGCTGGAGAAGCTCAACGAGTGCAGCAGCATCTATGGAGCGAAGGAGATAGGCAACGTTTCGGGACAAAACCCTTCTTTAGACTGAGGGGAAAGTATCCTACTACTTTTTAGAATATTGTGTGCTGTTCTGGTCACCCCATTCCAGGAAGGATGTGGAGGCTTTGGAGAGGGTGCAGAAGGCGTTTTCCAGAATGCTGTCTGGATTAGTGGATATTAGCAACAGGGAGCGAATGGCCCATTCCCACCCTGATCCATTCCAGGCCATTCTCACCCTGGTCATTCACACTCTGGCCCAGTCCCACCCAAGCCCAGTCCCACCCTGGCCCATTCCCACCCTGGCCCAGTCCCACCCAAGCCCAGTCCCACCCTGGCCCCACCCTGGTCATTCACACCCTGGCCCAGTCCCACCCTGGCCCATTCCCACCTTGGCCATTCCAAGGCAGCCTTGGTACAGGCTCAGGCTCTGCCATTGGATCTGTGTTCCCCTGCCGATGCCGGTGGGCTAACTGCCTGCACATGGCCAGAATCTGCTCGGCAACCATGTACAGATGTGACCATTAATACACAACCAGCACTTCCAATCAGAATTTCTGCAGGTTTTCCAGTGGTTAACATTGTATATGGAACACAGTACATATATCACCAACTCCAACATCTCATCTAATAATCCCAGGGCAGGGACACCACAGGTCAGACACAGAATGAAGTTCCCTCCACTGTCCCATCACACACTTCCAGGGTCAGGAACGCTGTGTCTCAGTACAAAGCAGATCCCTTTGTCAGTTGTTTCCACGCCCCTGACTTTGGGTCTGTTCGTCAGTCCGTGTACCGCTGGTCAGTGGGTCAAGTAACTCAATTCAGCAGGACGGTCCCCTGGGGATGTTTACATGTCGTTTGTGGGGCCAGTGTGGCACGGTCTCTGTGGATGGCTGACCATCTAATCTGCTTTAGAGAAGAGAAGTGTTTCATGCCCTTTATCCTGGGATATTTTTTAAAGGGATTTGGGATTACTCCCAGATCAGCATTGTTCCAATGTTAGTAGTGTTGGCTTGTGACACAGTGAGTTCAGCAATCTATGGTTGCTGTGACTGTTCTGGGCAACTTTGTCCACGATGTTGAACAGGTTAGCGTACAGTCTATACTTTCTCCTAGTGGTACACAGAGTGCTGGAGTAGCTCAGCGGATCTGGCAGCATCTCTGGAGAACATGGAAAGGGGACGTGTCAGTTCCGCACCCTTCTTCGGACTGATTAGAGTGGGGCAGAGAAAGCTGGGACGGAGGTGGGGGTGGAACAAAGCCTGGCATGTGACAGTCAGGTACACTCTCTCAGACAGTGACAGACTGAGTGCTCTCACAGGCAGGCATTTACCAGCACTCAATTCCTCTGCAATACCTGATCCTGATCTTTGGCCTTCCTTGTGCTTTTGTATGGACGATTCAGTTTAGTTTAGTTTATTACTGTCATGTCACGTGTACCAAGATACAGGGAAAAGCTTTTTTTGTTGTGTGTTATCCAGTCAGCGAAAAGACTATATATGATTACAATCAATCCATTCACAGTGTACAGATACAGGATAAAGGGAATAACGTTTAGGGCAAGATAAAATCTAGTAATGTACGATGAAAGATAGTGCGAGGGTCCAAAGAACTTGTTATTTTAGCATGATAACACGCAAAACAGTGTTTCTCTGTATCTTGCAACATGTCCCGGCTGCGGCACTGAGGTGAAGTGCAGGAATTGCAGTGTTGCAGCTAGAATGCAGCTGCAGATAATGGTTGCAGTGTCACAGCTGCAGTGATGTAATTGCAGTGCTATAGTTAACAATACACCACAGGAACAGGCCATTTGGCCCACAATGTCTCTGCAGAGTTAATGCCAAGTTAACTAATCTCCACTGCCTGCATGTGATCCACTTCCCTCCATTCCCTGCATATCTATGTGCCTGTCTAAACGTTTCTAAAATGTCACCATCATATCTGCCTCCACCACCACCCCTGTGGAGTGTTCCACCCACCCACCACTCTGTGTAAAAACTTGTCCCACACATCTCCTTTAAACGTTTGCCCCTCCCACCCTAAAGCTATGCCCTCCAGTCTTTGACATTTCCACACAGGGAAATTAATGCTACATTTCTACCCTATCTATGCTTCTCATATCAGATCCCTAGACCTTCAACACTCGATGGAAACAATCCAAGTTGGTCCAACCTCTCTATAGTTAATACCCTTTAACCCAGGTAGCGTCTTGTAAACCTCTCCAAAGCCTCCACATCCAGTTGGAGTGTGTATGCAGAGAATGTTGCTGTGTTGGAGCTCCACTGCTGCTGTTGCAGTGTTGCAGTCAGGGTGCGGTTACTGAGGATGAGGTGCATTGATGCAGGACAGGGCATGCAGGGGTGTCCTGGGACAGAGCGGGTCGTTACGGAGACGTGGTTAGCTGCTTACCAAGCCAGACCTGCGTTGCTTGTTTTTCTCATTCCGTCCCATTAAGCTTGGCTCGTCGAAGGAGGTGTAATTGACCTTGAACTTGCCCGAGAGGTTCCTGTAGAGCCTCTTGGCCGCGCTGGGAGAGGCAGGAGACACCAGCCTCCTGCTGTGCGCCAGCTGGAGATCCCGCACCTGCTGATTCATCCTGGGCGATGAGGACCTGACGGGAGAGGACATGGTTACTGCTGCACACACTCACCGCCGACCCTCGCCAGGGCCCAGTCACCTCCCCACCATCGGCTCAGCCTCACCTCACCATGCCTGGGGGTTCTTGCCCCCCTCACAATTGCCACAGATTCGCACCAGACCGGCCGTTCTCCACAGCCTGCTGATCTGTGTGTAAACCCCTCCCTCTACACTAACCCCTCCGCTTGCCTGTACACTGTAATACCCCAGTAACACCATCTACACCAGAACCCCCTCCCTTCCACCCTGGGAAAAAAGTTCTAAATGTCTACCCTATCTATGCTTCTCATCATTTTATATACTCCTATCAGGTCCCTAGACTTCCAACGCTCCAGAGGAAACAAACCAAGTTGGTCCAACCTCTCCTTATAGCTTCTGCCCTTTAACCCAGGCAGCGTTCCTGCCTACACCGTAATAGCTTTGTACACGAAACTCATCCATACACTGTAACCCTCCATGTACAGTAATCCTTCCTCACACTATAACCCCCCCCGCACCTCCACCCCTCCCCGCACCTCCACCCTCCCCACACCTCCACCCTCCCCACACCTCCACCCTTCCACCCCTCCCCACACCCCCCCCCCCTCCCTACACCATAACCCCATCCGTACACCATAACCCTCTGTGTACACTGCACCATGTGTACACAGACGCCTCCATGTACAATAACCCCTGCCTACACCGTAACCTTTCACCATAACCCCTCTGTACACCGTAATGCCTTCATACACCGTAACCCATCCATACACTGTAACCCTTCCCTACACCATTTGAATTGAATACGTTATCATGTGTGACAAGTCACGATGACATTCTTTGCTTCCATACCCAAGGTGTGCAAATAGTCACCCACAAAGAGTGATTACAAAGTTACAAATCCCCCCCCCCCCCCCCCCCCAGCGCCAGTTCCCCCTTCATCACTGTAACCCATCCATTCACCACAACCAGAGGTGGCCATTTGGCCCACATCCCTGCTGGCCCGTTAAGATGGCAACTACTCTCCCACCTCAGCGCCATATCCCATCCAAGATTCCTCTGATGATCCGCAGACTGGGATGCCTGAGCCGTGGGGACCGGGCACTGGCGAGGGCTGGAGCTCCACAGCCCTGGGGTGATGCAGCAGCTGCCAGCTCGATCTCTTCCCAGCCTCCGTCCCCGCTGCATCTGCTGTCGATCTGCCCGACCTTCAGCGTTTCACCAAAGTCACATCCTCTACATTAAACTCATGTCCTGCGCTCTCTCCCAGTCCTGACGTAACCACAACCGCCCCTGGAACCAGACCAGCGACCCCCCCCCAGGCTACGGAGAGGAACAGTAGAGCATCTGGGTGCCAGGGCGGGGAGACTGGCAATGACAGTACGGCATGTTAATTATACATGGCTGTGGTCCTGACTCACTTAGTGCGTCAGCAGAGCCAGCTGTATATGTGCCATGCCCAACGCCCGCTCCCCCTCACAAAGGCAGTGACGTTCCACCACACCCACTTCACACAAAGCAGCACATGGTGATGACAAGGGAACCTCCAACAATCCCAGACCCAACTCTTCCCCTCCGTCCCCCCACATCAGACCCCTGCTCCAGACCCCAGATCAACGACTGATCTCCTAGCAGAGTGGGGAACCGGCCTGGACGTCAGGCAGCCTTTGACCAAGAGTGCCATCGAGGAACTGAGGTCCACGGGCATCGAGGAGGAACACTCTGCGGCCGGGGGCATATCTCATACACGGGGAAGTGGCTGCGGGAGATGGAGGCTGATCCAATCTTGCACATCCTTGATTGTGGGACACAGGTGGACAGGGTGGTGAAGAAGGCGTTTGGCACACTGACCATCAATGGTCACGGCAACGAGTACAGGGTTTAGTTTAGTTTAGTGATACAGCACAGAAGCAGGCCCTTCGGCCCACCGAGTCCGCGCTGCCCAGCGATCCTCAATAACACTATCCTACACACACTCGGGACAATTTACAATTTCACCAAGCCAATTAGCCTACAAACCTGTACGTCTTTGGAGTGTGGGAGGAGACAGGAGCTCCCGGAGAAAACCCATGCAGGTCATGGGGAGAATGTACAAACTCCATACAGACAACACCCATAGTCAGCATCGAACCTGTGTCTCTGGCGCTGCAAGGTGGTAACTCCACTGCTGCGCCACTGTGCTGCCCATTACACATTCCCTCTCCAGCCTACTTGTGCCCCTCTGATATTTCCCCCCTCACCTCCAGCACACTCCCACCCTCGTTGCCAGTGGCAGAGGTTGACCCTGACTCTGAGATGTTTATCAAACAGCAGAGTCCCAGCATCGACCCGGGAACACCGCAACGTTGCAATCTCAGCGTGAAGAAACCACGCTCTTTGCCATCCCAGCTCCCAGCCTGAGCCGGATTATCATCATTGCTGCTACCGACCCTGTGATCCCTGCATATGCCCATCCTGAGAGATCCATTAACCACTGGCATTTAGACGCGGAGCCATAGATTCACACAGCACGGAAATAGGACCTTCAGCCCAACCCCTCCACAACGATCAAAATGCCCCATCAACTGTACACTAATCTCCTGTTGCTGCATTTGGCCCATATCTCTCCTGTATCCTGTCCAAATGTCTATTTTATTGTAGAAAGTGTCTCTGACCCATTCATATAAAGAGTACGATTGCTCAATATATCCAAGCAAATTGCTCATTCACAGAACTCAAGCATCCCTGTCAATCACAGGTCAGGGTGATGTGAGGCTTGTTCTATCAGAGAGCCTACATCTCATCTGCAACTCCTCACGTCCCACATGGAATACAGCACAGGAACAGGCCCTTCAGACCACAATGTCTGTGCCGAACATAATATCAAAGGCGACCTTTATCTGTCTGCACATAATTCATATCTCTCCATTCCCTGCGTATCCATGTGCCTATCCAAAACTCTCTTAAATGCTGCTATCATATCTGCGTCCGCCCCCACCCACCCCCCCCCCCTCTCCGCAACACGTTCCAGACCCCCACCACTATCTGTGTAAAAAAACGTGCCCTGCACATCTCCTTTAAACTATGCCCCCTCACCTTAAAGCGATGCCCTCTAGTCTTTGACAATTCCACCCTGGGAAAAAGGCTCTACTCTTTCTATGCCTCTCATAGTTCTATATATTGGTTCTCAACACCAGTAACACCAAGGAACTGATTGTGGACTTTGGAAGGGGAAGGAGAGGGACCCACAATCCCGTTTATATCAATGGGAAGATGGTGGAAAGGGTCAGGAACTTCAAATTCCTGGGCGTGCATATTTCCGAAGATCTTTCCTGGACCCAGCACACTGATGCAATTATAAAGAAGGCACATCGGCGCCTCTATTTCCTGAGAAGATTATGGAGAGTCGGCATGTCAAGGAGGATTCTCCCGAACCTCTACAGGTGCATGGTAGAGAGCATGCTGACCAGTTGCATCATGGCTTGGTTCAGCAACTAGAACGTCCAGGAGCGGAAAAGACTGCAGAAAGTTGTGACCACTGCTCAGTCCATCATCGGCTCTGACCTCTGACCCACCATCGAAGAAGGGATCTATCGCAGTCGCTGCCTCAAAAAGGCTGCCAACATCATCAAAGACCCACACCATCCTTCAACACAGAGACAGATCTTCGGCCCACCATGTCCATGCTGGTTGAAATAGAGATTAATGGCCGATAATACCCAGAGCATGGAACATACTGAGTGAGATCCATTCAGACTGGAGTGGTTGGACATAGAACAGTACAGCACAGGATGGGCCCCTCAGCCCGCAATGTCAAGTTAAACAGATCTCCTCTGCTGCACATGATCCATATCCCTCCATTCCCAGCATATCCAAAAGCCTATTAAATGCCACTTTCGTATCTGCCTCCACCACCAGTGCATACCTTGTGGCTATGCCCTCTCGTGTTGGGCATTTCTACCCTGGGAAAAAGGTCTGACTGTCTACCCCAATTATGCCTCTCATAATTTAATATACTTCAATTGCATGTTTATGGTAACATTTATGTATTTATGTGTCTTGTTGCCTTTTTTCCCTATATGGCTGTATGGTAATTTGCGTATCACTGTACACGTGACAATAAAAGACCTTTGAAAACTTTGAAGTATCCCCTCAACCACTGATGTTCCAGATAAAACAATCCAAGTCTATCCAACCTCTCCACGTAGCTGAAAGTCACCTATCCAGGCAGCATTCTAGTAAATCAAAGCCCTTCCCAAAGCCTCCATATCCTTCCTGTAATCGGGCGACCAGAACTTCATGCAATACTCAAAATGCAGGCTAACCAAAGTCCTATAGAGCTGCACATGACTTTCAGACTCTTATATTCAATGCACTTAGCAATAAATGCAAGCACCTTCTTTGCCACTTTCTCTCCTTGTGCTGCCATCTTCAGTGATCTATGAACTGGATTCCATGATCCCACTTCATTGCTGTTAAGAGTCTTGTGCAGTTACAGCTCACCTAACAGACTTGACTCCAGCTGACTGTTCGATGGTAGCTGCTCCCAGTCACTTGTGCACCACATTTGTGACACCACACCTTGTGTCTGGGATGCAACACAGCGTGAGTTTTGCCCGCGTGGACTTGAAGACAAAGAGCAAAGACATGTGATTTAGCTTCCACTGGTCTCCTGGTTCAGATGCTTATGGGTCATGAACATCAACATTGGTCTCTCGAGGCTCAGTCCTGCTCCACCATTCGGAACGGCCCACTCCTTGTATACAGTTAAAGAGGCGGACAGCACACAACAGGGCCTTTGCTCGCCACATCCATGCCGACCATTGTATCCATTTACACTAATTCCAAGTGACTATTAACAAGTAACTAGGATTTGTGACTGGTGATTGATGGTCGGTGTAGGCTCGGTGGGACGAAGGTCCTGTTTCTATGCTTCTTCTCTAAACTAAACTAAAACTAGGGGGAGCAAAGAAAAGACAAGAAGTGGCAGCCGTGGGCAAGGCTAAGGAGCATTTGATGTCAATAAGAGGAGTGAGGAGTGCCCATCAGGGACCAAAGTGTGTGGTTGGAGGAGGTAGATGAGGTCTGAATGGACAAAGGACATTGTCGGTGAGACAGGAAACTGCAGATGCTGGAATCTCGAGCAAAACACAAACCGTTAGAGGTTCAGCGGCATCTGTGGAGCGGATGGACAATTGACATTTCATGTTGGGACCCTGAATATAGACTGAAAGGACATTGTCGGGTATCTAAGACCAAAGGCACTGATTTAAGGTGAGGTGTAAGAGGTTTAAATGGATTCTGAGGAAGTGCTTTTTCACCCAGAGGGTGGTTGGAGTCTAGACATTGCCTGAGGGGATGGTGGAGACAGAGACCCTCACTATGACTAAGAGGCTTGAATCGTAAGGCATAGTAGAATGCACACCATACACTTATATGGACCAAATACTTTTTTCTTTGGAGCGTAGGGGACCTTATTGAGGTGCATGAGATTATGAGGGGCATGGATAAAGTGAACACTCACAGCCTTAGGTTAGAGGATTCTAAATCTAGAGGGCACAGACGTTAGGTGAAAGGGGAGATATTTAAGTGGGTCCCCAGGGCAACGTTCACTCAGAGGATAGTCCCTATCTGGAATGAGCTGCCAGAGGAAGTGATAGAATGGGATAGTATTATGACTTTTAAAAGACATTTAGATAGATGTATGGATAGGACGGGTTTAGAAGGACATTGGCCAAATCCAGGCAAATGGGACAAGCCCAGTATGCCAACTTGGCCAGTATAAATGAAGTGGGCCGAAAGGCCAGTTTCTTGGCTGTACAGCTTCTGAATCATTGACAGAGAAGGCTACAGATCCAGCACTGGTGAATGGGATAGATGTAGATGGGTCAGCATGGATAGGATGGGCTGAAGGGCTGAGTTCTCTAACTATAACACTTGATGACTCTATCTACAGGACAGGGTCCCTCCATCCATCAAGCCAACCGCAGAACAGCCTCTTGCTTTGACCCAACTCAGCTACTGAAATATCGCTGCAGGGAGAGACCGGAGTGCAATCATGTTTGAACTTCACTTTTATTTATTCGTTGGCTGAGGTTTTGTAATCTGTTGTTTAAAGGGTTCAATTAACAGCGTCTGCCTGCATGTGCGATTCATTTGTTGGCTGCCACGCAGCTGTGAAATTTTACTGACTTCATAAAAGGAGAGAATAGCGTTGAGCGCCCCACACACGTTCTGTGGACAGCCAGAGCCACATCTGCAACCACTTCCACCGTAAACACCCCTCATGGCCCAGCAATGATCCCTGCACCTCTGCCTGTGGCTGCGGAGAACCCACCTTGACCTGCTCTACCCCCATTCCCCGGGCTGCCGCTCAGCCGGACACAGCCAGGGAGGAGGATCTCGTCTGCTGTTCCCTGGGCAACACCTCTGGGCCCTGGGGGATCAGTCTGCTCCCATCACAGATGCAACTGGACGAATCCCCCTGCTGAGTATGAAGCTCGACGATGCTGCAGTCAGCAAACCTCGCGTGGCGGCTAGGCGCGGTGTGCTGCAGTCGCAGGAGATGCAACGCCTGCCCTTCCCCCCCACAACCCCGGGACACAAACCATCCCACCAGCCGAAGCTGCAATTCATAGAGTTCATAGATGCACGGTAACAGGCCCTTCGGCCCAATTCCTCCATGCCAACCATAATGCCCAGCTAAGCAAGTTGCATTTGCCCGCGTCTGACCCATATCCCTGTGAACCTTGCCTATCCATGTACCTGTCCAAGTGCCTATTTTACTTTGGAGTCACATGAGTGACTACGTGAAGACCCCGCAAGCACGCATGCGCGACATAGAGTCTCACGCAGTGCAACAGCGACGGGCAGGGGAAGAGCTCTCCTGCGGCAAAGTTTAAAACGGGACCTGCAGGTAAGTTAATCTTATTCTGACGTCGTATATTCTGAACCCTTGCTGTGTTCTCTGTTTCAGCAAACATGGACAAGGGAAGAAAAGTAAAGAAGGTCGCATCCCGTACGACTGTGGTGGACCAGGAAGGTTCCAGCAGTGGGGGGGGCAACCGACGGCACCGGGACCGCCTACCCTGCGGTCCACAGTCACCGACTTAAACACTGCCCTGCCAAGCCCAACTCCGCAAGCTGCCCAGCTTGAAACAACGCAGCGGGCTGGAGGCAAGGTGAAGCAGAAGTCGGACCGGCCGATAGACTCAGACGAGTCCGGTCAGGAGGACGCGCTGCCCAAGAGCAGCAAAGGTGACCGTCTATCCCGCATGGAGCGGTTGATGGAGCAGATGCTCCAGCGAGACTTGATCCGGGAGATGGAGCAAGCTCGCCATGGGAGTGCTCGCACACCCACAACAGCACCGTATTTGGCGCTGTCCATCGCATCTCCCTCGACAGAGGGGAGCGTTGGGGGCCAGGGCTGGGCTGGCCTGGAAGAGGGGCTCGTGGCTGAAGATACCAGCAGTGTGCTGGGGGTGCAGGGCCATGAAGAACTGCTGGGAGTGGTCAACAAGTTTGTGGTACCACCGCGAGCGGGACAGCCATTGCAGGCCAAACTGGCGGCCAGTGTAGACTACCTGTCCTTCCACCCTCTGCAGGAACAGGTAGTCAATGAAACAATGGACAAATATATACCTTCGGAGAACTGCATCTCGCTAAATGTACCCGCCGTCAACAGCCAAATCTGGAGGTACATTGGGCTGGGCATAAGGGCCCAGGAGGTGAAGCTCCAGAAAGTATTAAAACTTCTGACTTCAGCCATAACGTCCTACGCCCGTTCCGTTGATGGGGTCGAAATGACGGATAACCAACAGGACACACTGGCCCTACTGTGTAACACACAGTATGAAATAAACTGCCTACGGAAGAACGCCATCAAACCTGCCCTCAACCCCAAATTCGCAGGGTTGTGCAAAACTGCAACTGCACAGCCACAGATACTGCTGTTGGAAAAGACTTGTCCAAGCAAGTAAAAGAACTGGATGAAGAGTCTAAAGCCGTTGGGCTTATGAGGGCAGCTGCAGGAACGAGCAAAACCACACACCCCAGGCGGCAGCACCCCTATGCATCCACCAGCAAGTATCAACACCAGGGTGCTGGTGAAAGCATGAGGGCCGCACATCAACCACGAAGGTCTTTATTAGGCCATGGCCCAGAG
The DNA here is from genome assembly GCF_028641065.1 of Leucoraja erinaceus. NCBI lineage: Eukaryota > Metazoa > Chordata > Chondrichthyes > Rajiformes > Rajidae > Leucoraja > Leucoraja erinaceus. The sequence goes on from NC_073396.1 coordinate 18,552,306, forward strand.
CGGCCCTCATGGAAGATGCGCCAACCCCACACTCCGGCGCCTCAACCAGTGAAGAAACAGAGGTCGAAGAAATGAACATACTACCGGTAACCATAGAGGTAGGTGGGTCTGGTTCCTTCCAGAACATAAAAGGTGTAGGTCCTGTACTAACAGGGGGAAGGTTACACTTGTTTTTGGAAGGATTATTACATCAGATAAATATATGCTACAAAGTATTCAAGGACACAAAATTGATTTCATCCAAAAAGGTATGCCACCAGTTCAACATGTACCTGACAGGGAGTTTGTACTCTCACAATGGGAGAAATTCGAAGGACATGCAGAACTGGTGAGGTTACATGCTAAAGGAATTATAGAGAGAACGGAGCATGACTCTCTGGAATTTGTATCGAACATTTTTACCAAAACCAAGAAAGATGGTGGATGTCGCATCATCATAGACTTAACTAGACTGAATACTTTTGTTAAGTATATACATTTCAAAATGGAAACATTTGTTACTGCCAAACAATTAGTTTCCGAAGGATACTTCATGGCATGCATTGACTTAAAAGATGCATACTATTCAGTACCCATTCATAAGGATCATTGTAGATACCTAAAATTTAACTGGATGGGGCAACTATGGCAGCATAAATCATTGCCTAATGAGTTAACATCAGCCCCAAGACTATTTACCAAGATATTGAAACCTGCCTTGGCAATACTAAGGAAACAAAAACATATTGTTATGGCATATCTTGATGATATTTTGATTGTGGGGAAAACACTGGAATTAGCTAAATCAGTGGTTTTAGCTACCAAACATCTGTTTGAAACACTGGGGTTTATCATCCAGATAAATTTAAGTTGACACCATCCACAACTATGGACTATCTGGGATTTACAATTAACTCTGTCCATATGTCTGTAATGTTGCCAAAGGACAAAGCAGCAGATTTGGTGGAAGCCTGCAACAAATTGATTGTTACTAATCAACCATCTATTCGACAGGTGGCAAAAGTAATTGGGAAATTAGTAGCAGCATTTCCAGCTGCTCAGTTTGGACCTTTGCATTATCAAAATTTACAAAGGGCAAAGGTGCAAGCGATAAAACAACATACAGGCCATTTAGATCGACCTATGCAATTACCAGCCAAAGCAATTTTGGAGTTACAATGGTGGAAAGAAAATATTTGGCATAGTTCCAGCCCCATCGTTATCAGTAACCCATCACTCACATTACAAACGGATGCAAGTGCTCGGGGCTGGGGAGCAACTAACACTATATCTAGTACTGGTGGTAGATGGGACATACAGGAATCATCACTACTACAGACACTGGGTATAAATTACTTAGAAATGTTGGGTGCGTTTTATGGGCTAAAAGCTTACTATTCAACTATGCACCATTTGCATGGCCGCCTACAAATTGATAATACCACGGTGGTGGCTTATATTAATCATATGGGTGGAATAAATCGATAATGTGTAAACAAAGAAAATAATGCTTCCTCGGGCTAAATTATATTGCAGAACTTAAAATTCTTTCTGCAAACACTGCAGGTTTGGCGATCGGCTTATTATAAAATATTTGGAAAGTCTTTTCCGTAGACCATCCTGCTGTCGCCAGAATATGGTCCATTGTGTGATCCATACTCCAAGCAAGATCTCACCAACTGCAACATAACGTCCAAAACGTCTGTACTCAATACCCTGGCTGATGAAGGCCAGCGGACTGGAAGCCTCCTGTACCACCCAAGATTCACCTGTATTTCTTCTAATTGGTTTATCCTTAATCTGTGCTTTGTCCAGTCCACGTACATACTCAAATCTCGGAGTCATTCTCACAACAACCTCGAACCCCTTGAGTTGTACCATGCCTTGCACCCCCACGGTTTGGTTGTACAAGCCCATCTATTCTTCCCACATAGTTTCTCGATTCCACCGAACTTGACCCCACGTGACCTTTTGAGCTGGGGGTCTCTATCCAATTCCTTGGTGTCAAAGCTGACTGCCTTGTTTCCATTTTGCCCACTTCCCCTAAATGTTAATTATTCTGCAATAATTCATTGCTGACCTTTGCAGTCACAACTCTGTAACAGCTATCACAATACACTCATCAAGTTCTATCTATGCTGTTAATTCACTTATTTTGTTCTAAATGCTGTGAGGATTCAAACAGTCTTGTTGACAATTCTCCATTCTTGCACCAAATCGGTGGCAATAAAACTCACACTAACTTGCATTGGTCTAACTGGTATTAAAGTGGAAAGTGCTGGAAATATCCATCAAGTCGGGCAGTATCCGTGGAGATGGGACATTTTCCTCCCATGTCATCAGGTGCTATGATGTGGCTACTTTCTCACACAGATTATCTCACACCTCACACCTTCATCTCTCTGCCCCCGTGGCTCTCTGCATTCTAGGTGAGCATTCTACCCCATGTAGCAGAGCCCAGTGTTGAAGGAGTGCAGCACTCCCCTCAAACACCCAGAGCTCCCCCCAAACTCCCGCAACAGACGGTGACACCTCACTGATGTGGAACCTTGTTGAGTGTCAATATCCCCCAGTTTTGCCCACATTCCACCCGCGCCTACACTTCACACCGCCAAGACTGAGGCAGGCATTGCAGCAACATGCAAGGTGCAACAGGAATTTAAACTCTAAGCTAGAATTTAGACGATTGAGAGGGGATCTTATAGAAACTTACAAAATTCTTAAGGGGTTGGACAGGCTAGATGCAGGAAGATTGTTCCCGATGTTGGGGAAGTCCAGAACAAGGGGTCACAGTTTAAGGATAAGGGGGAAATCTTTTAGGACCGAGATGAGAAAAACTTTTTTCACACAGAGAGTGGTGAATCTCTGGAATTCTCTCCCGCAGAAGGTAGTTGAGGCCAGTTCATTGGCTATATTTAAGAGGGAGTTAGATGTGGCCCTTGTGGCTATAGGGATCAGGGGGTATGGAGAGAAGGCAGGTACAGGATACTGAGTTGGATGATCAGCCATGATCATATTGAATGGTGGTGCAGGCTCGAAGGGCTGAATGGCCTACTCCTGCACCTATTTTCTATGTTTCTATGTAAACCAGTGCTCTGTTCATTTTCAAGAGTTCCTGATTTAGCACCAACATCCATAACTGTGAGAACAAATAATGTCTGTGCCGAATATGATGCCATGTTAAACTAATCTCTGCCTGCACCTGACCCATATTAATATTCAGGAATGTTTCATTGTCATATATACCGAAGCAGAACAATGAAATTATTACTTGTAGTGACATAACAGGTTTGTAAACACAGTATCCCTCCAGTCCCTATATATGCATGTGCTAATCTAAAAGCCTCTGAAACACCACTATTGTATCTGCCTTCATCACCACCCCTGGCAGCAAGTACCAGCCCCCTACCACCCCCTGTGTAATAAAACTGCCCTGCACACCTCCTTTAAACTTTGCCCCTTTCTTTAGCGTCAACTTCCATAATCCTTGCAACATAGAAGAGTAAAGCAGAGGAACAGGCCCTTCGGCCCACGATGTTTGCTGTAGGTCATGCTGTACTCTTGGTGACTGTATCCTATCTGGGTGTGTCCAGTCCCGTCAGTCTCCCAAGGCCCCTGAGCTCTCCACACTTGGCCAAGAGCAACAAAACCAATGTCATGAACACCCCCAGCCACCGATGTACAGCAGCACACCAGCCTCACCCCTTATTGGCGCAGCACACTGCTCTCACCCTCACCCTCACCCTCACCCACTGGCCTCACCCTCACACACTGGCCTCACCCTCACCAACACACACTGGCCTCACCCTCACCCTCACCCACTGGCCTCACCCTCACCCTCACCCTCACCCTCACCCTCACCCTCACCCTCACCCACTGGCCTCACCCTCACCAACACACACTGCACACCGACCTCACACCTCACCGACACACAGGGCACAGTAGCCTCTCCCTTCCCTCTGAACCTGCCCACCCTCTCCCCACCCACGCCGAGATTGCCAAGGAGAGGTGAGAGCTCAGGGTTGGCAAGTGTTACTAGAACAGCAGGAAGGATCGGGGTTAATGGGGAGAAGGTTCAGAGGCAGGGGGGAGTGAAGCCGGGGAGAGTCAGGAGGCGAGGGGAGGAGTGAGTTAGAGCAGTGGTCAGGGGAGGAGTGAGTACGTGGGGACCTGGAGAGGTAGTGCCTGAGGGGAGGAGCTGTGCAGAGAGGGTTGGCAGTGTGAGGGGAAGGGTGAGTGGGATCACACTTACCAGTCCAAGCTGAGCGAACGGGGGCGGGGACGGGGGCGGGAGCGGGGGAGGGGTTCCACACTCACTGCAGACCCGGCGCCATTCACTCTGTCCTTGCGGCTGAGCGGCAGAACCAATCTCAGCTTACTGCTCTCCAGCCTGGGCAGGGAGAAGAAGTCATGGTTAAACTCAGAGCGTCCAACGTTGGCGGGGGCGGGCTGGGGAGGGGGGGTACCCCAGCCAGTGAATGCAGGCGGCTGTCCTGGGCTGCAACTGGTTCCCATGGCACTGAGGTCCAAACATCTCCAACCCATCATCTCCAGCCCAATATCTCAAGCCCAAGGACACAGGCAGTGTATGTAGTTCCATCCCCGGTTTGGACACACCGAAACGACACGCCTGTTGCAGTCTCGGTGTGAACACGCATTGACCACATGCCTGTTGCACCCCTGGTGTGGACACTCACAGACTGCATGCCTGCCATATATCATTCCCCAACACCCCCATCAACTGCACTGCTACAACTGCGGTGTCAAACTGAGGAACTGCACAACTGCCCAGTGTGGGATTGAACCAGGAATCACAATGTTAGTTCCCATTCTTTAGTGAGTGATAGGTTAGAGTGTGTTGTGATAGAACGTAGAACACAGAACAGTGCAGCACAGGAACAGGCCCTTCGGCCCACAATGTCCATGCCGAACATGATGGCAGGTTAAACTAATCTCTGCCTGAGCGTGATCCATATCCCTCCATTCCCTGCTTATCCATGTACCTATCTAAAAGCTTAAACACCACTGTCTACTCTGCCCCCACCACCACCTCCGGCAGTGTATTCCAGGTCCCACCACCCACGTGTAAAAAAACTTGCCTGCACATCCTCTTTAAACTTTCCCCTCTCAAATTAAAGCTATTCCCTTTCGTCCTGCCAATACCACACTGAGAAAAGACTCTGACTGCCCTATTTTATTATCATATGTGTAGTTGAGTTCTGGAATGAAAGGGCAGGGGGTCGACAGCAGCCGGGGGTGTGGGCACACACCTCTTGGGAGGGAAAAGATTTGAAGAAAATTTGGAGAAAACCTCTGATGAAAGTTATGCAGGATAAAGATGGTCTGTACGGACCTTTCAGTCTGAATTTTCCGGCCATTTGCTGTTCGCTGGGCTGCTCAACCGGAAGAAGTTGTTCATTAACTCAGCGGCGCTGCCTGACCAGGAACAAAAACCCTCACAGCACCTGGCCATACCTGCCCCACACTGACACCCCCATTACCCACTCATCCTCCCCTCATTACCCCCATCCTCACATTACCCTCACCCTCCCCCCACATTGCCTGTTCACCTCTCCCATTACCCCCTACTCTCCCCTCACCCTCTCCTTCCCTCCTCCCCTCATTACCCCACCCTCCCCTCATTACCCCCATCCTCACATTACCCTCACCCTCCCCCCACTTTGCCTGTTCACCACTCCCATTACCCCCTACCCTCCCCTCATTACCCCATCCTCCCCTCGTTACCCCATTCTCCCCTCGCCAGAGGTATCCTCACTCCTGCTCTCGTTCCCTACCCTTTAACTCCAGAACTCCACCACTCTTGTAATAATAAAACCACGTGAGGCATTGATGGGGTAGACAGTCACACCCTTTTCCCAGGATAGAAACTTCAACGACTAGAGGGCATAGCTATAAGGTGAGAGGGGGAAAGTTTAAAGGAGATGTGCGGGGCAGGTTTTATACACAGAGAGTGGTGGGTGCCTGGAACGTGCTGCCGGGGATGGTCTGTGCTGAAGGGAAACGCTGACCACTGGTCAGTGGTCACATTCCTGACGACAGGAGAGAATGGCAGGAACATCTGTCCACAGCTGGTTGTGTCCACAAACTTGTATTGTCAACATGAGCCTCTCTTTTCAAAGGAAGCATTTCAATTGGTGTCTTTGAACCCGCAGCTGCGAGCCAGTATTAGGGGGCAAGCCGGCCCCCCACCATCCACAGCTCCTCACACAGTGTCCACCCTCCACCCCCACACACTGTCCACCCTCCATCCCCACACGGCCACCACTGACCATCTCCAGCCACAGACCGAGGTTCCACAAGCTGTCAGGCCCTCGGGCCAGAGTCTGACCTACAAGAGTGCGACGAGGTACCTGACCCCGGTTTCACCCCCACCCTCACCACCCCGCCCCGGGCATCTCCCCACACCTGCCCCTCACTCGCCTGACGCCCACACTCCTGTCTCCCTGCACCGCGAGCCTGCACTTGCTTTAGAGTTCCCTCTCCCTGAGGCCGAGGCGAGAGTGAGCACGAGTGACTGGCCGGGCCTCAGCCTCACCGGCACTGTGCCTCTCTGGGACACTCTGTGTCCGGGACTCTATGACACCGGGGTCTGTGTGTCGCCAGGACTGTGTATCAGCAGCACCGTGCTTCTCACCGGACTGTGTCTCGCCGACACCCTGCCTTGCCGGGACTGTGTCTCACCTGACAGTGCTCCTCAGCGGGACAATCTCTCACCGGGACAGTGCCTCACCGGACTGGGCTCCTCACTTGACTGGGCTCCTCACTTGACTGGGCTCCTCGACAGGACTATCTGTCACCGGGACTGTGCCCCACTGGAATGTGTGCCCGTTGGCGCTGTGTACCTCTCCGGGACTGTGTCTCTCTGGGACTGTGCTCCCTGTGAGACTCTCTCCTGTGGCACACCACAAGCACTCGTTGTATATTTTATTTCTTTTCAAAGCTTGCTCCCATGGTGATGAGATTAGTCAAAAAAGCAGCGGTCACGTGACCCGAATTCCTCCGGTGGGGAAGAGTCAGCCAGCTTCTTTACATAATGACTCAGTATTGTTCTGCCACACTCACTCACTCACACTCACACACACACACACTCACAAACACACACACACACACAGTCCCTCCGACTGAACAACCCAACAACAGTCATCTCCACAACACACGGGAAGAGAGAAGGGACCGTGTGCCGGAGTACGGGGACGGTAGTGTTTTGGGGGGTTCACAAATGTAGTCACCCCCCACCCACTGAGAATCCATCACTAACAGCACCGGCCCCCTCCCCCCGACCCACACCCCCTCCCCCCCCATCCACACCCCCCCCCCACCCCCCCCCCCCTCCACACCCCCCTCCCCCCCCCGAACTCCCTCCCCCACCCACACCCCACCCCCCACCCCCACCCACACCCACCTCCCCCACCCACAGCACACACCCGCCCGTCCCCCCCATCCCACACCCCCCTCCCCGACCCCTCTCCCCCACCCACAATCCACTCCCCCACCCACAACCCCCTCCCTGAACACACCCCCCTCCTTCATCCACAGCCCTGACCCACAGCCCCCTCCCACCTCAACCCTCTCCAAAGCGACCAGAATCTGCCCTTGCTCACCCCCCAACCCTCAGCTGAGAGGCCGGGAAGGGAATCCGGCCTGGGATTTTCCTGGGATTAACCTGGGACTGGCCTGGAAGTGGCCTGGAAGCAGCCTGAGACTGGTCTGGGACTGGTTTCATACCCCAGACTTGCATCTCTGTTACTGCCACTGTTACTGCCACTGTTACTGCCACCATTACTGCCACTGTTACTGCCACTGTTACTGCCACTGTTACTGCCACTGTTACTGCCACCGTTACTGCCACCGTTACTGCCACCGTTACTGCCACCGTTACTGCCACCGTTACTGCCACCGTTACTGCCACTGTTACTGCCACTATTACTGCCACTGTTACTGCCACTGTTACTGCCACCGTTACTGCCACTGTTACTGCCACCGTTACTGCCACCGTTACTGCCACCGTTACTGCCACCGTTACTGCCACCCTTACTGCCACCGTTACTGCTACCGTTACTGCCACCATTACTGCCACTATTACTGCCACCTTTACTGCCACTGTTACTGCCACTGTTACTGCCACCGTTACTGCCACCGTTACTGCCACCGTTACTGCCACTGTTACTGCCACTGTTACTGCCACTGTTACTGCCACTGTTACTGCCACTGTTACTGCCACTGTTACTGCCACTGTTACTGCCACTGTTACTGCCACTGTTACTGTTACTGCCACTGTTACTGCCACTGTTACTGTTACTGCCACTGTTACTGCCACTGTTACTGCCACTATTACTGCCACTGTTACTGCCACTGTTACTGCCACCGTTACTGCCACTGTTACTGCCACTGTTACTGCCACTGTTACTGCCACTGCCACTGTTACTGCCACTGTTACTGCCACTGTTACTGCCACTGTTACTGCCACTGTTACTGCCACTGTTACTGCCACTGTTACTGCCACCGTTACTGCCATCATTACAATTCTGCCGGGATGAATTGGGTTTTGAAGTGGGAAGGTGGATGGAGTTGTGAATGGCAGTCCTTGGTGGGGGGGTGGGGATTTGGGGTGTTACCCCCTCACACCGCGGATCACTGATCTCAGTCTCTGTCATGCCCCCTTACTGTGCAGACACTCAGGGAATTTCCCCCCCTTAGCCCCTCCTCCACTCCCAGTCTGTGAAACAAATTCCCAAACATTCCAGAAACCCGGCACCATTCTCTGGAACAATTAAAGTCGTGTCGCCATCTGCTTGCAATTTACTGACGAGTGTGACAAACACGGAAACTGGCGCAGAAAATCCCAACCAACCTGTCTTCCTCCACCCCTCACCTCCACCTCCCCATGCCCGAGAGGGGCAGATTAAACGTTCTCTTCGCCCCCCCCCGAGACCACACTGCGGGGCAAACAGCGGCCGTTACTTGTCAGGCCCATGTTCCAACTCCTCGAGGATCGGGCACTGCTCTGGCAAGGGTGGAAAATGAAACAACCTGTGCCCACTGCCCAGCACCACTGGATCACCACCCATTAACAGACAGCATGGTAGAGGTACACCCCACGTCAGGCCAGCGAGAAGGGACTGCTCTCTGGGTGAGGGACACTTTCCCAGCCAGGCCACCTGCCTCTCTGCTGGTGAAGTAGCTGCGTCTGGGATTAGTTCACTCTTTAGTGTGGGCACCAGCATGTACTGCCCATCCCACTGCCCACACCTGTATCCACCTATCACTCGTCATGATTTGTCCTCCCCAATTTCAATTTCAGCTTCATCCACTACAATCAGCCTGAACAAGGGTCCCGACACAAAACATCACCCATCCACATTCTCCAGAGATGCTGCCTGACCTGCTGAGTCAATCCAGCACTTTGTGTCTTTTTTTGTAAGCCACTATCTGCAGTTCCTTGTTTCTACAAAATCCTCTCCCCACCAATTTGTGGGAGGAGTTTCACATTTCACACATAGCCGGGATTCAGCTAAATCAGCACCAAAACTCTAACTTGGTAACGGCCAGATTTAAAGCTCAGGGTTCCCCGCAGAGAACTGAAGGATGAGTTTACCAACCTGTACAGGCAGCCACTGCTAAAACCACCCTGGGGGGGGGGGGGGGGGGGGGGGGGGGGGCTCTGGGGGAGGGGGGGTGGGGGGCAGGCAAATGATCCACAGCGACTTTGTTCAGTATGGGAAGAACAAACACAGTGGGTGAGAGAAAGCAGTGAATCTGGTCCGGCTTGGCCCGGCCTGGCTCAGGTCAGTGTGGACCCAGCAGGCGGGGGGGAGAGGGTGGGTGGGGGGAGGGCAGCCCCTCACTGCAGACAGAGCGGACAAGAGGAGGAGGCAACAAGTGTGTTAGGGGGGGGGGTGCAGGGGGCCGCCTAGACTCCAGTGCCCCAGAGCAGAGACCAAGGTGCACCTCACATGGGCAGAGCTCCTGCACTCCCTCTCTACCTCTCTCGCCCCTCTGCACCCGCACCCTGATCCCTCTCCCCCCTCCCTGCCTCTCTCCCTCTCTACTCCCTCTCTCTCTGACCCCCCTTCCCTGACCCTCCCCCCCTCCCTGCCTCCTCTCCCCCCCCCCCCCCCCCCCCCCCCCCCCCCCCCCCCCCCCCCAGCTCCTCTTCCCCCTCCCCCCCCCACACCCACCGTCCTGTCCCTCTGTGGGGAATGAACATGCCACCACCTTCAGCCCCGCAGGAGACGGTGGGTCCCAGATGTCTTTCCCCATCTCGTTGCCCTGGGAGCTCTGGGCCTGAATCATTCCCAACCAGTATTTCACAGATCTTCATGAATGGGCTCACTGGGACCACACGTGGACAGTTTGCACGCTGGCCAGCAGTGTGTAGTTGGCGGTCGGCTGTTGTTTACTGGGCTTGGTCTCTGCATCCGCTTGTCCACCGTGCGTCCGAAACAGCTGCCACCAACATCCAGAGCCCGGCCCAGCCCGAGTCAGTGCTGACCACATCTGACATGTCACAGGCACGCAGCACAGAAACAGACCCTTACTGACCAAGATGCCCCATCTTCTCTAGTCCCACTTGCCAGCATTTGCCCCAAATCCCTCTAAAGCTTTCCTATCCATGTACCTGGCCTAATGTATTTTAATTGGTTTGATAGTACCTGCGTCAACTACCTCCTCTGGCAGCTCGTTCCATATACCTCCCACCTTCGGTGTGAAAAAGTTCCCATTAAATCTTTCCCCTAACCTTAAATCTATGTCCTTTGGTTCTTAATTCCCCTTCTCTGGGTAAAAGGCTCTGTACATTTGCCCTATCAACCTATGCCCTCCAAGGAATAAAGTCCTCGGCTCCCCAACCTCTCCCAGTAGCTCAGGGATCCTGGCAAAATCTTTGTAAATCTTCTCTGCACCAGCTTAATGACATCCTTCCTATAGCAGGTGACCAAACTGGAACACAATACTCCAAATGAGGCCTCACCAATGTCTGATAAAGCTGCAAAACTCAATACCGTAGGTTACTTTACCACCATGTCTACTTTCGTTGCCACTTTTGGGGAGTTGTGGGCTTGGAAGCCAGGATGCCTCTGTACATCAATGTCTTTAAGGGTGCTGCCATTGATTGTACATTTTCCCCTTACATTTGCCCTCCTAAAGTGCAACACCTCACACTCGCTTGGACAAATTGAAGTGCTGAGGGGAAGATGCGGTGTCACCTGGCTGCGCCGTGGTCCGCAACTTAGCACGGGGTGCTGCTCACACCAGCGATCGCCTGAAATCAGTCGCCTCGACCAAAACACGGGCCCATGAGATGAACATGGAAAGTGGATCGTATGTCCGACCACTTGGATCTCAAACGGTGTCACAGAGGGTGTTACTTCATAACTTTGCTCAGTACGTTGCTGGGCCCGATCAATAACTGCTGCGCAGTGTAATGGCAGTGAACAGGTTTATGCAGATCATACTGATTGTCCTTGAATGCAGGCAACACATTAGGAATCTATACCAGTGCAGGTGGATTTTTTCAGCAGTGCTGTGAGATGCAGACAGCCACTGTCCATGGATTGGACCCCAACCGTAACCCTAATGAAGGCACCTCCCTGTCAGCGGCTAACGGCAAGATGTGTAGAAACCCCTGTGACCATTGTGGGCATGAGATCCGTGCTCTGAGGCAATAGTATCTGGAGATACACATCCCTTCTATCTGGGGAGGCAATGTAACACAAGTCCTAGATTTCTGAGAATGCAGGCGAGTGTTTTAATTAATTATACGTCTCATATATTGACCTGCTCCTCTGGCATTGTGTCTGGGCCACTGCGAATGTTTGGAATGTACCTAAACAAAGTTAGGCAATGCCCCTTTTCAAACTTTGTAAAAACATGGCTAATATTATAATCCTAAACAAGGCGCAACAGAGCTGTCGAATTCTATTGGAGCAGCCATTCCCTATGTATCGAGACTGATGTAAGGCGAGCCATTAGCCATTAAAGCTGTGCCCGTGAAAGAGCGGAGCCTCTGCCACACAGCTCCTCGACCTAGGATCCATCCTGATGATGAATCGTCCTCTCACCAACTAGACAGCGCTCCTGATCTCCCATCTACCTCATTGGAGACCCTCGGACAACTCTTTAATTGGACTTTACTGGACTTTACCTTGCACTAAGCGTCATTCCCTTTATCCTGTATCTGTACACTGTGGACAGCTTGATTGTAACTATGTATGAGGAATGGTCTTGACCCGAAACGTCGCCCATTCCTTCTCTCCAGAGATGCTGCCTGTCCCGCTGAGTTACCCCAGCATTATGTGTCTACCTTCGATTTAAACCAGCATCGGCAGATCTTTCCCACACATTGTAACCATGTATAGTCTTCCAGTGCACAATGCCGTTAAGCTGCCTGTCCGATCAAGATTCCCTACTCCAGCTCGAGTCAGCGAGTGAGCAGGAAGAGCTGGCGAGTTGTTCTGCTGAAATTCATCACTTCCAGGTAAGTGCCAGAGAGACATACGGCATGGAATCTCAGCACTAAACAAAACTGAAGCCCTCACTCTAACCTCCACGATGATCACACCGGCAAACTCAGCCCTGTCACACACAGGGTGACCTGCTCCACAGCTGGCACAACTGGCCACATCTGGCCACACACATGCTCAATGTGTGCACTGGCCCCTTATCCCACCCATGGTGGGCCACAGCTGGATGGTCATTGCCAGCTGTGGACAGGGGTCAGTCACACACAATGCCTCACCAACACCTCTCACACACGCCACAAACATGCTCCTCCTCGGAGCACCGCAGCTCAATGGCCACACCCGCCTGTGGGTGAAACAGGCGTGATCACGGTCACGGGCTTGTCATGTCACGTACACACACCACGGTCATGTCACAATCACGCCATGGGTATGTCACGGTCACTTCATAGACATGCCACGGACTCATCACGGACATGCCACAAACATGACACGGTCAAGTCAATCATGTCACGCACACGTCACAATCACACGGGGCCAGGTTGGTCACCTCACCTTTTCTGCAATGATTCCTTCCTGTCCGCGGACCCCAAACTCTGTAAAAGACAAAGGAGACCCTGGTCAATGAAACACGTTATGGGCACCATGCAACATGGGATGGGCACCACATAACACAGGATAGGCACTATGCAACACGGGATAGGCACTATGCAACACGCGACTGGCACTGCTTAACATGTGATAGGCACTGCGTAACATAGGACGGGCACCATGCAACATTGGATGGGCAACTTGCCACATGGGACGGGCACCCCATAAGACGGCCCAGTGAGAATGGCGGGTTGTGTGTGTAGGTGACACAGACCCACACCACCCCAGAGGAGGGGGCACCAGGAGATGCAGGTGGGGTGAGTGGACCTCCACACAGGCACGCAGCCTCTGACAACCAGCACCCTGCACACAGTCCCGTCCGTTGAGTGCATGTCTGTACATCTATGTTCATGTGTGTACATGCGTGTTTCACTTGTAGATGGTACATTTGTCAGGCTATCTATAGTAACCAGTAACACACACACAAACATACATAGGCACAGACGCACACGCAGACATATAGACATACACACACACACAGTCACACACATACACACACATACAACCACACTATCACTCACCTCCCTGGGGAACTGTTCTGTAGTGCTGGCAGTGATAAGGTTAACACCAGGTGTGCTGGCAGTGAGAGGGTTAAGGCCAGGTGTGCTGGGGGAAGGAGGGTTAACAACAAGTTTGCTGGCAGTGAGAGCGTTATGACCAGGTTGCTGGGAGTGAGAGGGTTAACACCAGCTGTGCTGGCAGTGAGAGAGTTAATGCCTGGTGTGCTGGTGTGCAGGCAGATGGACAGGCGAACCAGCTCACAGGTGGTGCATACAGTGTCCAGCACACAGTGTGCACACAGTCCATGCACAGGCAGTGTGTACAGAGTCTATACACAGGCAGTGTGTACACTGATGCCGGTCACTCACACACACACTCCGTGTCCCTCAGGGTTGCTCCCTGGCTCCTACCCCTCCCGCGGGGCTGAGTTCCGTTCCTCTCCTTACCCTCCGTGCCAGTGGGAGCAGCTCCAGTTGCTCTGAGGGATTTCCGGGACCGCTGGGCACCGCGAGGCATTGAATGCATCCTCAATAAGGATTGTCATATAGTTGTATAGCACTTTATTTAGTATATTTTTGTTGGTCTTGTGTTATGGTGGTGGGTTTTGTATGGTTTATTTTGTGCTGTCAATATTATTGTAAATAATTGATTAAATCATTTTTGGTGAAAAAATAGTGGGAGCAGCTCGTCAGCGGTTGGAGGGTTGGGGGAGTGTTGGAGGAGCTCTGTCTCCCAGAGCGGGGAGAGGACGGGGAGTGTGAGCCCGAGCCCTGTCTTCCTGCACCCTGTGGCCTGGCCTCAGCGTGGGAGGGTTCTGGCTGCCCGATGACACGGCACGGGCACTGGGGCGGTGCCTGGCATCGCTGAGCCTCACCGCACCGCACCTGGCTCACAGCCATCGGCAGCACACTGCTCTGCTGCAGGAGAGGGAACGTCACTCTGGGGAGAAGGAGTGGAAGGGAGGGCGAGGGGAGGGAAGGGGAGGGGGAAGGGGAGGGCGGAGAAGGGAAGATTAGACGGGGGGGGGGGAAATGGGGGGGGATGGGGGGAGGTTATGGGCAGGGAGGGGAGGGCGAGGGGAGGGGAGGGTGAGGGGATGGGAGGGGAGGGTGAGAAGGGGAAAGGAGGGCAGAGGAAGGGAAGGGAGGACGAGGGCGAGGGTGAGGGCAAGAGGAGGAAGGGAGGGGAAGGGAGGGCGAGGGAGGGGAGGGCGATGGGAGCTGTGCCACACACCACCCACAAGCAGCCCCACACCTATCAGCACATGGGACAGCTCACGACCAGCTGTTGGCAGCTGGCTCCCTACCAGCCACACAGCTGTTGCAGTCACCCGCTGTGGACAGACCACACCCCCACCTTCCCCTCCCCTCCACCTCCCTTCTGCTTTCCCTCTCTATCCCCTACCCCTTCCCAGTTCTCCCTCTAGTCTTAAGGGGCTGCCCCACTTGGGCAACCTAATTGGCGAGTTTAGAAGAGTTTAGGAGAGTTTGAAAAAATGTCATGTTGAAGACCTCCTTCGGCTATGTTGAAGACCTGCTTCGACCAGTTGTGACTGACCGGGAAAATTGGACACCGAATAGTGGAGAGTTAAGATGACCTCCTTCAACCTCCCATCGACTATGATGAAGACTATCTACGACTACTTTCGACTGCCCTCGATTACCTACGACTAACATGCCGATCTACTACGACCTACTACAACTAAATCTACGGGTAAAAAAAGTATCGATTTTTTCCATGGCGACCTTTTTTTACCCACGGGCATTTTTCAACATGTTGCAAAATACTCTGCGACCTAGCTGGGGCCTCGAGTACAAGGGGACAACTCTCGAGCATGAAGGAGAGTTACAAAGACCTCGACTCGTACTCAGCGAGTATGAGTCGAGGGCAAATTCGCCAGAACTCGCAGATTAGGTCGCCCAAGTTAACCAGAGTCCAATAAAACTACATCATGACTTCCTGATTCTTGTACTCAATGCTGATGCCAAGCATATCCAAAGGCCACAATCAGTTCCTTGGTTTTGCTGGTGTTGAGGGCCAGGTTATTATGCTGGCACCATTTGGTCAGTCGGTCGATCTCTCTTCTATACTCTGACTCGTCCCCATCAGTGATACGTTCCACAACAGTGGTGTCGTCAGCGAACTTGATGACGGAGTTCGCACTATGACCGGCTACGCAGTCATGAGTATAGAGTGAGTACAGCAGGGGGCTGAGCACGCAGCCTTGAGGTGCTCCCGTGCTGATTGTTATCGAGGCTGACACATTTCCACCAATACGAACAGTCATAGAAACATAGAAACATAGAAATTAGGTGCAGGAGTAGGCCATTCGGCCCTTCGAGCCTGCACCGCCATTCAATATGATCATGGCTGATCATCCAACTCAGTATCCCGTACCTGCCTTCTCTCTATACCCTCTGATCCCCTTAGCCACAAGGGCCACATCTAACTCCCTCTTAAATATAGCCAATGAACTGGCCTCGACTATGGCAGAGAGTTCCAGAGATTCACCACTCTCTGTGTGAAAAAAGTTCTTCTCATCTCGGTTTTAAAGGATTTCCCCCTTATCCTTAAGCTGTGACCCCTTGTCCTGGACTTCCCCAACATCAGGAGCAATCTTCCTGCATCTAGCCTGTCCAACCCCTTAAGAATTTTGTAAGTTTCTATAAGACCCCCTCTCAATCTCCTAAATTCTAGAGAGTATAAACCAAGTCTATCCAGTCTTTCTTCATAAGACAGTCCTGACATCCCAGGAATCAGTCTGGTGAACCTTCTCTGCACTCCCTCTATGGCAATAATGTCCTTCCTCAGATTTGGAGACCAAAACTGTACGCAATACTCCAGGTGTGGTCTGTGGTCTG
Organism: Leucoraja erinaceus; assembly: GCF_028641065.1. Classification (NCBI taxonomy): domain Eukaryota; kingdom Metazoa; phylum Chordata; class Chondrichthyes; order Rajiformes; family Rajidae; genus Leucoraja; species Leucoraja erinaceus. The sequence continues at coordinate 18,568,777 of NC_073396.1, forward strand.
TGGTTTGTGAATGAGGAAGTTGAGGATCCAATTGCAGAGGGATGCGCAGAGACCCAGTTCTGCGAGTTTGGTAACCAGCTTTACCGCTCTATCTGCTTGTGTTGCCACGTTCAGTGAGTTGTAGACTTGGACCCTCAGATCCCTCTGTACATCAATGCTGTTAATCATGCCATTAACTATATATTTTCTCCTCTAACATTCAACCTCCCAAAGTAACACAGGAAATTAATGCCCAGATTAACCTGCCATTTCAGTGCTCCATTCTGCATTTGATCAATATCCTGGTGTACACTTTGAACAGGTGCAGAGAAGATTCAAAAGAGATCCGTGGCACAAGGTCACAAACGACATAGCTCCCTCTCTACACCGTCCCATCAAACGGGTGTTACCATGACTGAAGGGATTGAATTATAAGGAGAGGCTAGAGAGCTGGAGCATAGGAAGGTGAGGGGTGACCTTGTAAAGGTTTATAATGTCATGAGATAAGGTGAATGGGCAGCGGGGTCACAAACTAGAGGGTGTAGGCTTAAAGTGAGAGGGGTAAGGTTTAAAAGGGACCTGAAAGGCAACTTCTTCATACAGAGGGTGGTGGGTAGATAGAACAAGCTGCCAGAGGAGATATTGGAAGAGATATAAAGGTATATTGATTGGAAAGGTTCAGAGGGATATGGGCCAAATGCAGGTATTGAGTTGTCCATTTTGGCCAACTCGCTTTTCCTTCTCTCTGTGTCCGAGCCGGCCTGACAACATTGCAGCTCAGTCTTTCTGTTTCTGTTCTTGTGCCACAGCCTTGTGAATAGCAACACGTTAGTTACCCCCCACAAGGAAACAGGACGTGCTTGACTTTCCCATTGATCTACCTGGTCCCCCTCCACCAGATGTTCCGCTCTCTCTCCTCCCGTCCTCCGTCCCTCCGCCACCATCTCCCCCACATTAGCCCCTCTCTCTCTTGGTTCTGACAAGCGTGTCATACGTGAGGTGCAACTCTTCCCCCTTCTGCCTGACGTTACGTGAGGATGGTGTTGGGCTGGGAAACCAGTCCCCCCCCCCCCCCACCACAACCCATAACATGCTCCCCCGGGTGGGGGAGACAGGGGTGGGTCTGTTGCAGCCGCTGGAATCCCATCGCAAGGCCAAGGGAAGGAGAAGCAGCAGCTGGCCTGGTGCCGGCTCCACCTCTCGATGAGACAGTGGGACGTGTTGGCCACTGACCCCATGTGGAGTCTCAGCGTGAGCTCACACTCTCCCCGGTGCCTGTCCTGAGCTTGAGTAGCAGAGCGCAACTCTGGGGGGAGATCAGTGCCCCCCACCCCTGCTGGCGGGTGGGGAGAGGTTGGTAAATCCGCACGTATATCGGGGTGCCCATGTTTATCTGCTGTCTGCACACGATCACCAAACACACGCAATCCTTCTGAGAGGCGGTTACTCAGAAAACATCGCGTCAGGCTCTGTGCAAAGTTTATACAGGACGGTACAATATCTCCGAAATATTTAGCCCAGAAACCAAAAGTAAATCCATTAGTTGAGCCGCGTCACCAGAATACGTTCAGAATTTTAAAAAACGGAATATACACAGGCCACGTAAGTGTTTGGACAATTACTGGTGGGGAGGGAGCTTGTGTATCGTTAGCCACGTGTCCAGGGCTGGCACCACACCAGCTACTCTGCCCGAGAACGGCGTCCCCCTGAGTCCCACCCCACACCCGAACAGTCCCTTCGGCCCACAATGTGTGTGCAGAGATAAACTGATCTCCTCTCTCTACACGTGATCTATATCCCGCCATTCCCTGCATATCCATGTGCCCATCTTAAAGCTGCTTTTTGACACAGACGCAGTGTGCCAAACATTCTCTCTGCCCGAGTATGTTTGGCACCTTCCGTGTGTGTACCTCTGCCTCCACTACCATCCCTGGCAGCACATTCCAGTCCCCCACCACGTCTGTGTAAAGAAATTGCTCCACACATCTTTAAACTTTGCCCATCTCACCTTGAAGCTATGCCCTCCAGCCTTTGACATTTCCAACCTGAGAAAAAGGTTCTGACTGTTTAACTCGTCTATGCCTCTCATAATTGTCTATACTTGTGCCAGGTCTCCTTGCCGTTAATGGGCAGCCATCCAGGGAGCAGAGACGCAGTGCGGGAGAATAAGTGTTCATTCCTGTGTTTTGTGAATCCGGCATTCTAGCATCTGATGCCTACCTTGAACAACCCCCCACCCACACGGTGTTTAGTTTGCTCCACGTCTCAGGGGCTGATTCAGAAATACGTCTTATTATAGAGCGGGGGGCCTGTCACCAGGAGCTGGTCTCCGCACGCTCGCTCGCTCGCTCCCTCGCTGCCAGTCTCACAGGCTGCCACCTCAGCCAGGCACGATGACCTGCCTGCAACATCTTACTGCTTTGAAAAGCCACACTGAAACCTGCTGCAAAAACATTTATGACCAAATTAATAGTCTGGCAATAACAATTGGAAGTCGCAGTGATTATTTTCCACACAAGAGATCAAAGGAAGGAGGCACCAGAACTAATGACACTGGGAGCAGTGAGGAGAAGGGGGTCGGGGTGTCTGCGGACATTAGGAGTCTCACTCAGACATCACAGAGGCTGCCGGTGATCACACGGTGCCCAAGGCATCCTGGGGTGGCAGTCACGGCAACCTAATTCTACCAGCACTCACGGCACGAGGTCACGTGCGACATGGCTCCCTCTACACTGTCCCATCACACACGCCCGGTGTTAGGCACATATTCTACAGAGTCCTGTCAGCCACAGTGACAGGTTGGTGCCTCTCTCTGCCCCAGTATGTTCGGCACCTTTCGTGTGTGTACCTAACCCCAAGAATGTGTGATGGGATGACGTAGTGGGAACTTCACCCTGTGTCTGTCCCTGGGGGAAGATCCCAGAGTACTGGAGAGTTGCTAATGTAATCCCTTTGTTTAAGAAGGGAAAAATAAATATTCCAGGACATTATGTGGCAGTGAAACTCACATCAGTGGTAGGGAAGCTATTGGTGAGGATTCGTAGGGTTAAGACAGCAGGTGGCTTATGTGGAGGGGTAATCTTCACCCACTCTTGGTTCTGGTACTTCTGCCCTGTACTTCTTGCTGGTGGTTGTAAGATGCTTCCTGGGCAGGTGCCCACTGGTGCCCCTGCTGCCAGCCGTGGGTGAGGTGCTGATGGGCTGTCTGCTTGGTGCAGCTCTAACATCGCTGATGAAGCCAGCCTCGTCGGACAAGGGCTGTAATGTAGCCTCTTCTCCGGCGGATCCTTGGCATCCTGCTCCGGGAAACCGGCCCACATCATCCGGTGAACCAATCCTCAAAGCTGCTTCTGGACAATCAGTCCCCGGGATCACATTTCCCCCAGTTATTGCGTTACCCTTGCTGCAGTCAGTGTCTTCTTCATTCCAGCCACAGACTCTCTCCAAAGTGTCACTGCTATTGTGGGGGTGGTACAGGGGAGGGGAGGGGCTGTAAACCAGCCCACAGTCTGGAGTTGACAGTTCCTCTCAACCACTCATATCATCATCCTGTGCTAACATCGTGGTTAAGGGGAGAAGAAATGATAATGAGTTGAGAGGGAAAGATAGATGGTTGTTGCCACATAGACTCGCTGGGCTGAATGGCCTCATTCTGCTCCTGTAACATATATGAACATGAACTCCCCCCCAACTTACCCCATTCCCCACCTCCCCGCTCACCCACCTAACCTCTCATTCCTCACTCCACTCTAGGCACCAGGTCCACAGCTCACCATCTTTCCAGGTCTCTACTATCCTCAAATGGACACAAGGTTCTGGAGTAAATCAGCAGGTCAGGCAGCGTCTCAGGAGCAAAAGGATGGGTGATGTATGGGTTGAGACTCTTCTTCAGACTCCTTCAGAGTCGGGTCCTGACCTGAAACGTCACTCATCCTTTTTTCTCCAGAGACGCTGCCTGACCCGCTGAGTTACTCCAGCACTTTGTTTCTCTCTGCTGGGATCATTATTTCAAAGCATTTGTCAGAACATCTAATTGTTGTGACAGACTCAAACATTCCGATACGAGGCTTTAATTTTTCATGTTGACTCCTTCTGCCTGAATTGACTTTGTGCATCTATTAACATTAAACCCCTCTGTCCTCTCTTCTCACCACTACGGAAAGGCTGCCCCACCTGGACCCCCTCAGACAGCTCGTTCACCTGATCGACCATCACGCCTGTGTGACCGGGTCTCTCCGAGCCATCTGTTCCCAGTCTCTGGCAAGGTCCCACAAAGGACAGTGTGCAATCACCACCCTGTGCTCTACTTCCTTCCTTCCCTGAAGAGCAGTGTTGGGTTTCCAACCTCCCGATCCGTTGGGGCTGTCTCCAACAGGGCGGGAGTTTTGGAAGCTGATCACGGATGCATCCTCTGTCGCTGGCCTGCTCTTACACCCAGGGGTGAAGCCGCCAGCATGGGCAGGGTTTGCTTTCCGAGCCTCCGACTGATATTAATTCCTGTCACAAGACCCTTGCTCGCTCGGTCACCACCATGTTTATTGTGTCTTCAGGTATAAGATGCTTGATTCAACGCCTCAGCCATTTTCTCGATATTCCTTGCTAGTTTACTTTTATATCAACCTTCCTTCCCCCTCCCTGCCATTTCTTTAGCTCATTTCTCGTTACTTCCTGAAACTCTTCCAACCTTCCGGCTCAGAGCTCTGTTCTGTAACGTTATAGGACTCCTTCCATCTCATCTGATCCTGAACCTTTGCTTGGGCACGCATGGATCGTTCTTCCTGTGGAATTTTTATTTCTCCGATGGAATGCACATTCTTTGAAAATTACAAATACTTCTTTAAACATTTGTCATTGTTTAATCTGATTTCCCAATCTGCCTTCGCCAACTCACCCCTTGCCCACCCCACTTTGTCAATCTGCCTTGAATTAAGGTCAGGATCCCCAGCCAAGTTATGTTCCATTTACAACTGAAAACAAAAATCCTTCATGTGGTGATGCCTGTTTCCCATGGGATCCCGTCTCCGCTGATGGTCTGTAGCCACACGGGGCCAGACTTGACCACAATGATCTCCTCCGCTAATGGAATCAGTGACCGAGCGAGTTCTCACCACAATTCACAGAGGAACTCCTTTAAAATTCCAAATTATTAGTTTGAATTACTGTGCTGCCCTGGTGGGATTTAAACTCAGATCTCTGGATTGTAGAGAGACACGCAGCATGGAAACAGGCCCTTCGGCCCAACTTGTCCATGCCGACCAAGATGCCCCATCTAAACTAGTCCTATTTGCCCGTGTTTGGCCCTCTAAATTTTTCCTGCCCATGCATCCGTCCAAATATTTTTTAAATGTTGTTATAGTACCTGCTTCAACTGGCAGCTCATACTATAGACCCACCACACTCTG